>NC_141157.1:132346117-132649148 GCF_053477565.2 Lygodium microphyllum
TTCAGGAAGAGGTGAATCGCAAAAACTTGGATGCCTCTCGTGGTAGTCATGCTTTGACAGTTAGAGGCAGGAATGACAGGTATGACCGTGGTAATGGCCGAGGCCGTGACTCGCAGAAGGGTCGGTCTAAATCTCGTGGTGGCAAGTCGCGTAGTAAGTCGCGTGGACGCAATGCAAATGTCACTTGTCATCATTGTGGGAAAAAGGGCCATATTAGACCACAGTGTCATGAGTTGCGCAATGAGAAGCGCAAGGATAAGGGGAAAGATAAAGTGCAGGAGAAGTCCTCTGATCGCAGCATAGTACCTGCGAAGTCCAACGTCAAGATTGAGGAAATTAATGTCACGCAGACTGAAGAGTCCGATGGTGGTGATGAGTTTATACTTGCAGCTAGTTCTTCTGATGCTTCACACTTGACTGAGACACCTAGTATGTATGCACAGTGCTGGTTATTGGATTCAGGTGCGTCCTTCCATGTGACGCCTTACCGTGAGTGGTTTCACTCTTACCGTACTGTATCTGGATCAGTCAGACTTGGAGATGACAGGTCTCTTGATATTGTGGGCTGTGGAGATATTCAGTTGCAGTTTTCCACTGGCAGTTCCTTTTTGCTCAGGGATGTACGTCATGTACCTGCGCTTACGCGTAGTCTTATGTCTGCAGGACAGTTGGATGATGCAGGATTTCATGTCTGTTTTGGGGATTCTGCCTGGAAGATTACCAAAGGCAGACTTGTGCTTGCTAGAGGCGCCAAGGCTGGCAGCCTCTATCCTCTTGTTGTATCTGGGTCTTCTGTAGACCATGTTTTGGCAGTGGGCTCTATCCCACATGTATCACTTTGGCATGCCCGTTTGGGGCATATGTCTTTGAAAGGAATGAAAATGTTATCTGGTTTGCAGTATCTTCCGCCTTTGGATTATGCATGTTTTGACTCGTGTGATCATTGTCTTTATGGTAAGCAGAATAGGTCTACGCATAAGAAATCGGGTAGGCCACGCTTGAGTGAGCCCTTGGCATTGGTGCATTCCGATGTTTGTGGGCCTATGCCTTGCATGTCTATGGGTGGCGCGAAGTACTTCGTTACCTTCATTGATGATTTTTCTAGGAAAGTGTGGGCTTATCCCATAAAGCAGAAGTCCGATGTATTGGCAGTTTTTCAGAGATGGCTTGCTCTTGTTGAGAACCAGACTGGGTATAGGCTGAAATGCCTTAGGACAGATAATGGGGGAGAATATGTCTCGCATGCTTTTGAGCAGTTTTGTGATGACAGGGGTATTAAGCGTCAGTTGACCGCCCCTTACACCCCACCCCAGAATGGTTTGGCTGAGCGCATGAACAGGACTATTCAGGAGCGTGTGCGCTCTATGCTTAGCCATGCAGGCCTACCCCCGAGTTTTTGGGCTGAGGCAGTTAGTACGTCAGTGCATGTCATAAACCGATCGCCTTCCAGTGGATTGGATTTCCAGGTTGCAGAGGAAGTTTGGGCTGGTAAGCCACCCTCTTATGCGCATCTCCGTGTCTTTGGATGTGAGGCATTCTGCCATGTGCCCAAGGACAAGAGGAGTAAATTGGATCCAAAGAGCATTAAATGCATATTCCTTGGCTATGGTGAGTCAGGAGAGATGGGCTATCGCCTATGGGATCCGCAGGCGCGGAAAATAGTACGCAGCCATGATGTCGTCTTCCATGAAGACAAGATGCACAGGCAGCCTGAGAAGGTGGTTGAGATCCGCAGAGTGATCTTTCAGGAGGAGCCTAAAGCTCCAGCACAGCCAGTAGTACAGCCTGTAGCAGTTCCTCCACAGGGCCAGGATGTTGGACAGGTAGTTAGACAGGCAGCAGAGCCTACGGTGAGACGGTCTGCTAGAGATAGACGTCCACCTGACAGATTTCAGCCCTCTATGCATTATGTTTTGGTTACAGATGCAGGAGAGCCTTTCACTTATGATGAGGCTATGCGCAGGGGTGACAGTCACTCCTGGGAGAGGGCTATGCAGTCTGAGATAGACTCCTTGCATAAGAATGAGACTTGGGATTTGGTTGCCTTGCCTAAGGGCAAGAAGGCTTTGCCATGCAAGTGGGTGTACAAGCTGAAAAGTACCCCTGGACACCCCAAGCCGGCATACAAGGCTAGATTGGTAGCAAAGGGTTTTAAGCAGGAACATGGTGTGGACTTTGATGAGGTCTTCTCTCCTGTGGTTAAGATGACCACCCTGCGCTTAGTCTTGGCTTTGGTTGCACAGCTTGACTTAGATCTATATCAGATGGATGTCAAGACGGCTTTTCTACATGGGGACTTGCATGATGAGATCTATATGGATTAGCCTAAGGGCTTTGCAGAACCTGGCAGGGAGCACCTAGTGTGCAAGTTGAAGAAGAGCTTGTATGGCTTGAAGCAGGCACCTAGGGAATGGTATCATAAGTTTGATGCCTTTATGCAGTCACAGGGCTATAGCAGGAGTGCTATGGATCCGTGTCTTTACACGAAGAAAGCCCGTGATGGCAGTTTGCTTATCTTGGTACTCTATGTTGATGATATGCTGATAGTAGGGAAAGCTCATGATGAGCTAGATGCTCTTAAATCTCAGCTGAAGAAGAGCTTTGAGATGAAGGATTTGGGACAGGCCTCACATATACTTGGGATGCGCATTAAGCGCGATAGGCATCAGGGACTTTTGTATCTCTCACAGCGGGAGTACATTCATAAAGTCCTTGAGCGCTTCCGCATGCAGGACGTAAAGCCTATTGGCTGTCCATTACCTTCTTATGTGAAGGTATCACAGGCCGATTGTCCGCAGACAGATGAGCAGAGGACCGAGATGGCCAAGATCCCTTATGCATCAGCCGTGGGCAGTTTGATGTATGCCATGATAGCCACTCGTCCAGATATTGCACATGCAGTTGGTGTTGTGGCATGCTATATGGCTACACCTGGCAGCAGACATTGGGATGCCGTGAAGGGTATCATGAGGTACCTGAAGGGCACAGCAGATATGTGTATTTGCTATGGCAGCCAGGATACAGGGGTCGTGGGGTACACTGACTCCGATTATGCAGGACATGCAGATAGTAGGAAGTCCACTTCTGGCTATGTATTCACCTATGCTGGAGGGGCTATCTCTTGGATGTCCAGGGTTCAGAAGTGTACGGCTTTGTCTACCACTGAGGCCGAGTATGTTGCAGCCACTGAGGCTTGCAAGGAGGCCATATGGTTAGGCCGTCTAGTTGCTGACCTTGGGATTGATGCTACACCTACACTGCATTCGGATTCTATGAGTGCCATTCAGTTGGCTAAGAATCCGGTCTTCCATGCGAAGACGAAACACATTGAGGTGAGGTATCACTTCATACGTGGTGTCGTGGAGGACAGGTCTGTTGACCTTGTCAAGATCTCCACTGACGAGAATCCTGCAGATTTGCTCACGAAGAGCCTCACTACTGAGCGCTTTGCCTTCCTCAGGAGGTTGATGGGCGTTGGATGAGATGTCACCTTTCCTCATCCCTTGTACCTATGTACATTTGTACTGTCTTTTCTTTTTCTTTTCTCTCTCACTAGGGCAGATTCGCCTTTAAGTGGGAGGTTGTTGGGGGTAAAGGCACCTCCGCCGTGCCGCCCCGTGTATTACTACACTGACAGTACCCGCCACTGCACATTGCAGGTGGCGGGCGCCCGTCACGTCACTTTATTCTTTATTCTTTTAGTGACAGTTTGAATAAAGGAAGGCCCGGTCACACATTGTGACTGTTGGAGTTCCCATTTCTTGTCTCTCTCTTTCTTGCTCTTGCTCTCCCGCCATAGCTCGCGTGCAAGCTTCGATCCTTCTCACCTTTCAACAAGCTTCTTTTTCAATGACTGACATGGGTTCTCTTCACTATTGCCTTGGCATTCAAGTTCATCAAGCTGGTGGCACCATTGCACTTACTCAAGAGGCATACATCCTTTCCCTGCTTAAGAAGTTCAACATGGCAGATTGTAAAGGCATGGAGACACCTCTTCCTCTGAATCTCAAGCTGTTGTCAGCTGATTACTCTGTTGGCGATATCCAAGATTACCCCTACTCCAATGTTCTTGGCGTTGTTCACTATTCGGTAACCTGCACCCGTTTCGACATTTGTTTTGCTGCTAACCTTCTTTCCCGTTTTAGGCACCATCCTGGTGCTTCTCACATACAGTATATCAAGTGTCTTATGCGCTACTTGCAACATACCAAGTCATTTGGTCTCTCCTATCATGCTGTTACGCCTTTGCCATCTCCTTATCTCATTGGATATTCTGATGCAGATTGGGGGGGTGACCAAGTTACCTTGCAATCTACATCAGGTTATGTTTTCTTACTCTCAGGAGCTGCCATTGCTTGGCAGAGTAAGAAGCAGGACAGAGTGACCCTGTCATCGACAGAAGCAGAGTATGTCTCTATGACACTTGCTCTCAAGGAGGGCATCTGGCTAACGCACCTTCTGACTAAGACTACTATGTTCACAGATCAGCCACTTCTCCTTTATTGTGATAATCTGTCAGCCATCATCATCGCAAAGAATCTGAAGCACTCGGAGAAGACCAAACACATTGCAATGAAACTGCAATTCATAAGGGAGATGATTCAAGAAGGGAGTATACAACTTGTGCATGTTCGTACAGAACATCAATGGGCAGACTTTCTTACCAAACCTCTGGCAAAAGCAAAGCATCTTGAAAGCTGTAGAAAACTTGGTCTAATCTCTGTATAACTGGCCTTATCAATTTAGGGGGGTGTGTGGCGAGTAAATTGACGTCCTAATTCTGAGTCATGTGACTTTCACATGAGCCTCACATGAATTTGAAATTGACCAAGCAACTGTCTCCAACTGTCTCTCACGCTGTATAAAACTGCCTCTCTGATAATGAAACGATGCGCGTCATCTTTCCCTTACCATTCCTGACTCTGAGTTCTCTGTTCTTCTGTGTGTGTGAGTTTTCTCACACTCCAGACCACCGTAGCTTCAACACTACCGTTCCACCACCCATAACCTGTCCCTTGAGCAAAGAACCATAGCAGAGTTGTCGAGAAGGGAGGATGAGGAGGGTAAGGGGGCTGAAGGAGGTGGTGCAACAATCGTGTGAAGAGCATTGATTAGGGTCAAATTTTCTTAGTGGGATGTAGTGTCTTAATTTTCCAGGGTTTTTAAAATCTTTGCTCTCTATGAGCATTGGCTAGCACACGACTCGCTGGACATGCATGCACCGTGCACTTGCACCATTGCATCCCATTGTGCACCAGCCTAGTGCATGTCCACCCATGTGCACTCGAGTGCACATACATGAGCATTGGCTAGCACACAACTCGCTGGACGTGCATTCACTGTGCACTTGCACCATTGCATACCATTGTGCACTAGCCTAGTGCATGTCCACCCATGTGGACTCGAGTGCACACACATCAAGACATGCACTTGGAAGCACTTGTGTGCACTAGACCTTGGTGCTTGCACATAGACCTTGCATGTGCATCCTTGCACTTAACCTTGCACATGGACCCCTACACATACACCCATGCATGTGCCCACCAACCCTTGCACATAGAGCTATGCACATAGAACCTTACATCTTGCACATACACCTTGGATACCATAGTACATATATCAATCTTACTATAACACCCATGCTCACACCCCTTGCTCACTATGTACCCATCAAGACGCCATGCACTAGCACTTAGAGATCTTCCATCTCATGTACACATGCACTTCGAGTGATACATCATAGGCTTGTGTGTTCCTTGTTGCTTTTCCCTCAACTCACCCTTGACATTGCCTTGTTGCCAAGGGAGAGTCAAGGGGAGAGAGGAGGAAGGAAAGAGGCACATTGTATTATATTTGTGTGCCACACGTGACACATAGACCCAACATGCATGGTGTACCGCATTAATCTAATCACCTTACACCTACTACACATGAGCCTGCACTATCACTATGTGCTTGTGTGCACTTGAGCACACTTGCACTTGCACTCACATGTGTACTTGTACTTATATATAGTCTACACCTTAATGCACTATCCCTACAGCTAGTAACAAATGAAGACCTAGCCATCCATCCTTAGATGTTACATGTTTTTGCAACAACTCAATCTACCCTAAATAAGGCGGGAATTCTCCAGGTGAAGTGAGGTTGGCAAAAGCTAGGGTGCAAATTGTACTTAAGGGATACATTATTCTATGTTGTCATGTATAAGCAAGTTGTGGATATTAATTATTTGCACTGGCATGGTCAAGAGTTTAGAGGCTATGGGATCGAATTCAGAACGTATCGGACACTTCTCAAAAGGCATTCAATGTTGAATATGATGGGAATCATAACTAGAACTTAATGAAGACATACTCTAATGTTTCAAAGATGATTGGGCATGAGAGAGTACCCAAGCCTCATGGGTTTAATTTAGAGTATTCTAAAGACAAGAGGAGGAACATGCTTGCAATCTCCTTCTCGTTGGCATGTTTCTTGAGGATGGATCAGAGCGTGGAGCATTGAGCCCATCGGATAGCTGGCGACAGCAGAGTTAAGCTGGAGGATTACGGGCTGGGAAAGCAAGTCGACAAGGACGCCATGTTTGTGACCACGGAGAATTTGCGCGCGCTTTATGGAGATATCAAGCATGTTTTCTGGGCGTTGCATGTTATGGTCTAAAGCTGGCTGCATGACTAAGTTTGGGAGAATCAACGTGTTATGAGAGGCTGACAGTGCTTGTCAGAACTGCAGCGTTGATACTAAGAGGGGCTATTAACATAATCTTGGGAAGCACGGCTTATGAGAAGCTGTAACCGTGCTCTACACATTCTTCTACAGCAACATCCAGAATATTAGCACTATGAAATATATTCAACCTGCATCACCAGTACCGGCCAGCATTTTGCGATATTATGGGTCATGATGTAGCATCTTCTTTGGGTCATCTAATTGCTAGAAGAATCTCCATGTTTAGTGGATCTGGTGTTCATTTCATCAGCAGAACGTTTGCAACACAAGTACATGTCTTCAAAGAGGGTGGAAGAAGTGGGCGGTGTACTATTAGAGCGACTTGGTAGCATGTTTTTGGCTCGCCACTAAAAATCTACCATATAGTCCTCTCCAACTCAGGAATGTAGTTTCTAAACTAAAAATACTCGCTAACAACCTAGATGCTCTCATCAAATAGGACAAATGAAAATATATCAATGGATGGAATCCTTTAAAGGCATAATCCGATCCACAATCTTTTTTCTCATACCAATATAATGTTCGTGGAAGAAAATCCCAAACCAAGGATGTTTGTGGAGGTTGGCACTCCCCTCCCCTACCGACGCTACCTTAAGGAAGGCCCTTATCCCTATTGGATTCTCAATTTTTTATGCCAAAATCTTGAATGTTACTTGGGATACTCCTAAATGGTGAAAGCTATGACTTGGGGTTTTACATTGATGCCTTCATCCCTCCCACACTCTTAGAACTCTATCTTCATTCCTGTAGACAAGAACCTTGTGTTGAGATATCGAGCTCCACTCGTGATACGCCAGGGTGACCGTTGTGTATTTATGTCACCGACTTGTCAGTTGCAGACGCAGTTGGTACACCGCCCATGAATAATAGCTACATGATAGCTATCATTATCTACTCTAGTTCATGGCTCAGTTAGTATGCCACCTTAGTTAGTTGAGTTTGGTTTGAGACCCATATATAGGGTTCTTCTATTTCTTTGTACTTGAGTTCTTTTGGCTTACACAACTAAGAAGAGGAAAACTGTTTTCAGCCTCCACCCTTGTGTGTCTTCCCCCATTGTGCAAGCAAGAAAGCTTCAAGCGAGACTCCTTCCTTCTCTCCCACAATCTTGACATGGTATCAGAGCCTTGTTCGTGGTAAGGAGCTCAAGAAAGCAAGCCAAGCTCGCGGTGTTCTGGTAAGAGGAGCAGTGTTGCTTTCATTTTCTGTTTTGGGAGCAGATCTCTGCAGGTAGCACAGTCGGAAAGTGCAGGAGTGCATTGTCTCAGGTTGAGACGCCCTTCGCGGTGAAGCAAGAGGGCAGTATATGCTGCGAGTAAGGGCTTTAGCCCGTGGCGACCTTGTTTTTTTTATTTGAGGCCATTTCGGGGCCTGTTTTGGAGGCGGAAGTTCTCTGCACGCACTCAGAAAAATGCCCAGTTTTATGCTGTGCAGCCACTGTTCTACAGATCGGTGAAAAGTTACTGTAGAAATTGCATCGTATGCTTGTGCGCAGAGACATTGGGAGTTACAGAATCATCCCTGTTGCCTGTTGATGCAAAATCGTCACTAGGAAGTGACTGTGTGGTCAAATACCACTTTCGCCAATTTTGCAGATTTTCCCTTGTGAGGGTGAAGCTGTGTTTTTTGTAGTGACAGAATTTTTTGCAGTGTTCTGTAATGGCATCTGATTCTCTTTCACAGATCGTCACTGAAAAGCTTGACAAGAACAACTTCCAAGCATGGAAGTTTAGAATGACGAATTTCCTTATGGGAAAAGGATATTGAGAATTTGTTGCAGGAAATGAAGAAGAGCCAGTTCTTCCTGATGTTCCCAATCAACAGCAAATGCAGGCATTTAAAACATGGCATGAGAGAGCCAGGAAAGTTATGTATTGGCTGTCTATCAGCATTTCAGACTCTATGATTGTGCATATTCAGGATGCAAGTACGCCAAAGGAGGCATGAGATACTTTGTCAAAAATGTATAGCACAAATATGCAAGCCAGGAAAATGCAGCTCAAGCAAGAGTTGCATAATGTGCAAAGAGAAAATATGAGCATCAACGACTACCACATGAAGGTGAAGAAGATTGCAGATGCACTTGCTTCCATTGGGTCACCAGTGGAAGATGATGATTTAGTTTCTGTGACCTTGAATGGTCTAGGAAAGGATTATGCACAGTTTCGAACATCCATTTCAGTTCGTGAAAGATTTCCTGACTTTGAGGAGTTGATTGCTCTTCTAATTTCTGAGGAGCAGAGAAATGGTGGTGCATCTTCTTCAGGAGGAACTTTAAAAGAAGCTGTCTTCTACTCAAATGCTGGAAGAGGTAGAGGCAGAGGTAGAGGAGGCCGATTTGGAGACCGTGGTAGAAATCAGAATATGCAGCAAACTCAAGAAAACCAGTCCTATGGAGGAGGACGTGGTAACTCTAGAGGCAGGGGGAGCCAAAGAGGTCGTGGTGGATGGCAAAGAGGCCAAAATGCAAACAGTAATGTTGAATGCTACTATTGTGGTAAAATGGGTCATATGGCTAAAGACTGCTATAAAAAGCAGAATGACATCATGAATGGAAAATTGCAACAAGGAAATTATGCATCCTCTAGTAGACAGGGTGATGACAGAAATGAGCATCTGTTTATGGTGCAGCACATGAACAATTCTGTGACAAGTGCAGAAGAAAGCAATGATGTATGGTATGTTGACTCAGGTGCATCAAACCATATGACAGGTCATGCAGAATGGATGGAGGATGCAAGGAAAATGGAAAAACCAGGATTTGTGGAGACTGGTGATGATACTGCACATCCTATTGTGCAGATTGGAAAAATTCCTTTGTCTATGCAGGATGGGAAAAAGAAATACCTGTCCGATGTATTTCATGTCCCGAATATCACCAAGAATCTGGTTTCTGTCAGTCACAAAATATTAGTGGACCTGGAGCGTCCTCTAGTAGTGGTTCACATTCTTCACCATGGACAGGCAAATTGAGATCAGGAGAATCTTCTCAAAGTAATGCAGATAGTGGTATGCAGGTATCACGAAAAGGAAAAGAGAAGGTTGATCAGTCCATGTTTGATGTGAATGCAGGTCACTCTTATGTGGATGGTGAATCCAGTGGCTCAGAACAGAGCATTGATGATGCGTTGGGTATTCCTTCTATTGTTACACCTGGAGTAAGGAAGACCAGGGATGTTTTGAGAGCACCTGGGAGCGAAGCTACTTTGCGTAGGTCTACGAGAGCTAGGTATCCTGTGGATAGGCTGAAACATGATGGATTTACAGCCATTCACTATGCATATATGGTCAAAGTGATACAGGAACCAGAACCCACATCTTTTGAGCAAGCCATGGGAAAAGAAAAATGGGAGAAAGCCATGGATGAAGAAATGGATGCCTTGGAAGCAAATGCTACATGGGAGTTAGTACCTTTGCCTAAAGGTAAGAATGCAATTGGCTGTAAGTGGGTTTATAAGGTGAAGCACAATGCAGATGGTTCTGTGAACAGATACAAGGCAAGATTAGTAGTCAAGGGGTATGCACAAACATATGGCATTGACTATGAAGAAACATTCAGTCCAGTTGCAAGGATGGCAACTGTAAGAGCAGTCATTGCTATGGCTACATCAAAGGGATGGTCTTTACATCAGATGGATGTAAAGAATGCCTTCTTGCATGGTGATTTGCAAGAAGAGGTCTATATGGAGCAGCCACCAGGTTATGTGCATGCTGTTCATCCTGAGTTTGTTTGCAGGTTGAAGAAAGCCTTGTATGGCTTGAAGCAAGCACCTAGAGCATGGTCTGACAAGATAGGACAGTATCTTGTCACTATTGGCTTTCAGATTTCCAAGGCAGATTTCTCACTTTATGTGAGAAAAACAGAGAAATGTATTATGCTACTTGTCATTTATGTTGATGATTTGATTATGACAGGTGACAGTGATGAAGATATCCTTCATGTGAAAATGCTATTGAAGCAGAAGTTTGAGATGAAGGATTTGGGAGAGCTGCGTTATTTCTTGGGCATTGAGGTGATTAGATCACCAATTGGGATACAGCTCTTGCAGAGGCAGTATGGATTGGACATGCTCTCCAAATATGGGATGACAGGCTGTAAGCCTATTTCAGTTCCTTTGGAGCAAAATGTGAAGCTGAGCACAGATGCAGGTGAGCTTCTAGAAGACCCTACTATGTACAGACGCATAGTAGGAAGTTTGATTTATATGACTATTACCAGGCCAGATTTGAGCTATGCTGTTGGATTGGTAAGTCAGTTTATGTAGGCTCCAAGGAAACCACATTTGGATGCGGCTAGACGCATACTCAGGTATGTGAAGTCCACATTGCAGTATGGACTATTTTATGAGACTGGGGTTCCGATACAGTTGCATGGATACACTGATGCTGATTGGGCTGGTAGTATTTCTGATAGACGATCTACCAGTGGATATGTGTTCTCTTTTGGGAGTGCTGCTGTAACGTGTCCACTAACATCCTCTACGACACGTCTTAGCAGTCCATCGGAAAGGTTGTCTAGAAGACTCCACCCGGCACTCCCATGGAATGTTGCGGGCTTTGTAATCTAGGCCTTTCCGCGTCTGCCCCGTAACGGAAGTGTCCTGGGCGCTTTCCACTTAGGATCGAATGGAATTGTTTGGTCATTTGCTAACAGCGTCTAGCGTCAGACCTGATCGAACTACTTTACGCAGAACGCCCGGTCTGAAGCAGATTCATGCTGCACTTGGTTCAAGGAGAATGGGAAACGAGAGGGATGCAAGGCTCGACCTCTCTGCCAAAAGGCATAGTCCCATTCCGTTCCCCTAAAACAGCTTGAATCGGGTAATTGGTATTTCCAAGTCATCGTTCTCCTTTCTTGTTTCGGTGATGTCCGTTGAAGACCTTGAGAAAAGTTCCCGGCTAACCGGGACCACCCATCCATAGGACGGACCCATGGTCCATCCTCCGCACTTTCCTCGGTTTGTTTTAGTTATGTAATTACCTACCACATTAGTTTGACATATACAAACAGCTTCTTTGATTAACCCTGTTAAGCACTGGTTCCTTCACGTAATCTTATCACAGGACATAAAGAAAACAGTGCCAAACAACTTCTTTATTATCATTATATCCTTTTATCTTTGCAATACAAGGAGTTCCCGCCCGTAGGCGTATTCATAATCCGCCCGAAGGCTATCCAGTAATCCTTCCTGTGATTACTATCCCAAGTTTCCGCCCGTAGACTAGTATGCGGGCCTCGAGATCCAATTCCGAGTCACGTTAGTCTCTTGTGCAGGACCCGGAAGGCGAGGGATTTACAGCCAGAGCCCCCCCTGGCACCCAAGCGTCCTCCTGCTCCAAGCAGAACTCAACGGAGAGACCTCTCACGGCGGGTTCGGTCCACGTTCCCGGCGCGGTTCACAACCCCCTTGGTTAGGGTCAGGCAGGCAGTCGGGGGTAACTGAAGCTACCTCTCAGGCACCAACCTGAAGCTTTAGATATATCTTCATCCTTTAGTTCATTGAGCAAACAATGCAAACAGTCCTTTCTAAACTGTTACAAGCACAATCAATTTCAGTGGTCTTTTAGCTGGCAAACTGTTAAGGATTGACTCCTTATCTCTGAATGCAACCCGCATTCGATCCGGAATCAATTGCAACTTAGCAAGATTCCTATCATTCTTGGGTTAGGGTCATACCCTTCCAATACATTAGGTTTATTGTGGCAGGATCCAGCGACCATGTCGCCTTAGTTTATTGTCGGTCATTTGCTTCAAGGCAACGCCTAACCTTCCTTTTCCTTGGCAATTACTTTTCCAAGGAAAGTGAGTTAACAGGATGATTACTCATCCTCTTGTAAGTTAAATTCTTTCAATAACTTGCTGATCTCATTTCGAGAGATGACAAGACTCTTTGCGGACAAATCCCAAATCTATACAATACTGCAGCTTTGTGCACAAGTATTGCATCTATTTCACGGAATCCTTCTATCCATTTCTTAGCGTTCCGATCACAGATTTTAACCCTAGCTGAGTAACGGGATTTTGGGGTATCCTCCAAGTCATTTCTAATTAGGTTTGGCTCATGATTCTAGAATATGCAACTCCGTCGGAGTTCCTTCATTAAGATGACTGATCCTTAGGATAAAACCTTAGATCCTTTCATGAATAAACAACCGATCGCTTCGACATTTTGTGAATGCATGTAAGATCCCTAGATTCACAGTTTTTGTCTTAAGCGAGGTCGAATTATCCTTGCACAAAATCCTAGTTATCTCTTAGGATTCCTATCATATTGACTCAGTCATGTTTATACGAATCCTTGATGTTTATATTACCTAGTCAATTCAATTAGGCTTGTTCTGCGACAAGAATGATCCTTCTAGGGTGATAAACCAAATCTAACGGGATCCAATTCGCGTAAACATGCGATTGATTTCCGTTTCCTTGGTGAGGTAAAATTACTTACTACTATGTATGCTAACTTTCCTAATAAATCAAGCCTATTACTTTATAGTTTATGCTCTCGAACTTATGCACCGGCGAATCATACAATCTTTCCTTGGTGCACGTTAATTTGGTTACTAACTTTTCCTAGGGCCTACTAGGCCTTACATCAACAATCGTACCTACTACCTTATAGTTTATCCTTTGGCATCTTATGCATTTACACCTAATTACGACTCTTTAATGATTGATCCTTTTCTCGTGAAGACTACGCAATTTCCTAACATTCTCCTAGCCACTAAGTCGTGATGATACTCAAGCGAAAACTAGTGTTGCTCTATTCCATCGTATAACTATGTTGCAAGTCATACGTTCACTTTAGGTCCCTATTAGTTCTTTCCGAACGAAACCTTATGGTGCTAGACTTTCCTTATGAAATCATTATGAGAGGTATGTTACCTAATGTGCATATACGCTTAATTCATCATATCTAGGATGGCAACTAATGCACATATAAACTTCGTTTTCTTGCTTAGGATTAGATTCTTACCTTTAAAAATACCATCTACATGCATCTAATTCCCTAACCGTTCAATCTTTCATAATGCTCAAAAAGATGCATTTCTTTCAATGCTTTTAATTTAAACGTAACTTGAATTTCCCTTCCTAAGCGCGCCTAATCATTTCTTATGCGAAATTTAACACGGAAGAACCTGGACTTGTGGTGTCGGGGTGATGTCCACTTGCACGTTTGGAGTTGAACCTCCCGCGGTTGCCTCCTGGGATCTTTTAGGAGCCATCGTAGTCGTAAATTCGACTCCCGATCTGCCTTTGTGCTTGTATGCGGTTGGGTTCCTCTTCGGGATAGAGCTTGCGACAAAAGCTTAGGACTCTCCACGAATTCGAATCGGCGCGGTAATTGGACGGCTTGCGGCTTAACCCTTCTTGCGGAGATCACTCGATGGATCTTGCGGTGGTCTTTGAGGCTCCGCCGTCTCTACTTCTTTGGAAATCCCGGTCTTTAACGGATCTTCGAGGAGATACTGTGGGAAAGGCCTTTTGGCCAAATGGTGGGAAAATTTCCCCTAAAATGGGTGACAAAGGATAGGAGATTTTGGGTCGTGGGAAGGGGGTCTAGGGAGGCCCCCCCTATGGAAGCTTCTAAGAAGCTTCCAAAGGAGCTTCTTTTTCTTCAACTCCACGTGGGAAAGGAGGTGTCGTGGACGACGTGTCGGCGGCTCGAATCTGGACGGTGGACAGGCGGCAGAATGGTCGGCGGGGCTGGCGACAGCTGCGTTCGATGGCGGCAGCAGCACGGCGGACCGTGGCAGCGGCGGCCAGGCCAGACTGGGCGGCAGCAATCGGCTAGCGATCTGGCGGCTTCCCACGACGGCCTCTCCTCCTCCTCTCAGAGTCTTTGCCCCTCCTCTCCCTCCTTAAGCATACGATTTCCTCCTCTTCTCTCCCCACAGAATCCTCTCCAGTCTTCTCCCTTAAGCCACCCCCCCCATCAAGGGGGTGTTTTTATAGCCAGTGGGGGTGGGGAAGGGGTCTCCCCCACGTGGGGGATCTTCCCATGCAAACTCCTCTTTCCCATCCCCCCCCCCACACACTCCCTTTCCTCCAGCCATGCATCGGCTGGGGGAAAGGGATAAATACATAAAAAAATTTGCCTTTAATTAATTGAATTTGCCCCTCCCAAGAGGGTGTTCCCGTGCGGTTAGCGGTTTTTATCCCCCGGTTCAATTTACTACTCGCAGAGGATTCTATTTTCCTCGTGCGGCTCACACATTACGCGGTCAACAATTTCAATGCAAGAGATACCCTTTACACAGGGTTTACACGGTATAC
The DNA here is from genome assembly GCF_053477565.2 of Lygodium microphyllum. Lineage (NCBI taxonomy): Eukaryota > Viridiplantae > Streptophyta > Polypodiopsida > Schizaeales > Lygodiaceae > Lygodium > Lygodium microphyllum. The sequence goes on from NC_141157.1 coordinate 132,361,125, forward strand.
GGAAAGTTAATATTTACGGTACGGTACGCGGAAATATTACATTCTCTCCCCCTTAGAAGAATCGAGATGTCCTCATCTCGAGATAAACTGGGGATATTGAAGATTGAGAGAGCTTTCATCCATCCAGGTAGCATCCTCTTCGGAATAATCTTGCCACTGGACGAGGCATTCTCTCAAGGTTCTAGATCTCAACTGTCTCTCCCTGACCGTGGCCAATACCTTGACGGTGTCCCTCGCTGAGCTTGGGGCATTGCTTTCTGAAGTGACCGAGTTCATTGCAGTGGAAACATCGGATGTTTCGGCCATTACCGTGAGTAGGAACAAAGTTGTTGACGTTATTTGTCCTTGCCTTCTTTCTTTGTCCCTGATTGTGGCCTTGAACTCTCTTAACCTGGGGTCTGAATGCTCCTCCGCTTGGGTCGCTATAAGACCAATTCTTAATACTCCTTGGTTTAGCTTGCACTTCCTGAATTATGGGTGCCGCTCGAATGAGTGCATCCTGAAGATCTGATGGTCTCATAGATTCAAGACGGGTATTTACAGGTGGATTTAAGCCTGCGCAAAATTTGGACACCTGCTGTGTCGTGTCCATTCGTGGCGCATACTTCAAGAGTGAGACAAACTTAGAGTAGTATGCGTCAAGCGTGAGTCCTAACTGTTTTAGCTCATAGAACTCATTCATTTTCTGTGTACGATATGCGGGTGGCAAATATCTCCCTTGCACGGCTTGCTTTAACTTCTCCCAGGTAACGGACCCCTCTGAAATCCCTTGATCCCTGCACCATTGTTTCCACCATAGTCTGGCTTCACCGGTGAGTTTTAATTTGGCGAGCATGGCCTGATTGGTTGGTGCAGTGCCAGCGGCTTCGAAGTAGTCCTCCATAGATTCAATCCAAATCTCAGCGTCTGACTGGACGAATCTGCCTCTCCCGTCAAACTCGGGTGGCTTTATTTGTTTGAGGAGGAACTTCTTCTCCTGGATCACAGTAGTACTTGATGTAGGGGGCTAATTTGGAACCTGTACCTGGGGTTGTGCCTGGCGTAAAAAGTTTTCTTAACGTTATTATATGATAATTGCCATTAGCTTATCTTTAGTTCAGCTAATTCGTAACTCATGAAGCAACTAGACTTTTTGCAACAACTTTGATGCACAATCGGATAGTGATAAAAGAAGTCCTTATTTATATTTATATGGCGTAGCCTCATACAACAATTCCAGTCATTACATCTAGTTTGGGGAGAACAACATAGTATTGGATTTGTCTACAGGAACTGTGTAGTAGTAGGGTTTTGGGTCATGTATCTTTAGGAATCGGTAATTCATCGGAAGTTCGGGATATCCTTTCCGCTGGAAACCATACTTCCCATGGCGTCCCAATACCTTGATCCTATCAGCTGGAATTACACGGGTTACTTCCTCATAAACATATGAGTTTAATTCAACCCTCCGACCTTGAATATGCAAAGTCGAATTCACGTGAGCTTCCACAAAAATGAACAGCTTCACGACTTTCAAATCTTCCAACCACTTGATCCTCTTCAAGTTGGTCTGTAGATAGGCGAACCGGTGGGCAGCTATGTAATAGATTCCTGAAGACCCAGTCCATCTTCGCTCTATATATAGAGGTGATGGGTTATAAATCTGTTCCAAGATGTTCATCATTCCAATTCTCTGCCTATAATGCGGAGAATGCATCGCAGTCATGAACATGATCCGGAACACCAAAAATTTGTTCCACGCCTCGTAATTCTGCAAGACAGTATTGAAGATGAGAAAATGTTTGGACAGGAACAATTTCTTTACTTCACTTCTAATGAAATCTTATGGAAACAATTCCATTATAAGTCGGCTCTGATACCAACTGTAACGTGTCCACTAACATCCTCTACGACACGTCTTAGCAGTCCATCGGAAAGGTTGTCTAGAAGACTCCACCCGGCACTCCCATGGAATGTTGCGGGTTTTGTAATCTAGGCCTTTCCGCGTCTGCCCCGTAACGGAAGTGTCCTGGGCGCTTTCCACTTAGGATCGAATGGAATTGTTTGGTCATTTGCTAACAGCGTCTAGCGTCAGACCTGATCGAACTACTTTACGCAGAACGCCCGGTCTGAAGCAGATTCATGCTGCACTTGGTTCAAGGAGAATGGGAAACGAGAGGGATGCAAGGCTCGACCTCTCTGCCAAAAGGCATAGTCCCATTCCGTTCCCCTAAAACAGCTTGAATCGGGTAATTGGTATTTCCAAGTCATCGTTCTCCTTTCTTGTTTCGGTGATGTCCGTTGAAGACCTTGAGAAAAGTTCCCGGCTAACCGGGACCACCCATCCATAGGACGGACCCATGGTCCATCCTCCGCACTTTCCTCGGTTTGTTTTAGTTATGTAATTACCTACCACATTAGTTTGACATATACAAACAGCTTCTTTGATTAACCCTGTTAAGCACTGGTTCCTTCACGTAATCTTATCACAGGACATAAAGAAAACAGTGCCAAACAACTTCTTTATTATCATTATATCCTTTTATCTTTGCAATACAAGGAGTTCCCGCCCGTAGGCGTATTCATAATCCGCCCGAAGGCTATCCAGTAATCCTTCCTGTGATTACTATCCCAAGTTTCCGCCCGTAGACTAGTATACGGGCCTCGAGATCCAATTCCGAGTCACGTTAGTCTCTTGTGCAGGACCCGGAAGGCGAGGGATTTACAGCCAGAGCCCCCCCTGGCACCCAAGCGTCCTCCTGCTCCAAGCAGAACTCAACGGAGAGACCTCTCACGGCGGGTTCGGTCCACGTTCCCGGCGCGGTTCACAACCCCCTTGGTTAGGGTCAGGCAGGCAGTCGGGGGTAACTGAAGCTGCCTCTCAGGCACCAACCTGAAGCTTTAGATATATCTTCATCCTTTAGTTCATTGAGCAAACAATGCAAACAGTCCTTTCTAAACTGTTACAAGCACAATCAATTTCAGTGGTCTTTTAGCTGGCAAACTGTTAAGGATTGACTCCTTATCTCTGAATGCAACCCGCATTCGATCCGGAATCAATTGCAACTTAGCAAGATTCCTATCATTCTTGGGTTAGGGTCATACCCTTCCAATACATTAGGTTTATTGTGGCAGGATCCAGCGACCATGTCGCCTTAGTTTATTGTCGGTCATTTGCTTCAAGGCAACGCCTAATCTTCCTTTTCCTTGGCAATTACTTTTCCAAGGAAAGTGAGTTAACAGGATGATTACTCATCCTCTTGTAAGTTAAATTCTTTCAATAACTTGCTGATCTCATTTCGAGAGATGACAAGACTCTTTGCGGACAAATCCCAAATCTATACAATACTGCAGCTTTGTGCACAAGTATTGCATCTATTTCACGGAATCCTTCTATCCATTTCTTAGCGTTCCGATCACAGATTTTAACCCTAGCTGAGTAACGGGATTTTGGGGTATCCTCCAAGTCATTTCTAATTAGGTTTGGCTCATGATTCTAGAATATGCAACTCCGTCGGAGTTCCTTCATTAAGATGACTGATCCTTAGGATAAAACCTTAGATCCTTTCATGAATAAACAACCGATCGCTTCGACATTTTGTGAATGCATGTAAGATCCCTAGATTCACAGTTTTTGTCTTAAGCGAGGTCGAATTATCCTTGCACAAAATCCTAGTTATCTCTTAGGATTCCTATCATATTGACTCAGTCATGTTTATACGAATCCTTGATGTTTATATTACCTAGTCAATTCAATTAGGCTTGTTCTGCGACAAGAATGATCCTTCTAGGGTGATAAACCAAATCTAACGGGATCCAATTCGCGTAAACATGCGATTGATTTCCGTTTCCTTGGTGAGGTAAAATTACTTACTACTATGTATGCTAACTTTCCTAATAAATCAAGCCTATTACTTTATAGTTTATGCTCTCGAACTTATGCACCGGCGAATCATACAATCTTTCCTTGGTGCACGTTAATTTGGTTACTAACTTTTCCTAGGGCCTACTAGGCCTTACATCAACAATCGTACCTACTACCTTATAGTTTATCCTTTGGCATCTTATGCATTTACACCTAATTACGACTCTTTAATGATTGATCCTTTTCTCGTGAAGACTACGCAATTTCCTAACATTCTCCTAGCCACTAAGTCGTGATGATACTCAAGCGAAAACTAGTGTTGCTCTATTCCATCGTATAACTATGTTGCAAGTCATACGTTCACTTTAGGTCCCTATTAGTTCTTTCCGAACGAAACCTTATGGTGCTAGACTTTCCTTATGAAATCATTATGAGAGGTATGTTACCTAATGTGCATATACGCTTAATTCATCATATCTAGGATGGCAACTAATGCACATATAAACTTCGTTTTCTTGCTTAGGATTAGATTCTTACCTTTAAAAATACCATCTACATGCATCTAATTCCCTAACCGTTCAATCTTTCATAATGCTCAAAAAGATGCATTTCTTTCAATGCTTTTAATTTAAACGTAACTTGAATTTCCCTTCCTAAGCGCGCCTAATCATTTCTTATGCGGAATTTAACACGGAAGAACCTGGACTTGTGGTGTCGGGGTGATGTCCACTTGCACGTTTGGAGTTGAACCTCCCGCGGTTGCCTCCTGGGATCTTTTAGGAGCCATCGTAGTCGTAAATTCGACTCCCGATCTGCCTTTGTGCTTGTATGCGGTTGGGTTCCTCTTCGGGATAGAGCTTGCGACAAAAGCTTAGGACTCTCCACGAATTCGAATCGGCGCGGTAATTGGACGGCTTGCGGCTTAACCCTTCTTGCGGAGATCACTCGATGGATCTTGCGGTGGTCTTTGAGGCTCCGCCGTCTCTACTTCTTTGGAAATCCCGGTCTTTAACGGATCTTCGAGGAGATACTGTGGGAAAGGCCTTTTGGCCAAATGGTGGGAAAATTTCCCCTAAAATGGGTGACAAAGGATAGGAGATTTTGGGTCGTGGGAAGGGGGTCTAGGGAGGCCCCCCCTATGGAAGCTTCTAAGAAGCTTCCAAAGGAGCTTCTTTTTCTTCAACTCCACGTGGGAAAGGAGGTGTCGTGGACGACGTGTCGGCGGCTCGAATCTGGACGGTGGACAGGCGGCAGAATGGTCGGCGGGGCTGGCGACAACTGCGTTCGATGGCGGCAGCAGCACGGCGGACCGTGGCAGCGGCGGCCAGGCCGGACTGGGCGGCAGCAATCGGCTGGCGATCTGGCGGCTTCCCACGACGGCCTCTCCTCCTCCTCTCAGAGTCTTTGCCCCTCCTCTCCCTCCTTAAGCATACGACTTCCTCCTCTTCTCTCCCCACAGAATCCTCTCCAGTCTTCTCCCTTAAGCCACCCCCCCCATCAAGGGGGTGTTTTTATATCCAGTGGGGGTGGGGAAGGGGTCTCCCCCACGTGGGGGATCTTCCCATGCAAACTCCTCTTTCCCATCCCCCCCCACACACTCCCTTTCCTCCAGCCATGCATCGGCTGGGGGAAAGGGATAAATACATAAAAAAATTTGCCTTTAATTAATTGAATTTGCCCCTCCCAAGAGGGTGTTCCCGTGCGGTTAGCGGTTTTTATCCCCCGGTTCAATTTACTACTCGCAGAGGATTCTATTTTCCTCGTGCGGCTCACACATTACGCGGTCAACAATTTCAATGCAAGAGATACCCTTTACACAGGGTTTACACGGTATACGGAAAGTTAATATTTACGGTACGGTACGCGGAAATATTACAGCTGCAGTCACTTGGAGCAGCAAGAAACAGCCTACAGTTGCCTTGTCGAGCACAGAGGCTGAGTACAGGGGTGCAGCAATGGCTGCATGTGAGGTAGATTGGTTGCATAAGCTACTTTATGATATGCATCAGTCTACAGATGGGCCAGTTGTCAATTATTGTGACAACATGAGTAGTATACACTTGGCAAATAACCCAGTCTATCATGCTAGAACAAAGCACATTGAGGTGCATTATCACTATGTACGAGAGAGGGTTTTACTAGGTCTTATTGATCTAGTTTATGTCAGCACACAGAGGATCAGGTAGCTGATATATTCACGAAGGCATTGGGCGCAGAGAAGCTGCGCAAGTTCAGAGACCTGCTTGGTGTGCAGGAATTGGGATTGAGCTCGAGGGGGAGTGTTGAGATATCGAGCTCCACTCGTGATACGCCAGGGTGACCGTTGTGTATTTATGTCACCGACTTGTCAGTTGCAGACGCAGTTGGTACACCGCCCATGAATAATAGCTACATGATAGCTATCCTTATCTACTCTAGTTCATGGCTCAGTTAGTATGCCACCTTAGTTAGTTGAGTTTGGTTTGAGACCCATATATAGGGTTCTTCTATTTCTTTGTACTTGAGTTCTTTTGGCTTACACAACTAAGAAGAGGAAAACTGTTTTCAGCCTCCACCCTTGTGTGTCTTCCCCCATTGTGCAAGCAACAAAGCTTCAAGCGAGACTCCTTCCTTCTCTCCCACAATCTTGACACCTTGGGCATATCGAGCATTCATGCTTATAGCACCTATCCCAAATAGAAATGTAGCTTTTGTTGCTTGGAGAAGAAGATGTCTCTTATGCGACTAAGTATTATTTTGGCTTGGCTCATGAAGGAACATCATCTCTTACTAAGACTACGATATTAAATGGGCCTTTGACTATGGGACTATTTGAAGCTGCTAGACGCTCCCATCTAATAGTGTGTGTCTATCTACCAAGCCTATTCAAGGAAGGCATGAATTCCAATTTTTATATGGAGTATTCAACTATTGGAGACCCTTTATTAAACAGTGTAGTGATGTGACTAGTTACAATTCTACTTGTAACAATAACTTAATTTTATGGTTCGATCATGTGATCTAGTTTCTCACGCACAATATTGATACAATTTTCCAAGTGAAATAACTTAGAGGCTCTATGATATTATTTTTCAAATAGATTGCCATTGAGGCACATGATGCAGTTAGAGCAACCCTTATATCCTCCTATTTTTGCAAAATGGTTCTTATTGTGGCAAATAAGCTAATGGTTACTAATGATTCTCAAAATATTCTTAGCAACATCAAAGGTGAAGTGGCTAGACTTATTGAAAGATTCTTCTCCAATAACAAACTTTTAATCCTCTAAGCAATTTGTCAAGACCTAAAATGGGCCCGACACTAGCTCTAGAGCTCTAGTTGGGCCTTCTAAACTCACCAAATTACCTTTACGACCTCGCAGCGAGGAGCATCTCGAGGTCATACACTACACTAAATAGAGAATGTATTCGTATCGATTGCATCCCAATGGTTTTGCCCTTCTTGACTCCAAAGGGGGTACCCAAACATATAGTTGACTAGCACCTCAATTCACACACATAAAGAGCCCCCCCTAGCGAACCCGAGGGGTCCCCTAGGTTTTACCGTATGGTACCACGTGAGTGTAAGGGAGGGGGGTTATTTAAGGGAAGGAAAGTACATTTTTTAAGATAAGGTCCCATAAATAGGGGGTAGATAATGGGTATTTTCATATATTTCTTGCACGCATGTGACGTCTCCTTATTACTACTAGTGAATCCCCCATGGCAGCAAAATACTGTGGCTCCGATGGGCAATGTCTTACACATAGAATGTGAATGTAACAAATTCCTCTCATAATATAAGCATTACGATCTAGGAGACTATGTATATACCTCACCTAATCAATTTTTCCCAAGATATTGCACTAACCTGCAACAAAGGGGAATCTTACACTCTCGATGTTGGTTGTCACCTAAACATACAATTACCATGCATCCAGGGATTTAATTATATTTTGATACCATGTTTAGATTCCATATGCAAAGAGTATGGCTTTTTGTGCTCAAACAATTTAACTAAAACCCAACCAATGTGAAGTGCACAAATAATCTTTTCATGCTTCCTTTTTAATCGCATCGTGTGGCATTGCAAAGGAATAGCATTAGGCTTTTTCCAATCTGCACAATAGGATGTGCAGTATCATCACCAATCTCCACAAATCCTAGTTTTTCCATTTTCCTTGCATCCTCCATCCATTTTGCATGACCTGTCATGTGGTTTGATGCACCTGAGTCAACATACCATACATCATTGCTTTCTTCTACACTTGTCACAGAATTGTTCATGTGCTGCACCATAAACAAATGCTCATTTCTGTCATCACCTTGTCTGCTAGAAGATGCATAATTCCCTTGTTGTAGTTTTCCATTCATGATGTCATTCTGCTTTTTATAGCAGTCTTTAGCCATATGACCCATTTTACCACAGTAGTAGCATTCAACATTACTGTTTGCATTTTGGTCTCTTTGCCATCCACCACGACCTCTTTGGCTCCCCCTGCCTCTAGAGTTACCACGTCCTCCTCCATAGGACTGGTTTTCTTGAGTTTGCTACATATTCTGATTTCTACCACGGCCTCCTCTACCTCTGCCTCTACCTCTTCCAGCATTTGAGTAGAAGACAGCTTCTTTTGAAGTTCCTCCTGAAGAAGATGCACCACCATTTCTCTGCTCCTCAGAAATTAGAAGAGCAATCAACTCCTCAAAATCAGGAAATCTTTCACGGACGGAAATGGATGTTCGGAACTGTGCATAATCCTTTCCTAGACCATTCAAGGTCACAGAAACTAAATCATCATCTTCCACTGGCGACCCAATGAAAGCAAGTGCATCTGCAATCTTCTTCACCTTCATGTGGTAGTCATTGGTGCTCATATTTTCTCTTTGCACATTATGCAACTCTTGCTTGAGCTGCATTTTCCTGGCTTGCGTATTTGTGCTATACATTTTTGACAAAGTATCCCATGCCTCCTTTGGCGTACTTGCATCCTGAATATGCACAATCATAGAGTCTGAAATACTGATAGACAGCCAGTACATAACTTTCCTGGCTCTCTCATGCCATGCTTTGAATGCCTGCATTTGCTGTTGATTGGGAACATCAGGAAGAACTGGTTCTTCTTCATTTCCTGCAAGAAATTCCCAATATTCTTTTCCCATAAGGAAATTCGTCATTCTAAACTTCCATGCTTGGAAGTTGTTCTTGTCAAGCTTTTCAGTTACAATCTGTGAAAGAGAATCAGACGCCATTACAGAATACTGCAAAAAGTTCTATCACTGCAGAGAACACAGCTTCAGCCTCACAAGGGCTAATCTGCAAAACTGATGAAAGTGGTATTTGACCACACAGTCACTTCCTAGTGATGATTTTGCATCAACAAGCAACAAGGATGATTTTGTAACTCCCAATGTCTCTGCACACAAGCATATGATGCAATTTCTACAGTAACTTTTCACCGACCTGTAGAACAGTGGTCGCACAGCATAAAACTGGGCCTTTTCCTGAGTGCGTACAGAAACCTTCCGCCTCCAAAACAGGCCCCGAAATGGCCTCAAATAAAAAAAACAGGGTCGCCTTACCACGAACAAGGCTTTGATACCATGTCAAGATTGTGGGAGAGAAGGAAGGAGTCTCACTTGTAGCTTTCTTGCTTGCACAATGGGGGAATACACACAAGGGTGGAGGCTGAAAACACTTTTCCTCTTCTTAGTTGTGTAAGCCAAAAAGAAGTCTAGTACAAAGAAATAGAAGAACCCTATATATGGGTCTCAAACCAAACTCAACTAACTAAGGTGGCATACTAACTGAGCCACGAACTAGAGTAGATAAGGATAGCTGTCATCTAGCTATTATTCATAGGCGGTGTACCAACCGCATTTGCAACTGACAAGTTGGTGACATAAATGCACAACGGTCACCCTGGCATATCACGAGTGGAGCTCGATATCTCAACACTTTATGAATGTACTCCCTCTATGACAAGTAGAGCAGTCCCTAATGCCTATCGTGTCTAATGCGCATACCAAGTATGTGAGCGGCCTATCCCAGATCTTTCATCTCAAAGCTCATCTTGATCTGAGCCTTAAGAGCATCTAGCTCATCATGAGCTTTCCCTGCTATTAGCATATCATCCACATAGAGTACCAAAATCAATAAAGAACCATCATGGGATTTCTTCATGTAAAGATACGGATCCATAGCACTCCTGTTGTCGCCTTGTGACTGCATAAAGGCATCAAACTTATGATACCACTCCCTAGGTGCCTGTTTCAAGCCATAAATACTTTTCTTCAATTTGCATACTAGATGCTCCCTACCAGGTTCTGCTAAGCCCTTAGGTTGCTCCATATAAATCTCATCATGCAAGTCCCCATGTAGGAAAGCCGTCTTGACATCCATGAAGTATAAACCCAAGTCAAGCTGAGTAACTAAAGCCAAGACTAAGCGCAAGGTGGTCATCTTAACCACAGGAGAAAAGATTTCATCAAAGTCCACACCATGCTCTTGCTTAAAACCCTTTGCTACCAATCAAGCCTTGTATGCCGGCTTGGGGTATCCAGGGGTACTTTTCAGCTTGTACACCCACTTGCCTGGCAAAGCCTTCTTGCCTGTAGGCAAGGAAACCAAATCCCAAGTGTCATTCTTATGCAGGGAGTCTATCTCAGACTCCATATCCCTCTCCCAGGAGTGAAAGTCACCCCTGTGCATAGCCTCATCATAAGTGAAAGGCTCTCCTGCATCTGTAACCAAGACATAATGCATCGAGGGCTGAAATCTATCAGGTGGATGTCTGTCTCTAGTAGAACGTCTCACGGTAGGCTCTGCTGCCTACCCAGTTGCTTGCCCAATGCCCTGACCATGAGCATTTGCTGCAGCTGTAGGCTGTCCAACTGGTTGTGCAGGAGCTCTCGGCTCCTCCTGAAATATGACCCTGCGGATCTCAATAACTCTCTCAGGCTGCCTATGCATCTTGTCTTCATGGAAGACGACATCATGACTCTAGATGACTTTCCGCGACTGTGGATCCTAGAGATGGTAACCCATCTCGCATGCATCCCCATAACCAAGGAAAATGCATTAGACACTTTTAGGATCCAGCTTACTTCTCTTATCCCTGGGGACATGGCAAAATGCCTCACATCCAAAGACCCGGAGATGTGCATAAGAGGGAGGTTTTCCAGTCCATACCTCCTCTGTAACCTGGAAATCCAAACCACTAGAAGGCGATTTGTTTATGACATGCACAGCTGTACTCACTGCCTCAACCCAAAAGCTCTATGGTAGGCCTACGTGGCTAAGCATACTACGAACACGCTCCTGGATGGTTCTATTCATCTACTTAGCCAAACCATTTTGGGGGGGTGTAGGGGGCAGTCAAGTGACGCTTAATACCCCTCTCATCACATAACTACTCAAAAACATGTGAGACATACTCACCCCCATTATCTGTCCTTAGGCATTTAGCCTATACCCAGACTGGTTCTCAACCAATGCAAGCCATCTCTGAAACACAACCAAGACATCAGATTTCAGCCTAAAGGAATAAGCCCAAACTTTTTGTGAAAAATCATCTATGAACGTAACAAAATACTTTGCACCACCCATAAACTGACAAGGCATGGGCCCACAGACATCCGAATGTACCAATGCCAAGGGATCACTCATATGTGGCCTACCAGACTTCTTATGCGTAGACCTAGTCTGCTTGCCATAAAGACAGTGCTAACATGAATCAAAACATGCATAATCAAGGGGCGGTAAGTACTGCAAACCAGAAAGCATTTTCATTCCCTTCAAAGACATATGGCCCAAACGGGCATGCCAAAGAGATACATGTGGAATAGAACCCACAAACAAAACATGATCAAGGGAAGAAGTTGATACAATCAAGGGATAGAGGCTGCCAGCATTGGCACCTCTCGCAATCACAAGTCTGCCATGAGTGATCTTCCATGTAGAGTCTCCAAAACATACATTATATCCTACGTCATCAAGCTGTCCAGCTGACATGAGACTGCGTGTCAAAGTAGGTACATGACATACATCCTGCATAACAAAACTACTGCCAGAAGGGAACTGTAGCCTAACATCACCAATGCCCACAATATCAAGAGAGCTATCATCACCCAAGCGCACAGAACCCGAAATAGTACAGTATGAATGAAACCACTCTCGGCAAGGTGTCACATGGAAGGATGCACTGGAGTCCAAGAGCCAACACTGTGCATACATAGAGTGTATCTTTGTCATCTGCGAAGCACTAGAAGAAGCTGCTAGAATATAATCATCATCATCAATATCCTCAGGCTGCATAACGTTGATCTCTTCAATTTTAACACTGGACTTTGCAGGCACTATGCTGCAATCAGAAGACTTATCTTGCACTTTGTCTTTTGCCTTATCTTTGCGCCTTTCATTGCGTAATTTATGGCATTGTGGCCTAATATTGCCATTTTTTCCACAATGGTGATAAGTAACATCTGCATTCCTGCCACGGGATTTGCTACGTGACTTCCCACGAGACTTGGACCGAGATTTCTAAGAATCCTGTCCACGGCCACTACCACTAGCATGCTTTCCATATCCATCATTCCTACCTGTAACTGTCCTAGCATGCGACACACGAGAGGCATCCAAATTCTTATGGTTAACCACTTCTTGCAGAAGAGCACTCTCAACATTAGATAATTTCAAGGTAGTAGTAGAGGCATATAATGCAGTGCGGAATACATCCCATGACTCATTAAGAGTACCAAGCAAGAAAAGAGAAGTGACATCCTCTGTAAAAGTGATATTCTATGAAGTCAAGTTCTTGAGTATAGCATGGAACTGGCTCAAGTGAGCAGACATAGTCACATTCTCCTTCATGTGCAGATCCATAAGCTGCTTCAGCCAAATACATCTGACTCGCTGGACTTTTCTTGTCATAGAGATTCTTGATTTTATCCCACATCTGCCATGCACTTTGTTCTTCCTCAAAGACATTATAATGAACCTGTTTTGTGAGAGACAATACAATAGTGGACTTGCATAACTCATCAAGCTCAAGCCATTACTCGTCTGACATAGTTGCAGGCAGATGCCCGCTCAACCTCAAAGGTTTGATCTGCGATTTCTGCACCAACACCTACCAAATCTAGCTCTTCCAATAAGAGTAATTTGTACCATCAAGCTTAGTGATGTTGAAAATATCATGATTGGTGGACGAACTCGCCATAATGCAGGCTAGAAAATTGTAGACAATTCGAAACTGCTTGCTGTTTACTTCAGAAAATGACCAAAAAATCACCAAAATCGAGGGAAAATGGCGAGAAAAATGGAACAAAAGCTACTACCCACCAAGTACTAATGAAAGTACATCATTTTAGAATGTTTAAGCATGAAAAATCCATGTCAATCCATACATATATGCTTGCCGTAATAAATTTCAGATTTCAGTAAAAGAGAGCTAACAGTGCCAAAATCGGATCCGAAGGCAATCAGATACTGCCAAGACCAAAGCCTGCATCATGCGGGCATATCATAAGCATATGATGGTCGATAAGCATAAAGCAAACACCCAAGTATGTCATACAAACATCTGCCATGAGTAGGCACACCCCCCAGTCAACGGGGCAAAGTGTTCCTACCACTACCAAAACTTGACACAAGTAGGTGTCAATTCACAAAGATACGGATCCAAAATTGAGACTCAGCTCATAAGCATACAGTGAATCAAGACATATAATGTATCATCCCAAAGGGTAAGAAATCCCAAAGTCTCAAGTGTCTGTAACTGCTCAATAGCATGTAACAACTCAATGCATAAAAGTACCGCATGCTCAATGTCTGATAAGCATTCAAGAATGCTCCCACTGGCACAAAAGTCGTATGTACGAGCTCAAGAGCTCAAGCCAAGGCAAGACACAGTGCCAATGACATAAGATCAAGACAGTACATCAATAGTACATCCCGAACATGTAGACGGTAGAGCATTCATATGTAGCATCCATAAGCATGTAGTAAGACATTAAATACATCCCAATCCAAACTCTGACAAGCCAAGTAACATCCAAGACTACTCCAGATAATCCAAAATGCATCCAAGGCAGAGCTTCAATGAGCACTCAAGCTCAACGTATGCATAGGGTAATCAACCGTGACATGACTATCAAGCCGTAGGCAACGGGTATGCATAAACCCAAGGAGCATCACTGTTAAAGAATATACCACTGTCAAGCACGAACCATGTCAATGAGTGCGTAATGTCAAAGCTCTTCCAAAAGCATCTGAAATGAAATCCAAGCTCGACGTCGTACCCCGAAGATCAATACTTCATGGCATATATCCAAGACATAGGCCGAAACCAATATGCATAACCCAAAGCATGTAGAATAGCTTCAGCCCACTTTTATTACAGCATGAAATGACTATCAAAAACTAAGAAATTTCAGTCTCAAATCAGTGCCAAATGGTTGCCAAACAATAGGCATACATTCCCTTAACATGTAGGCATCATACGGGATCAACCAAGCACAAATGACAATGCCGAACAAGCATAAGCATCAAATGTTATTGTAGCACTATTTTAAACTATCTGTGGATTGTTATGACAGTCCCAAAATAGTGCTAAATCAGCCCAGAAGCAATGTTAGTGCTCAGCCTTCAATACCAAGCATCAAAGCATGTGCAAATGCCTCAAATGAAGCTTGTGGAAGTGCCCAATGGCCTGGAGCTTGAGGAGGACCGGTGTGGAGCAGATGTAGAGCAACCTGGAAATAGGCGCAAATAGCATGCTACTATCCTGGGGGGCCTGCAGCCCACGTGGCACACCTGGGGTGGAGTAGGGGCTCAAGTAGGTGCCCAAGGGGGCACACACCAAGCCTCAAGGGTTCTTGAGCAGGGGCAATGAAGATATGAAGCAATGGAGCTTCAATGGTGGCTGCCCCAAATTGTTCACAGCCTGTGCAACCAGAGAATTGAAGTAAACCCTGAAGAAAATAATCAAGTATCTCTGATGTAATGCCCTGAAGGTGCCCAACAATGCTGGAAAGGTGCTCGGGAAGCCGGGGAGTGATGGGAGCTCGAAGGAGTCGGATATGGCTACCAGGAAGGAGACCCAATGCAAGTAGGGAGTCTATGGGAAGTTGAGAATGCCATGAACCAAGCTCAAGAGTCGGGAAGCCGAGCTCTGATACCAGTTGAAAGGAAGAGACAGATCGAAGCTTGGACTCGAGAGCTATGGTGGAAGAGCAAGAGCAAGAAAGAGAGAGACAAGAAATGGGAACTCCAACAGTCACAATGTGTGACCGGGCCTTCCTTTATTCAAACTGTCACGAAAAGAATAAAGAATAAAATGACGGTGATGGGCGCCCGCCACCTGCAGTGTGCAATGGCGGTGACTGTCAGTGTAGTAATACACGGGCGGCTAGGCGGAGGCGCCTTTATCCCCAACAACTATCAGGTCATGAATAGTATTCTAATCTTGTTAGCACAAATCAAGCAAGAAAACCAAAAAATGTTAATGTTATTGCAAAGCCAATACAAGCCTTAGGGTTGACCCTATGTGAGAAACATAGAATGAGAAACATAGGCCTAGATGCCACATGAGCAATCGTGCCTCATAGCTCTTAAGCACCTCCTTGATAAGCGATCTCTTAAAGCTAGATAGGGCACACATATAGAACAATAGAACAAGGGATACACACCATCAGAATGTGTAAGTATTGAGAACATTGAGATTTCATCGACTAGATATGCAAATGCTCTTAAATTTGAATAAGGAACCTCTAGCTCTTCAAATGACCAAAACTTATAAAAAGGACTTGTGCTTAAGAGCATGAAAATTCCTTGTTCAATTTTGCAAAGATATAGTACAAATGTAACTCAAGGAATATAGAATATTATGGTATTCCTAGCATTTTCTTATTCATTAAGGAACTAAGAATCATGTAGAAATGTATAAAGGGAAGGCTTAAAGATCAACTTGATTAGCAAGTAGAGAACCTCATGAACACTCAGTTTCTCATTAGCAATTATATATTCCTCCATCTTTTAGAAGGGAAGGTCTATAGTTACAAGTACATGCATCTAATCTGTATCATCTTGAAGGTATGGAGCATATTGCTTGTAGAACACTATGCATCATCTTTGAGGAAGGAAGAAATGGCATTAAGGTTGATTTTAGAGGTCTACCAACAATTTCCATTTCCACATGAACAACATATGTGCAATTTTTGAAGAATGCCAATTTTTTGCCTTCATCCTCTATTAGTCTAGCATTTCTTATCCATAGTCTTCTAATAAAAAGCTTATTGTTCACTTCCTTGCATCCCAACAAAGTTCATTGAGAACTGACACACCTCCAATTTTGATCAGTTATAGTCCCTAAGGATGCCGACAGGTTGGACCTTGGATCCCTCTACAAACCATCATGTTGAAGTTTATGTTTTGGACTACGCCATGCTTACAATACTAATGAGTTCACAATGCTCACACGAGCATGTGTCTATGATTCCCTTTAATGTTATGTCACCTCTAAGGTAAGCACTAAAAGTACATTGTGCCTCTCAACTCCCTCCCAAAAGGTATTTGCTCCTAAGGCTCTTGGTTTCTTGCTATCTGTAGTGCTCAAAATGTAAGCTATAGGATTCCGCTCTTGAAACGTGGTCTATTGAAACGAGTTCTATGGTCACTTTTATCCAAGAAGGCTCTCCATATGAGTGAATTTTATTTCAACGAAATTCCAATTAGCAATGATACATGCATGGAGGTTGATGATGTAATCATGCTCACATCTGCATCCTTGAGCATATTCACTTTTGGTCTTAGAGATTTCTTATGAGGACATTATGGGCAAGTCTTTCTCATTTATTCGATTGGACATAGATCTCCCAAAGGTACCTAGGCCTATTAGGGTCAATTATCACATCATGCTCATCTTCTTTTTCTCGAGCATCTGCTAGGTTTAAAGGAGTTATTTCATTTAGAAATCAATCTTGTATTATAATAAAAATTTCTACTTCATAAGAAGTGATATATTGAGAAAAACCAAGTTGGTTCACCATGACCTATTCATATGGTCCTACCTCCCCATTGATGATTCCCTACTCGATGAGTCTTGTCTTTTTGGAAAATTGGGGAATAAATGGGTGATGCCACATTTTGGGCATCTCATCTTTGGTTTTTATTCTTACTTGATTCTTGCTTCTTAAGACATCAAGGTAGTACATGCCCATGTGACTATAATTCCAACAAGAAATGTCTTCTCTCTATTGCATCATATCATAGCCTCTCCCTTACACAAGGAACATCACTAGGTTCTTGTATGCATCTTACTCCAATGGTCCTCCACATAGTGGATAGCAAGAATATCACTAGGCATGTGAGTGATTATTGAGCCAAGTGGTCTAGGGATCCCCATGAGTTTGATATCTCTTCCTAGCCCATGTAGGTTTTTGCTTGTTTGGAGCAAGTAGAGCTAGTGGCCCTCATATGGAATAAGGGAACCCTCTATTCACTTGAAAAGGATTAGTAGCATATGGGTCGGGATATAGAAGTTTTCTCGGAGCACCTTGCATTATTTATCATGGCCACATCATTCACATTTTTAGAAGGCTCTATTTCTTTGCTTAAGGCATTTTGATGGCCACATCATTCACACTTTTAGAAGACTCTATTTCTTAGCTTAAGGCATTTTGATGGCAAATCATTACCTCTGTAATGGGTGCAATAGACATTGTTCATACTTAGCCTTGACCTTGAGCTTTCTATTACCTTTAGTAACCATTGTCTCAAGTTTGTTATTTCTCATGTCAAGCTAGACTCTGATTCATTCTCCTTGTCTCTCAAGGTTGTGATCATTATTGTTTTTGCCTTTCCCTTGTTAGTCTCCTTCAATAGGTCATCCACTCAAATGGCTTCTTCAAGTACTCCATTGGGGCCATTTCTTATCTAGGCTAGTGTCATTGATGACAATTTTGCGTAGTTCTTTGGCCTTAATCCCAACAATGATTACCACTATTACAATTTTGGAACTTGTTATTTGAGTTGAGGGGATTATCTTGTGGAAACTTCAAAATCTTATTATGTAATCTCATATAGCCTCATTTTCTCTTTGGCATACATTTATTATCTTGACTATCAATGTATCCATGTAACCAGGTTCAGAGAATATTTTTATGAATAGGCCATTAAGTAGGTCAAAGCCTACTTTTTTAGTATTCAAACTTGTGATCCATGTTCTATTCTTCTCTCAACAATACAATTCAAAGGCTTACACCTTTTTGTTTGCATCCTTGAGGTTGCTATTCTTATCAATTTTCTTGGATATTCCAAAAAACTATGGGGGTCATCCCTTACTCTTACTTAACTACTTTCTTGGCTATCATTATGATTTTAGATTACTCTCTTATGACTAGTGTCATATTCACATCATTTAGTAGAAGAGTTTCTATGCCTCTCCAATTCGAGTAGCCATGGGGTTATTTAAATGCTTTTTGAAAAGTAGCTTGGGCAAGGTCTCCTCAAGGTTTTTTGGAACCTTTGATAGCACTATTATTTTCCTAGCTCCATCTATATCCATATCCTATTACAATTTGGTCTCATGGTTTCTTCTCATGAAATCCAACAATCCCTCTGCTTATTCTTCAGTAACTCTTCCAATATCTCTGGTGTTCCCTAAGCATGGATACGAAAGTCTTCCTCAACTCTAAATTGAGAACCCTTTAACCCTCATTATGTCTAGCATGTAAGCTCTCATGAATGTGGGTGATTCTATGGTTATCTATCCTATCTTATTCTTGATTAATGATGTATTGATAAAGTCACAAATTAGAGGGATGGAAATGTGCCTTAGAAGGTCTTCCCTTAACGGAGACACCTCTAGATCTATATATGTTTATGCATAGGGTCAATGTAAGGTGGTATCTTATAGTTATGTCTCTCTGTACTTAATTGGGTTGATAGATGACTGTCATTCCTACATGCAAGGTTATGATTCTTAATCTATGCATGGCATATTGATAAAATTATAACAAGAATAATATTAAAGCTTTCTTAAGCATGTATAGTGCATGTGCATATCTAACATATGCATGGCATATTGATAAAATTATAACAAGAATAATATTAAAGCTTTCTTAGGCATGCATAGTGCATGTGCATATCTAACGTATACAATTATTGAGGTAACATGTGTACATCTATGTAAGCTTAAGAGCCATGCAAAAGAAAGAGTATGAATATATCTTTCATTCAAAAAGTATTTGAAATAGAACTATAGATTTTGTGTACTGAAGATGTCATGCACTAGGTGTGTGTGCAAGTAGGCAAGTTTTTGCACAACAAATATGATTGTGGCTACATAAATCCATAAGTTTCATTATAGCAAGATGTCAACCAGTGGAAGAAAGTGCGTATTGAAGATGTCATGCACTAGGTATGTGTGCAAGTAGGCAAGTCTTTGCAACAAATATGATTGTGGCTATGTGGGAGCTTTCGCTCAACCGCCAAGACCCTCGGACCGCTTATTCTTTCAAGCGTTTCAAGTGAGCTCTCATGGCTATCTCTCACCTAGCCGACGCGCCGTCGATCCTACGAATGTAGTGAGCTTACCTTGATGCCCGATCGAGTACCCTCCTCTCCCGCGCACTCCGGTAGCTCCACGATCCTAGATGCTAGCGCATCCTCAAGCCTGCTCCATCTCCAAGCTCCATCCTCCATAGCCGCGCGTACAAGAGAAGAGAAAGGAAGAGAAGAGAAGAAGAGGAGAGGAGATGGTGAAGAGCTTCACCCTCTTGATCCCTCACCCTCACACACACTCACTCTCTCACACTCTCACACTCCCTCTCTCAAGCACACACACACAAGCAAGAAGGAGAGAGGAAGAGAAGAAGAAGAGGACTCCTTTTACTACACACCAAAGAATGAGCTTCTCATTCATTTTTTCAACTTTATATACAAAACCCTAAATCCCTTCCGGGCGGTCATCCCCTTTTCCTCTTTTACATGGCCGGCCGTAGCCTAGGTCCTCTTTCCTATTTCCCACCATTCTAATTTACCCTATTCCCACTAATGCATACACTTTGCACAGGAGCGAGCCTGGCACTCTTTTACACAGATTTGGGGGCGCTCCCATATTTTAATGGTACGCCTTTTCCCCTTTTATTGCCGTGGCCCCACACGAAGCCTTTTGAGGGTCGTGTCCGAATATTTGGATTTTTCAGGGATTGGTTGCCAGCCAAGGTGCCTTTTTTGCTCTTGCGCCTTTTTTGCTCTTTTTCCTTCTTCCCAGTTTCCATTCCTCTGTGCTGCGGTAACGTGGTCGGAAACACGGTAACATTACGTGGTTGGAAACACGATAACATTACCCCCCTCCTAGCCAAGTGCCAGTCCCATGGCACTGCGGTGGGACAAGGGGTGCGTTAGGTCGGCTAGTTGGTGGAACAGGTAGGTTGGTGGTTAGGATGACTCGGAGCGAGTCTGGCATATGGTAAGCTCCATGGAGACATTCGGCATCCGTCATGCTATTGTGGCCGGTCGTCTTGTGAGTTGGAGAAGCGCTTGAAGTAATGCAATGATGGTGTGGGAGACCTTATTCTGGTAAACACCCCTTGAACTCAGTTTGGCTTGATCTCTGTGGCTGTGATTGAAGATATGTGCCTTGGCTCTGAAAGTGCTCGGGCCGGTGGAATCAATAAGCTATCCATGGATCTTGAGGGTGGGGCATGGATCGTTGGACGAGACATATCCAAGATCTATGCCAATGGCAGACTTTGAGCTGGTTCGATCATAGTGGTTATCAGCACCAGGCAGGTGGCTGGAGGCCGGCGCACTTTGGGTCTTTAAGGGGTGCCAGGGTGACAGTCTTCCGTGGGTAGCCAGCCTTTGAGAGTCGATAAAACCTGCAAAAAAGATTGTGCCCTCCCTAAGGGATGTGCTGCTTGTCGTGTAGGGTGTTGTGCTCGTGGTAGTGAAACTAGGAGATGGGTCTAACCTTGGGCAAGCCCTTGGTAACGTCCCACACTTGAGGACCCAGCTTGTGCTTCGTTGGTGGTGTGGTGCGAGCCTTAGGGTGACAGGTCTGAAAGTCCTGCCCTTGATGTGCCCTAGGCGTGAAGTGGGGGAGGGGGCTAGGGAGATCCCTAGGTGCTTTTTTTTTTCTTGGAGTGAGACATAGGCCCAAGTATCTTAGTCGGAATGAGGAGGGGAAGGTGGGCGGAGAGACTTGCTCAAATATTGGTGACTCTGCATGTAATTCTTTAGATTCATGCGGACATGTAGGGAGGTAGTGGAGAGAAAGGGATGGTTGCATCTAGTAAACTGGCTGTCGTTCATGTCCTCTAGGAGGGCTAGGCAAAAAGAAGGGAGGAGAGTAGCCCTCATCATGAGACGAGCCATGGCACAATTATCTATAGCATTAGGGTCAAAGAATAGGGGAGGCAGGCCACACTCTTGTGGAGTTGAGTCCTACTTAAGGAGTAGCCTAAGTAGCCTAAGATAGTTACATGTGGTTATGAAGGCAGGGTTAGGGCATGAGGAAAAATCCGCAAGGAAGCGCATCATGGATTCATCTAGGCTTTCTGCGGTAAAAAGAAGGGCGTTGTCGAAGGATGCTATAGTAAAAATAAGGGCGTTGACGAAAGATTCATCTAGGCTTTCTACGGTAAAAAGAAGGGCGTTGTCGAAGGATGCTACAGTGGAGTTATAAATGACGGGGAAGTCATAGCGCCCATGGAGGTTGGCATCAAAATCTACGCCTACCCTTCGAGGGTACGCCATATAAGTAGGGTCGTTCCGCTCGAACGGCAGGGTATTACAAAAAGCCATCCAGGCGAGTATGCTTATGTCACATACTCGCCTCCTCCACAGGGGTTGGTCCCTATAGTTTTGTACAGTGTAGGGGATTTCAAAAACTTTATCGTGCTAGTAGTCACCCGGTTCGGTGCCCCAAGAAGTTGGGGTCTTTTCCCGCTCTTCCAGCCATCTTTTCCCCTGCCGGCCACCGACCGCGATCACCTCGTCCATCACTTTGAGGGGCAGGACCCTTCGTAGACCGTTGGGTAGGAGGAAACTGAAGGAGAATGGCTCCTTGGCTAGTTCCTGCACCTCCCACGCCACCAATTCTGCATGGAATCCTGCCGGGAGATCATCTGGGCACGGAGGGAGAGGCGCGGATGGTAGCACGGCTGGTTTGGCTTTCAGCTTCTGTCTGGCCTCTTCCACCAGCTTTTTCCGCCTTTCTTTAGAGATGTCTTTTCTCTCTGCAGCTAGGTCTGCTTGTGGTGGATCTTGGGCCTGTGGCGAGGGGGGTTGCGGGACCACTTCTTCCCTGAAGCGATTCACATCAATTTCCAGCTCGGCTTCTTCTTCCTGCCGTTCTGCGAGTACTTCTTCTTCTTGGAACCCTAGGGCATCTATTTGTTGGGGGGTCAGGCTGGCTCTCGTCAGGTATTCCCGGTGTTCCCCCAGACTCAGCCTCACCTCTGTCGGCAGTGGTGGCATTTGCAGTCCTACATGTAGAGCCCTTCTCGCCATGCCAAGCTTCCTCTGTACTGCTTCCAGTGACTCTCCTTGTGCTGTGTGGGTGACGTCCAAGATGGTGTTGAGGAACATCTTCTGTTGAGCGCTGAAGGCCACTTGGGCTGCCTCTGCCTTGCTCTCCACAACGATTTTCTCTTTTTCTGTTAAAGCAAGGTGGCGCGCCAGTGTCTTCACCTTCTTCTCGTTATGCGCGGCCCACTCCTCTGCCCTCTTGTTCATCACTTCCAGGCCTTCCCCTTGTCTCAAGGTCAACATCATGATTTTCTGTCCATAATCCTCGAGTTCCCTGACCAGGCTCTCTTGTTCTTGTCGTTCATAGGTCAGCTGCTCTGTTAGGCGTTTGAGCTCCTCCTCCTCCTCCTCCATGCCTCGTTGCCTTTCTTCGTCTTTAGCATTCAGCTCCTCCTTGAGTGCATCCACCTTAGCAGCTTTTGCAGCAAGCTCCTCGTACTGCCCTATGAGAAGCTTGTGCCGTCTTTGCATGTTCACCAACTCTTGCATCTCATTCTCAAGTAACTACCTCCAATGTTCCTCTCTCTCATCCCTAGCCATCAGTTCCTGTTTTAGCTCTGCAATTTCACGCTGCTACAAGGCCACCATTCTTGTCTTGTCCAACTGGAAAGCGGCCATGGTTTCCTTCTCAGCTGCCAACTCCGCCATGGCTGTTTTGCGTTCCTCCTTCGCTCTCTCCAACTGGGAGAGAAGCTCAGTGACATATTCGTCGTAATTAGCCGGTGGCATCATCGTTGCGTGAATAGGCGAGGTGAAGGCTTCAACTCTTTGCTTTTTGGGTTCCTGCCTGGACTCTGCATCTGCGGCTAGCCTTTTCTGTCCTGTGGCCGTGGTTTTCGTGCTCCGCCCCTGGCCCATTTCTTTGTCGATAAAATAGCATCCATGCCACGAAATTCGACACATCAGCGCTAGTGGGAATGCTAGGGGTGATGGTGGTGAGTTCCGTGGGAGGTACCAGGAGGGTAGGGATTGGATGAAGCGGGGCCTTGCCTTTGCCTTCGGAGACTAGGGGTGGCACGAATTCTGGCACCTGTGTGCTGGATCCAGGCCCCTCCTCTCTGCATGGGCTTAGGTTCCTTAGTTCGTCCGCCTGGCACTGTTGTTCGATGGACCGTCGTGTGGCCTCCGCTAGGTCCTCCTTCTCTTTCCTTTGGAGCTCCTCTTCTTCCTCCGCTTTCCTCTTCCTTTCCTCCTGTCTTTTCTTCTGCTCCTCCTGCTTTTTCCCTTTTTGTTCCTTTTCCCTCCTTTTCTCTGCTTCAGCTTCTTGTTTGGATGCCTCCTTGGCCTTCTGCAACTCCTCTCTTTCCCTTTGCTCCTCCTGCTTTTTCATCCTCTCTCTCTCTTTTGCTTCTTTCAGGGACTCCTTCTTTGCCCTTTCCAAGTCCTCCCTCTCTTTCTTCCTGCCTTCATCACCCATTTTCTTCTTCTGCGCTGCCTTTTTCTTTGTTGTCCTGATCGCCCTCTTACTAGTTGGTCCTTCCCCCTCTTCTTCTGTTTCTGTTCTGTCGGTGGACCTGTCTTTGTCCTGTCAAGGAGGCGACTTCTCCGGTGTTTCTCCTTCTCCATCCTCCGGCTCTTGTGCTGCTTTTACTGCCTCCTGAATTAGTGTAGTTAAGACTCCTCCGCCGATGAAAGAGGCCTTGGAGGAGGCTTTCTTCCTTTCCGTTACCTTAGAAGCAGGAGAGTCTGCTCTTGTTGGTGCACTTCCCAGGGCTAGTGCTTTGGCCGCTTGATCGATAGTCTTCCGCACGTAGCCATTCCAATCCACCTCATCTAGTGTGTGGGCCGCTACATTCTCTAGCATGGGCACACTAATCCGATGCATTAAAGAGTTGTATCGTTGGCTGGAGAAGAGCATGTGCACCAACTTTGCCTGCAGTCTGGCGTCAGCATCGGGGATGTCTTGGATGCTTATGATGTCGTTTGTAAGTACCTCTTCCTTCTTCATTTTAGCAAGGCGTAAACATCCCTTTTTTACCGCCTTTCAGTCCTTGGTGCCAATCCCAAAGCTTTTTCCACTAGGGCTGGGTCCAATCGGACCGGTACCTTCTTTGCGCCCTCTCCTCGGCCTATTGTTACAATGCCCGCTTCCTGGTCCAAATTATATGTCCTGAGGAATTCCACGCATTTGAAATGATCAGGCTCCTGCGATAATTTTTCAATATATTTTGTCAGGTTGCACTGTTCCACCACTCTTCTAGCTGCCTCCTCCTTTGCCACCATGACTCCGATGTTGTGGATGGTTCAGAACTTCAGGTGGCCGAAGGCACGGTTTTCCAATTGGATGCAATATAGCTCCCTTTCTTCGTCAGTGAATGGGAGCCGATGGGCTCGGTCTTGCTGTGACATTTTCTGCTCCTGCCACAATTCATAACTTCCATTAGTGTTTTCCATATAGCGCTTTGCTGTTTTTAAACTCTTAACTGAATTTTTGGAAGCCATTTTTTCCACACCAATGCTTATATCTTTCACTCTTTTTATTTTACCATACCTTCCTTTTTATTCATTTCCTATCTGATTCCCTCCACCGTATTTCCCACTTTTCTTTTCATCGGGTTTTTGCACATACATGCGTATATCTTTTGCATGTACATGCGTACCACCTGTCTTCCGACTGAAAGAAGAATCCTTCCTAGGATTGGGAGTTAAAGGGTGGCGTTGGTGCTGTTGGGGTAGGAATTGACATGTGAAGAAACCACGTATAGAATTGTGGGTTGTATTCTAGTTGCGCATGACAATCGAGAGCAGCCGGTTGGACAGAGACCTAGGAGATGTAGGTCAAGACATCATGAAAGAGATCCCCAGTATTAAGACGGCTAGTGACATGTAATTCCTCTTTGGTGAGGAGTTGGTCAATATAGGGGTGGGCGAGCACATGGTCATCTAGGTGTTGATTGCGGGTGATGGCCAAAACCCTAAACGAGATGGGTGCCGCGTAAGTGGGGTCGTATTCAATGGTCTTAATTGCCCTACGTTGCTCAGCATTTGTCATTATTCGGCAACCTTTTTTCTCCCATTGGATTCGCAGAGCAAACCACTGCCTCGTGCAGTTCACTTTCAGGTTCAGAGCGGGGAGGCTTTCGATATGAAGGAACTAGGCGTCTGAGCGTCGCTTGCTCCCTTGAGATTTCATTGTTTGCTACGAGTTCTTCAGCTATCTTGGGGGATTTAGTAGTTATGAGTTCGTATTCCACCCATGTGCAGGGTAAGGCACGAACCTTCGAAGCAAGGGTTCTGTCAAGGAGGCCTAGGTCTAGCCGCTCATAGCTTCTAGCAAATGTGGTGAAAGTGTCGTCCAATATCTTGATGCAGGTTATTAAGTCATCCCCAGAGGTCGCGGCAAGGTCGTTAGCCAAGGAAAGGAAAGGTCATACCGTGTACAAGGGTCTAAGACCTGTTGATGGGCTTGGTGCAACTGGACTGGATAGTGGTGACTGCCTCATCGGTGTCACAGGTTGGGCTTTGTTCGCAGAAACACATTGAGGTGCTGTAGGGAACTCTGGGGGCCTAGGGATTGGGCTGGGTTCTGAGTGAGCAGTCATAGGGTTTTTCAAGCCCTCTGGAGTAAGCAGGTTTAAGACTTGTGGCGGTTGCTTTGGTCGATGGAGATGTTGAGGCTTACTAGCCGTTGCTGGTAATGGTGTGCTGATTATGTGCTGGCTATTCCGTGTGCAAGCCTTTCTTTCTAGGGTGATATGACTTGTAGATGAGCTTTTTAGCTGGCCATTTCTAGGCACCCAGATCCAGGGGTTGCCCTCGTAGTATCCTTGTGTCCGCAAGATATCCTTACGAATCCATCGCAGCATGGTCGTTTGGCTATGGCAATAGCGCCTATACTGCCTCCTAGGTCGGAACGGCTGACGTTTTTGGCGGTTAGGGTCCCGTTTGGGTGTTGTACCCGAATGTGGTTCCTGCCGTTTTGGCACCCACATAAATCTAGGCTTGTTGGCCTTGTGGGCATTCTTGGTGGATTTGGGTTTTGGGTTGAGTGCGTGGCATGAAGCCACATGTTTCTTACGTTTAGACTGGGTCTGGGGCGTGGTTTTGGGGGTTTCTATCGGTGTCATCATGATGGTGGAGGAATCATGACATCCCTTGCTGAAGGTCGTTACTATTCGGGTGCCGCCGATGACAAGATGAATGCGGTTTAGGTTGTAATCCACATTACAATGCGTTAGCTTCTTGAAGGTGCGACCCAATAGTGATATATTACCGACTTCCTTGGTGTTAGGCAACACATGGAAGAAGGCTGGTAAATTTTTAGTCTCGATAGAAACAAGTGCCTTGCACTTCCCTAGGAGTGAATAGGCAGCACCCCCAAGCGGGGTGAGGTTGGCATTAGTGGGCTGTAGCGTTGGTTGGCCAATGCGTGTCCAATGGTCATGTGTCAAGATGTTGTAGTCGGCCCCTTCATCAATCAAGGCGTCAAAAGAATACACCGTGTCGGCTGTGACTGTGATTCATAGATACGCCGGTGCTACTGCTTCTTCGTCCTAATCTGTAAGATCGGTTATAGTTGCCATTTGGACGTTCAACAGGGCTGCTAGCATGGGTGGCTCATGTAATGGATGGGGAGGAGGATAGTACTTCTTTACGCGGCTGCCGTTAAAAAAGCCCACTCCTTCACCGTCAAATGTTTCCAACTCAACATTCCCGGTTCTACCAATCATGCGTACTCTAAAGGGGCCTAGTCCTCGGAACTTCATTTTTTGCTTGTGTCCTTTCACTGAGTATAGCAGAACAAGATCTCCTTGTTCGAAGTCTCGCTGCTTGACATGCTTGTCAAACCACATTTCTCGTCGAGCCTTCTCGCAGATGAGCGCGTGGGTGGCCTGAAGATAGGCGTTCCAGCTCGATCAAGCATTGCGTCCATGCTTCCTTCCCTTTCCATCATTCTTGGAGTGCTATCCTCAGGCTAGGACGAAGAATTCTACCAGTAGAATCGCTTCAGTCCCGTAGGTCAGCCTAAAGGGGGTTTGACCGACGGCTGTTTTATAAGCTGTGCGGTAGGCCCACAAGGCGGCCATCAACTTGTTGTCCCAGTCGCTTCTCGAGGCTGAGACCACCTTAGTCAGGATGTTAATAAGAATCTTGTTAGTCGATTCTGCCTGGCCATTAGCCTGAGGGTAGTATGGCAAGGATTTGCGATGGATGATAAGAAAGGTGGATAGGAGATGTGCTATCACTTTGTTGATGAAGTGTGTGCCTTGGTCACTAATGAGTTCGATGGGGCAACCGAAGCGCGAGATCACTTGTTCCCATAAGAACTTGGCAGTCATCCTAGCGTCGTTTTTTCGTGTTGCTCTTGCCTCTGCCCATTTCGTGAGGTAATCCGTGGCCACCACGATGTACTTGGCTTGCGAGTACTGCGTTGCGGGGCTTATTGGTCCTATGAAGTCAATTCCCCATTTTTCGAAGGGTTGGCGAGCAACAATTGGGGTTAACTCCATTTGATCCTTACGAATCGGAACTTTTGCCCGCTGGCACTCGTCACAATGCTTAACAAATTGCTTGGCGTCGCGGAAAAGTGTGGGCCACCATAGTTGGGACTGCAACACCTTCCTGCTGTTGTGTCTCCGCTAAAGTGTCCCCCTGCAATGCCGCTGTGCGCCTCTGAGAGCACATCGTGCATCTCATGTTCACACACACACCTTCGTAGCAACCCGTCTTTCCCCAACCTATAGAGTTGGCCTGCAATCAGCTGGTAGGGCTGGAGCTTCAATATCAAACGCCTAAGTCATGCCTTTTCTATAGGTCGCTCAGGTAGTCCGTGCTTGAGCACTTGGACTATGTCATCTGCCTAGTATGGCGTCAGATCGGCCTTAAATAGGTCTCTTTCTCTGGACAGGTGGAATAGGTGGGCGTCAGGTAACTCATCAATGATGCCTTGTCCAGTTGCTTCTCCTGTGGGTATACGGGACATGTGATTAGCTATGTAATGCTATTTTTCCTTTGGTACCACCACGGAGAAATCGAACTCTAGGAGCAGGAGGAGCCAACGAGCTATGCGTCCTGTAGTGCAAGGTTTGTTTACCAAGTAGAGCAGGGCTTGATGGTCCACGAAGAAAATGAAAGGTGTGGCCAGTAGATAGTGCCGGAATTTCTTCACGGCAAACACCATGGCTAGTCCCTCCCTTTCCGTTGTTGAATAATTCACCTCTGTCTCAGTGAGTTGCCTGCTAGCGAAGCTCACTGGGTAGTCCAAGTTATGCTCACCCGGTTGGCACAACACTGCTCCTACGGCGAATTTAGAGGCGTCAATGTGTACGTGGAAGGTAGTGGTCCAGTCCGGGGCTCACAGAATCGATGCCGTCGTTAGAGCCTTGTTCGTACGCCCGTTGGCATGCTTCGGTCCACTCGAAGACGATTAGTAGCTTGTACAATGGCCTAGCGATTAGTGCGTGGTTCAGTACAAACCAACGATAGTATCCTGTGTGACCTAAGAAGCATTGAACTCCCTTGTAATTACTTGGGGGTGGAAGGTCAATGATAACCCTGACCTTCGAGAAGTCCGTGGCAATGCCGTTTTTTGACACCACGTGTCCTAAGATGCATCCGTGCTTCACCCAAAACTGACATTTCAAGGGGTTCAGGGAGAGGCGATATAAGTGACACCGTTCAAAGACCATGCGGAGTTTGTCTAGATGTTCAATCCAGGTCGAATGGATACACATGTCGTCAACAGAGACCTCCAACTCCTTACGAAGCATGTCCTTGAATATGGTGCACATAAGGCGTTGGAAAGTGGTGGGGGCATTGGTTAACCCAAAGGGCATGACTACGTAAGCAAAGATGCTCCACTCAGTGGCAAAGGCGGTCTTGTGCCTGTCTGCAGGATGCACTTGCACCTGGTTGTACCATGAGAAGCCGTCTAGGAAACTGTAGGCTTCCTTATCTACCACCCTCTCCAACATGTGCTTGGTGTACGGCAAGGGGTAATTGTCTCTCTTTGTAGCAGCATTCACCTTCTTGTAATTGACGCACACTCGAATCTTGCCGTTTTTCTTCATCACGATCACTATGGGTAACACCCAGTCTGTGTGCTCAATTTCGTAAATAAATCCAGCTCTCATCAGCTTGTCGATTTCCTCCTTGACAGCATGAGCGTGCTTTGGATTCATGGGGTACGGCCGCTGCTTGACTGATGCCAGGAGGCATATTCCACGGTGGATTCCGTGAGGTTTTACAGTGGATTCCGTAAACTTAGATGACCGGGGCTCATACACAAAGAGGATTCTTTGTGCGAGAAGTTGATGGGGACGCCTGTCCTTTTCGGGCGTTTCATTAATTTAGTGTGTACATGGGTGATTCCATAGTGGGTGATTCCGCAAAATGCATATTAAATTAATAAACGTTTATGAGTTTAGAGTGCGCACTCGTAATAAATTAAGGTTAGGATTTATTTCTAACCAGTTGATTTATTTATGTAGCTGAAGATTGCTAGGTATTCACTTTTGTCGGTTTAATTGTATTATTTTACTAACGATTGTGAATGCTTCAGTTGATGTGTAGAGATAGCAGCAGTGGCGGAGGAAAGCATTGGAGTCTAGCGGGTATTCGACATTTGGACTATATTTTGATAGGCGCCACGCCTATATTTTGTTATGTCTATTGAGACATTGATTATTGATTATTATTTTGTATGCGCCTATGCGCCCGGATATGTTATTTCTATTTGGACATTGAGATTGGGCGTGCCAGACTCTATGGGCACCGTCCATTAGCTTTATTTTCCTATTTTTGTAGAAAGCAAACTCAAAAGCTAAAAGCTTGTCATATTTTTGTAAATTGGGCTATTATTGAGCATGAAGATTGGAAATATACATAAAATACATGTTTGTGAAGCGCTCACACAAGGCATGGGGAAGATTGAACCCAATTTGTCTCTTGCCTCTTGTCGTGCATGCTTTTACATTGTTTTTTGTGCAAAAAAGTAGAGTTCATTGTTCTTGGGGACCTTCAGGGATTCACTACGTGAGCTATCTGCGACCGATCTGCGCACCAGTGGTATCAAAGTGGAGCAGAGATCAAGAGCTTCCAATCGCTACCAATCTCGGGCGAAGGCGGAGCTCCACGAACAAACGGGCTCTACAGTCAATCTCATCGCGAACCGTCGATACAGGCAGACTTCTGGCGATCAAGAACCCCTGTTTCCACTGTCAGATCGCGAAGGACCAGGCTCTGCAAGCGGAGGACCACGCATACATCTCCATCATCAAGTCGTGGAGTTACAGAGATAAGCTTCATTAATTTTCTCATTACTTCATTGCAAAAGCTTAAGAGAAAGCTTAAGAAGCTTAAAAGCTTCTAATAATTCTAATCGTGGCCTCAGAAGACCCCCAAAAAATCCGCGCGGCCAAAAAACGGTCCCTCCCCCACGAAAATTGACGCCGCCTGCTAGTCCACCATTAAGCTTATTAAACTTAAGCTTAATCACTAAAGCTTAAGGCTTTCTGCAAATCACACAGGGCAGACAAGTTCAGTAACTCTTGGTCCCGCACTTCTGAAGTCAAGTTCAGCAAGTCAATTGAAATCAAGTTCTGCAAGTTCTGCAAGTCGGCCTAAGTTCAGCAAGTCAACAACTCTGCAAGTCTGCTAAGTCTGCAACTTTGCAAGTCAGACTAAATCAGAACTGACTAGTGCTTAAAACTCATAGAAGACTTGTTCGTATGCAAAAACTCTGAACTGGAAAGTTGTTCGCAGCAAGCTGTTCTACCTATCTACAAGTTCGTTGAAGTACTTTCAGCAAACGGAGACAGAAATATTGCAGAATTTCTGAAAATTGAAGAAGAAATACCCACAAATACATAGCCTTGTAACCCCAAATTTGAGCTACGCTCATCCCACTAACCTGATTTTGAGAGAGAAAGGTTTGTTGAGTTTTACAGGATGACTACCCCACATATGGATGATCCTATGGCTGAAGACGACTTACTTGAGCCTACCATGGAACAAAAGCTGGATCTAATCATGCTGCAATTGGAAGAAGAGCGAAGGGCTAGGCAAGCATTGCAAGCGCAATTGACAAAACTTCAAAGAGCGTCCACCGATAAAGAAGAACCTCAAGCTGAAGATTTGATTCGACGTACCATCGATGCCACTCTTGAAGCACAAACCATTCGCAAGGAATCCAAGATAAGTAAACGAAGTTTCAAGTTTCGCACTTTCAATGGTATACGAGAAGGAAAGACTGTTTTATCATTCATTAGCCAGTTTGATGACTATTTCCATGAGGAAACTTATCCAGAAAAAGATAAAATCAAGTGTGTTACTAATCATTTGATAGACAGAGCATCACTTTGGTGGACTGCAGTCCGCAAGAGCATAGAATGTCCTGCTACTTGGGAATATTTCAAGAAGTTCATGCAGAATTTCCTTCCACCGCAATTTCATGAGAAGGCTATCAAGCAATGGGATTTACTTCAACAGCGAGATCGTGAGCCTATTCCACAGTATACAGAGCGTTTTTGGAATGCACTCCTACAGCTACGCATGCTTGAAGACGTACCAGAGACGACACATAAGCGGAAGTATATGTCTGGACTTCTTGGACATTACTACGCTGAAGTGAACATGTTCAAGCCTGCTACCCTTGAAGACGCCATCTCCTTAGCTCACGACACTGAAGATAAGTTACGCGGAAGAGATAGACGACCACATCAATTCCAAGCCAACGGTAATTATGGATCTAAACAATTTAATTCCAATTTTAGAAGATTTAATCCAGGTCATTTCTCATCACCATCTTTCCACAAGAATTGGCCTAAACCATCTGCATTACCATCCACTGTCAATCCAAATCCTAAGCCTATTCCACAAGCAAATCCAAATGTACCCAGACTTCCAGCCATTGCAAATAATGTAACCAAAGCCAAGCCAATAGTATGCTACAAGTGTCACCAGCCAGGGCATCTCGCAGCAAATTGTCATTCAAAGAAGCCATCAGCACATATCAACTACCTTGGAGCCATGGACGAAGACGAGCATGAGGATATGCCAGATTTCACTGAAGATGAGGATGATCCTACTACTTTCGGCACTTTACCAGGTATGCCTACTCCACATTCATTGTTGACTATGAAATGTATGGTGCATGGAAAGGAAAGAACTATCTTACATGATGACGGTAGTACCCATGACTTTATTTCAGCAAAATTGGTAAAGGAATTGAAATTACATACAGTACCTATGCATTATCGCATAAAAGCTGCATTTTTAGGCACTAGGTACAATGGTACACAAGAAGTACAAGATTTAGAAATTCAAATTGGTGCATACTTTGAAAGAAGAAATTTCTTAGTTGTCCCATTACAGTCAAGCGACATTATTTTAGGAATGCCATGGAGACACCAACATAATCCAAATATAGATTATTCCACACACACAATGAATATTAATTTTCAAGGAAAATCTATTACATTATATGGTATGCATGCATCTCATATTTTTCCACTACTTTCGCATACTCAAGCAAAACGTGCACTACGCAAGAATACTAAATCATATCTCATTTGGGTGAATGAATTGCACGCAAAGGAAAATCATATGCACCCTAGGCATAAGGAATTTCTTGCATATTTTAAGGACTGTTTTGCAGAAGACCTACCACCAGGTTTACCACCTTCACGTCCCGAAGACCATAAGATTGATCTAATACCTGGCACACAACCACCTTGCAAAGCACCATATAGGCACAATCAAATAGAGCAAAAAGAAATCCAGAGTCAAGTTGAAGAATTACTAAATAGAGGCTTAATTCAACCTAGCAGTTCCCCATTCAGTGCACCTGTACTCTTAGTCAAGAAAAATAATAATACTTATCGTATGTGTATTGACTACCGAGCATTAAATAAGATCACTGTAAAGAATAGGTATCCTATACCTAGAGTTGATGACCTTATGGACAAACTGCAAGGATCTTCTATATTTAGTAAAATTGACCTTAAGTCTGGATATCATCAGGTGAGGCTAGATAGATCCGACATATTTAAGACTGCATTCAGAACACAGTTTGGCCATTACGAATTCTTAGTCATGCCATTCGGATTGACTAATGCACCTGCTACTTTCAGTAGAATGATGAACCGTATTTTTCTAAAATATCAATATTGTGTGATTGTTTTCTTTGATGATATTTTGGTGTTTAGTCAAAGTGAAAAAGAGCATTATGAGCATTTATCATTAGTTTTTCAATTACTGAAAGAAAATCAATTGTTTGCAAATCCTGAAAAGAGTGAATTCTTTAAGACGGAAATTGAATATTTAGGACATATTGTATCAAAAGAAGGAATTAAAGTTGATCCTAAGAAAATTGATGCAATATTGCATTGGCCTGTTCCTAAGAATGTACATGAATTACGCTCATTCCTTGGTCTTGCTAGTTTCTATAGGAAGTTTGTATGTAATTTCTCATTACTTGCTTTACCATTGACCAAACTTCTTAAGAAAGGAATTGTTTATCAATGGACTGAAACTCAGCTGAAATCCTTTGATTTACTAAAACGTGCATTAACTAATGCCCCTATTTTACAGTTGCCTGACTTTAATAGACCATTCTTTCTAGTTGTGACTGATGCTAGCGGATCAGGAATAGGAGCAGTACTAATGCAAGACAACCATCCAATAGCATATTCTAGTTCTAAGCTGAAACCCTCTGAGCTCAAATATTCCACTTATGACAAAGAACTATTAGCAGTTGTACAAGCATTAAAACAATGGAAGCATTATTTAATGGGTTTAGAATTCATGATAAAGACTAACCAGCAAAGCATTAGACATCTACTTAGCCAACCCCAAATTTCTGACCGTCATATCAAATGGGCTTCCTTCATTCAAAGTTTTCATTCTATCATTCAATACCAACCTGGAAAAGAAAATGTAGTTGCTGATGCATTGAGTAGAAGACCTGCAATTCACAATATTTCTATCATATCTTTTGATTATTTGATTGCTATGAAAGACACATATCACCAGGATATTACTTTTCATTCTGATTGGCAAAAATTAGTTCAAAATAATTTCATTCCTGTTGATTCATTATCATATAATGATGGATTTATGTTTTTTGAAAAGAGACAGTGTGTTACTATTCCATTCCGATCTTTTCTTTTGAATGAAATTCATTGTCCCCCATATCAAGGTCATAGAGGTATCATATCTACATTACGTATGTTAACTGAAGATTTTTATTGGCCGCATATGGATGCAGATGTATCTAATTTGGTTTCTGAATGTTTGATTTGTCAAAGAATAAAGAGACATCATGGTAAACAGTATGGATTATTAATGCCTTTGTCTATTCCATCTAAACCTTGGGAACATATTTCTATGGATTTCATTACTGGTTTACCAAATACTAAATCTAACCATGACATGATTTGGACAATTGTAGATAGATTTAGTAAGCAAGCATATTTCATTGCATGTAAGAAAACTTTAACAGCATCACAAGCAGCACAGTTATTTTTGAAAACTGTTTTTACTAACCATGGATTGCCAAAAGTGATTATTTCAGATCGAGATTCTAGATTTTGTAACAATTTTTGGATTACACTGTTTGCAAATCTAGGCACAAAGATTGATTTCTCATCTGCATTTCATCCAGAAACAAATGGACAAACAGAAGCCACAAATAGCACCATTTTAGATCTTTTACGTGCATACACTATCTCTAAACCTCATACATGGGATACTCATTTGCATTTATTACAGTTTGCATACAACAATACACCGCACACATCTACAAAGAAAGCACCTTTTGAAGTCATTTATGGATATAGATTATCTACACCTGTTGCATCTTTGTCTAATAGAATTCAGAGTGCTGATGATATCGCTACTATGCATAACAGTATTTTTGATGAAGTTAAGGATATGATTGCTAAAGCCCAACAATCATATACCAAACAAGCCAACAAGAAAAGACAAGCCATGAATTTCAAAGCCCGGGGGTATGATGCCAGGAGGCATATTCCACGGTGGATTCCGTGAGGTTTTACGGTGGATTCCCTAAACTTAGATGACCGGGGCTCATATACAAAGAGGATTCTTTGTGCGAGAAGTTGATGGGGACGCCTGTCCTTTTCGGGCGTTTCATTAATTTAGTGTGTACATGGGTGATTCCATAGCGGGTGATTCCGCAAAATGCATATTAAATTATTAAACGTTTATGAGTTTAGAGTGCGCACTCGTAATAAATTAAGGTTAGGATTTATTTCTAACTAGTTGATTTATTTATGTAGCTAAAGACTGCTAGGTATTCACTTTTGTCGATTTAATTGTATTATTTTACTAACGATTGTGAATGCTTCAGTTGATGTGTAGAGATAGCAGCAGTGGCGGAGGAAAGCATTGGAGTCTAGCGGGTATTCGACATTTGGACTATATTTTGATAGGCGCCACGCCTATATTTTGTTATGTCTATTGAGACATTGATTATTGATTATTATTTTGTATGCGCCTATGCGCCCGGATATGTTATTTCTATTTGGACATTGAGATTGGGCGTGCCAGACTCTATGGGCACCGTCCATTAGCTTTATTTTCCTATTTTTGTAGAAAGCAAACTCAAAAGCTAAAAGCTTGTCATATTTTTGTAAATTGGGCTATTATTGAGCATGAAGATTGGAAATATACATAAAATACATGTTTGTGAAGCGCTCACACAAGGCATGGGGGAGATTGAACCCAATTTGTCTCTTGCCTCTTGTCGTGCATGCTTTTACATTGTTTTTTGTGCAAAAAAGTAGAGTTCATTGTTCTTGGGGATCTTCAGGGATTCACTACGTGAGCTATCTGCGACCGATCTGCGCACCATTGACCGGCGTTGGATCCGACGTCATGGGTATGTTGTGAGTCACAACACTCGGATCTACCCCTCGTAGCTCATCTAAGGACCAAGCAAATATGTCTATGTACTCCCGCAAAAGAGCGACAAGACTGAACTCCTCTTCAGTAGTCAAGTCCTCGGCAATGAACACCGGTCGGGGTACTTCCCCTCCCCGAGCTAGGTTTACCTCCTTGACCTTGGCTGGCCCTTCGATTGGTTCGCTTGTTTGCCCTTGGCGCTTGGCACCTAGCAGAACCACTACCCTATCCCCTTTTTTGAATTTAGTGAAGCGTTTGGGGAGGTCTTGCGGCTTTCTCTGTTCCTCTAATCGTGCATCCTTGGGGCGCTTTGCCTCATCCTGCCGCAACCGTTTGCGCCTCAGGTGGACAGGTAAGTCCCCCTTCATGCGTCCGGTCATGGGTGGCCTAGGGATTTCTGGGTCGCTATTAGAAGTAACTTCCGATTCAGAGTTAAACCCCCCATTTTCACTAGTAGAGGTGGTCTCCCCTAGTGGCCGCAGTTCAGATGGCGATTCGGTTCTAAGCAGTGATGTCGTTCCTGGTTGGGCAAGGCCGGCTTGCTCAGGTCTACAGCTCCTATGCATTCCAACCAAGCCCGATCACATTTCGTACGCATGACTCCTTGGTCCATCCTAAGGGCCTGTCTCCTCTACGGCTTGGCGTCTGCCCGTATCTGCTCAATTTCTCGTCCTTTAGTGTCGTCCTCTATGGTATCCACTTCACCCTCACTTTCATCACTGAAGGATTGGCAATCTTCGTATTCGTCACAGGAATCTTTATCGCTCGACTGCTCATCATCTCCGAAGGCTTGCTTGGGTCGTCTC
The DNA here is from genome assembly GCF_053477565.2 of Lygodium microphyllum. Classification (NCBI taxonomy): domain Eukaryota; kingdom Viridiplantae; phylum Streptophyta; class Polypodiopsida; order Schizaeales; family Lygodiaceae; genus Lygodium; species Lygodium microphyllum. The sequence goes on from NC_141157.1 coordinate 132,398,154, forward strand.
GTTGGTCGGGGACCAAGGCCCAGTTATACCTGAGGTTCAGCTCGTGCACCCTGGTCCACTTCCACTCGGACTCCTCCAAGAGGTCCTGGAGAGGCTTGACATTGGCGGCTGCGTTGCCTGTTAGCCGGTCTGTTAAGTACTCCAGTATTCCTTGGAGTTCCCTTTTGTTGGAAGGCACTTGGAAGGTAACAGTCTCAAGCCCTTCGTGGGGGCTTGTTGCCATCATGTAGAGTGGCATAGGCAGTGTTCCATTTGCCTTGCTGACCATTTTGATGGCTTGCACATATGCCTCCTGTTCGGAGAACGGTAGGTCAATTGTAGCGAGGACGTGCATCCAATCTCGCTCATCCTCTGGGTAGGGGATATACTTGGTCAAGGACTCATAGGGCTTCTTGACCTGAGTATTCCCTTTGAGCATAGCTGAGATGGTGTCCAGGTCGACTGGTGAGGTTTTCCAAGTGTCCATTTCTATTCGTACGGCGTTGGTTCTATTGCCAAGGAAGATCAAGCCGTTACCCCAATCTTCGATGACTCTAGCGTTGCACATCCAAGGTCGGCCTAATAGGACATTGTAGTCCACTCCCTTCATGACTATAAAGTCAATGGAGAACTGGACTCCTGCGATCTTCATTGACCAATTTTTTAGGACCCCGAATGGTTTCACTCTCATACCATTTACTAGCGTAACGTTAAACCTAGCAGCTTCAACAGGCGGGTTTCCCCAAGTTTACAGCACCGCGTGGCTAAGTACACTAACCCCAGCTCCCATGTCTACGATTCCCTTCCTTGTTGAGTCACCCAGGGCTAGTACCGGCAGGACTGCGTGCATCTCAGAGTCTTCCCAAAAGGCGTTGACGTGCAAGGATTTAGGTACAGAGTGCAGTGTGAGGCGAGGCAATTGTGTTTTTGCATCCTGGTCTTGCGGGTCTACTGTGACCTGCTCTTGCGAGTCCTCAACCCACTGCTTAAGATCCTGCCATAGGGCAGGGTGCTGCTTAAGCAGATCTCCCAGGCCAAATGTTACGGGGGTGGTCACTAGTGTGGCCAGGAGATTGCTAAGTGCTTGTTCCTCCTATAAGCTAGGCTGTCTGGGCCAACGGCCACAGCTGATCTGCGGCTCTGTTGCGTCCGGGCTTGGTCTTAGTGGCACTGTTTGTGGCACAGTAGCCTTGGCCGACCTAGGTGGAGGTGGTGACCTTGGCGTGCTTATGCTGGAGAAATCATTGATCTCATCCTCTGTGACGGGTTCCGCATCTTTGAGGTGCTGTTGAGCCTCCCTCACCCATTCCTTCACCTTTTCTATGGCCTCCAATTGTTGCTTGGGGTGTGGGTATTCCCCTATCCTGGCGCTTCCCTTTTCGGTTGTCTTAGGGGCTGAAGTCTCTGCCTTCGCGTCTGAGACTTTCTTTCCAGCAGTTAAAGTCGTAGCACTCTCGGTCTTCAATGCGACCTTAGCGTCAGACCTCTTCTTCTTCCGCTTGCGGCTTTTCTTCCCTATTGAGACCGCCTCTAGGTTGCTAGGTCCTGGCAGAGAGATGCCGGCCTTCTTGGTTTGGGGTTGGGTCATGACTCACAAGGGAATAGGTGTGGCCTCCCCGTCGGGGTTTTTGACACCAAACAGCCCTAATGGAACGGATGGCAAATTAGCTGCGCTAGAGGATGGCTTCTGCTTTGGACAATCAACGAAAAGATGGGTGATTCCGCATTCTGCGCACCTTTGATCCGCCTTGTCCCTGTTTTGCTGCTCTCTTTCAGGGCAGCGCGATGAGACATGACCGGGGTGTCCACAAGTCCAACAAGTGACTGGATCCTATGGCTGCCCTCCTAGGCCTCTACCCCGTCCTCTTCCCAACGCCATCACCGGCACGGGTCGATAGTCCATGAGGACTGCATTACCCTCGTCATCATGCGAGACGTAAGGGTAAATGTAAGTCTCTTCATCGTTTGGCTCCTCCACGTAATGAACTGGAGCGTCGCTCGGTAGGTGGGTCACATAAGGACCAGGCGGTCTAGGAATGCCGGTGGGGTTTATGTCCATTCTAGGGACGGCGGGTTTCATATCGTTAGGCGTGGGCAGAGCCAATCGGGATCCCCTTCCAAAGAATGGCTGTGGCCTGTTAGCTAGATAAGGCTAGCCGTAGGGTTATCAGTATGGAAACCTTCTTGGTAGCCTACATTGTGCGGCATCGTGGCCGAACCTCCCGTAGTTGGCGCAAGGTCTTGACCTAGGGTCTTGACATTCAGCCGGCACAAGTGGTTCCCTCCACAGTACACGCATTGGATGTGTGGCCCCGTTGGTCGTCTCAGCATGTCCTGTATCTTGGTTAATTCCATCCTGACCTCTGCCAGGCCTTGGTCTGTCTCGGTGGCCTTCCCCTTATCTTGGGGTGATGGGTTCGACCGCTCACTAGAGGCTGGCATTCTCTCTAAGCTCCGCGGGTTGGTTTCTTCTAGGTTTGAGCTCCTGGAGCTCCGCTCTTTCAGCTGGTCATCGACTCTGATGGCTTCCTCAAAAACCCTAGCCACCACGTCTCGCTGCAAGCTTGAGTTGCCTGCCCAGTGCCTTATACAACTCCTCATCTTGAATTCCGCTGATGAATACAGTCGATACTGCCCTGTCAGTCGGTCGCTCGCCTAAAGGGATTCTTTTAAAAAGGCTCCTCACGTGGGTCACATAGTCGCGGATGCCCTCCTTCTCCTTCTGCTTGACGTTCATTAGGCGTACTAACAGGTTGTCGAAGTATCCGGGCTCGGCAAACCTCTTGACAAAAAGATCCTTGAGGTTATTGAAGTTGGCCCGTTCTATGGCATCCAGGCTTGTATACCATGTCCTACCTTTATCGCTCAAGCAAAGTCCGAATGCTTGCGAAGGTTGAGTCTGGTCGTTGAGGCTATTGGCCTTGTAGACTTGCTCAAACTGCTCGACAAAGCTGTACGGATCATCATGTGGCTGCTACGTCGAGTTGCTTGGCGACAATAGGTATTTTGGCCTGACTCTTTGAGCCTTGGTTTGCCCCTAACCCTGTAAGCAGCGACGTTGCTAGTGCAGTAGCACTCTGCTCTACTGCGGTATTATCGAGCAGCCCTTTCATGAGGAGCTCGCTCAGCGTCAGGTCTCCCTCAAGTGCTCTTTCCTGGTCCGTACGGTTCTGGCCAGCCAAGTTTAGCACTCTCTATACCTCATGCAGCTCCATGCTTTGCCTCAGGCTCCTGGCTTGTTGATCCCTATTATACTCGGCTATGCCTTGCAGGCTAGCCTTCTTTCCTCCTCTAGGTCTGCAATGATTGCATCTGTCGTTCTGCCATGGTGCTCGTACCGGGCATGCGCATCGTAACTGCTCACCATCTGCTATATAGCATTTGGGAATGCGCTCATGTCGAGCTCCTCGGTAAACCGATGGTCTGAGCCCTCCTCCGCCATGGTCGAATTCTTGCGCCTCGCTGCGCTGTTGATCAGGTTGACTAGTCGTGACAAGTCCTTGTTGTTGGCGCTCCTCGCTTGGTTCTCCTCTACGCTTTGCGTGTCTGTCTATGTCCTAGGTCTTCTCCTATTGGTGGGTTCCTTGAACGCTTTATCTGAGTGAGGTCCCTTAATTACTGAATACAATTCTCAATTTACCGCTACTCGGTGAGTGTGTTGTCCTCGTGCACTTGTGCCCAATCAGGCTTTCAGTTTCCTTAAGTGTACTTCAAGTGCAGAATCCAATGTGAGTGCAGCAAGCAATTTCTCGGCACCCCACTCACTCTCGCTAGGCTTGTGGGTTCATTCTCCGGCCGTTTAGTCAGGGTTTAGGGTTCCTTGTTTGTTTCCTTGTTCACTTCTGATTGATCGGGTCTTCGTGGTTCAGCGGCTTGCGTTCTAGTCCGTGGCTCCCTCAACTGTCTACTGCCTACCGCTAAGCGGTTGTGTACTACAATTTCTCTTAGCCTGAGTGTCAGAATCAAGTTCTGAACGCCCGAAGGGTTTTGACAAGTTGTGCTAATGCGCGTTTCCCGGTTGGGTCAAATTTCTGACAACTTTGACAAAAGGCTGCATTCCAACCAAGTGGTCCGAATTGCAGGGTCCGAGTGGGTCACTCGGATGGGCCGAATGGCATGGGGTCAAGGGCCGAATCTCCAATCTGGCTCGGACGAGTTTTACTTGGATGGGCCAAATGACGGGTTTGACAGATTCGGACAGGTCAAACTGCGGTTGGAATCCCAGGTGTAGCCGAGTTCCGATTGGGGAATTCGGACGGGTCGCTCGGACGGGCCGAACGGCACCAGGCCAAATGCGCCACGTGGTCAAAAAGTTATGGCTCGGACGGTCCAAAGAGAATCTTTTGGATGGGTTGACTCGGACAGGCCGAATGCCGACTAGGGTTCTGGTCAAGTGGCCGAATGGCAAGGGGCCGAAGGCCGATTCTGGGCCGATTCTAGGCCTCGGACCAGGAGCAATAGCTCGGACGGGCCGAAAACGGTGCGGCAGAAACTGCGCGATGCCAATCTTGCCCTGTTCTTGCGATTTACTAAACTATTACAAGCACAAACCTCCAGATACCATCTAGGGGATTTGAGGAATGGATTGATATACCTGAATGGGTCGGCGAGTGCGTCGGTGCTGCGATCGAATCACACGGCCTGGGGCTTCCTAGCTCTCTCTCTCTCTTTCTCTCACTTTGAAATGGCACAAATGAGTTCTCTTTTGGCCTCCCGGTTCTTATATGCCCCTCCCAACTGTGGTGTTGACACCCCTAATCCCTCTCTTATCGATCTTAGTCCTCACTAGCGAGCATTTTGCGCATTTGCATGACTTTTTTCCCAATTTTTACTCTGTTTTGAAACAGTGAACCCTACCCTCTTCTGGTTCGATCTCCTAGCTCTAACCTACGCTAAATGCAACAAAAATCGAAGACAAAAAACTGGAATAGTTTCTCCATGCTTTCCAATCATCAACAACCAAAATATCCAAAATACTTACTTGTTCCGAAGATTAAAAGCACCCAACTTCCTACCTATCTCAAGCTCCGTTTCGGGGATGAATACCCTACTTCGATGCTCAATGTGAGGCGCGCAAGTGCTCAAGCTTGAATCCGTGGTCCCAGCAACGGAACCAAAATGTGGGAGCTTTTGCTCAACTGCCAAGACCCTCAGACCACTTATTCTTTCAAGCGTTTCAAGCGAGCTCTCATGGCTATCTCTCACCTAGCCGACGCGCCGTCGATCCTACGAATGTAGTGAGCTTACCTTGATGCCCGATCGAGTACCCTCCTCTCCCGCGCACTCCGATAGCTCCACGATCCTAGATGCTAGCGCAAGCATCCTCAAGCCTCCTCCATCTCCAAGCTCCATCCTCCATAGCCGCGCGCGCAAGAGAAGAGAAGGGAAGAGAAGAGAAGAAGAGGAGAGGAGATGGTGAAGAGCTTCACCCTCTTGATCCCTCACCCTCACACACACTCACTCTCTCACACTCTCACACTCCCTCTCTCAAGCACACACACACAAGCAAGAAGGAGAGAAGAAGAGAAGAAGAAGAGGACTCCTTTTGCCACACACCAAAGAATGAGCTTCTCATTCATTTTTTCAACTTTATATACAAAACCCTAAATCCCTTCCGGGCGGTCATCCCCTTTTCCTCTTTTACATGGCCGGCCGTAGCCTTGTTGGCCCTCTTTCCTATTTCCCACCATTCTAATTTACCCTATTCCCACTAATGCATACACTTTGCACAGGAGCGAGCCTGGCACTCTTTTACACAGATTTGGGGGCGCTCCCATATTTTAATGGTGCGCCTTTTCCCCTTTTATTGCCATGGCCCCACACGAAGCCTTTTGAGGGTCGTGTTCGAATATTTGAATTTTTCAGGGATTGGTTCCTAGCCAAGGCACCTTTTTTGCTCTTGCGCCTTTTTTGCTCTTTTTCCTTCTTCCTAGTTTCCATTCCTCTGTGCTGCGGTAACGTGGTCAGAAACACGGTAACATTACGTGGTTGGAAACACGGTAACAGGCTACATAAATGCATAAGTTCCATTATAATAGTATGTCAACTAGTGGAAGGAAGTGTGTGTATGTGTGTGTTTTGCATGATAATATAAACGTGTGTCATTATAATATAAACTAAGTAGAAATATGCGCATGAGCTTGGGTAAAAATATGTTAATAAGTATGAGCGGTATGTGTATATGTGCATGCTTTGTGTACATGTAAATCAGCTACATAATATCAATAACTATATAATTAAACTAAGTTGTTCTAATGAGAAGTGTGCACGTGTAAGTTTTGTGTGTGTGTGTGTGTGTGTGTGTGTGTGTGTGGTGTGTGTTCGTTCCAAACCCTAGCATGCATTCAATCATGTGTAACATCTTGGTAAACATCCTTGTGTTACCCTAATATCACAAACCTTTAATTATACTATTGGTACATATCATTATAACTTTTTGTTGTGTGTAATTTTCATAGTCTATGTAGCTACTAAGAAATGCTTGGAAAATATTAAATTATAAGAAAGAATGTAATTATTTCCAAGAATTTTGTACTAATATTATCAAACATGTTGCATAGAAGTCTAACATTAGGGATTTAATCATATGTGTGAATACATTTTCCTTGTGAGGATTTACACAAACTTTGAAGAAAATAACAAGCTAGCTCCATGATTTAGTAGAACTAGCTCCAAAAAAGGTCAGCATCACAATAAGTAAACTAACCACTTGTGAGAACCTCGTATAACCCACACATGTTGGGGACCATGACAACCTAGGTGGTAGCTATGAACCACCCACATGTCTAGGTCCCATAGTACACACCTGGCCAACCTACTAAGTGCAAGAGTTTTTGTTTGTCAAGTTTAAGAAAGCAAGCATAGGCTTTCATACATAGTATCCACATGGTTATCAGAGTAGAGAATATGCCCAATAAGGGAATAATAACCTTGTGGGATCATGTAGAGAGATGATTTCTTGCACAATGTAGATATCTATTATAGGGGAAGGAAAACTTTTTCATTTTATCATAGGTTTTTATGAGGGTAAGACCATTAGCACAAGAGAGTTCCATATTCAAGAAAGTGGTAGTGAGCGAGATAAAGTTCAAAGAACATAAATGATTTTTCTAAGTAATCAAACTCAAGAGAAACTCCTTATAAATAATGAAGATAGAATTTGGGTTACTACTAAGAAGTATGGTAGGGTTGGTACATTGATTAAAAGGAGTTCATCTTATTACCAAATGGAGCATGTGAAATGTTTGATAATGTCATATCTATTGTGAAAGGCCAAATTTTTTTATACAAAATTTGCATTTAGAGAATGCAAGAAAGAGATTACAACATAGTGATGAATAGCTAAACCCCATAGGAATACTCTTATTTTGTATTCTAATGGTGCTATCGAGAGTAATGAAGGTGTTGTTGATGATTCGAGGATTGTGGTGGAATTCCCACTTGATAATGATATTAGTAACAATGATTAGGCCAAATTCTCCATCATGTGGAATGTTTTCATAGCATGTTCTTATGTTAGTTGAAAAAGCACTAAATATTTTGTTCGGCAAGTTGTTGAAAACATATTGGCTAGAGTCCATAATCCAAAAAGTTGGATGGTAAATCTAGTTTAGTAAGGTTGTTTCTCTATTAAGTTCACCACAAAGACCCATTAGTTCTACTGGCACATTGTGAATAGACACAATTAGATGCATTTATAAGCCATCTAAAGTCATCTCTGTGAACCTTATAGATACCATTAAGAAGGGTAGTTTTTCTTGAATAAAACTAATATGGCACAATTAGTCAAACATCGACCATTAGTTATTGAATCACAATCTTCAAGTAGAACTCATTTCCTTTTTAAATTGTGAGATGTGTTGAGGGTCTTTTTAGAACCTAAAGTTGAAGTAATAATGCTCCTAGATCCAAAGTTTCTAGGCCTACAATGGCCCTATAAATATTGGGTGGCTACCACCATGGGAGGAAACTTGTGAGCAATGAGGTGGCTACCATAGGAGGAAACTTGTGGGTTCCTTTGTAAAGAGGAATTGTGAGTGTGGATTTTTACATCGAGATTTAAGTGCAAAAAGACCCCGAGACATGTAAAAGAGGCATTTTTGGTGCAAAATGAAATAGATGTGGATCAAGGAACTAGAGTTTTCCTATATGCATTTCGACATAGAGAATCCAACACAAGTGTCCATTTGTCAATCGGAGTCCATTTGACACCCCATTTAATGACCGCAAGGTTTGGTGTTATGAAGCAACTACTGGATTCGGAAGCCTAAAAGCATGTGATGGAGGCCAAGGTGATAGATTTCAGTACCAAAAAGTTGCCCATCTAGTCAAATCACAATTTTGAGATCGTTTTTTCCTCAACTAGGTCCAAGAAAACTTTGCTCAAGTGTGAAATGGCCAAAATGAACTACATAAGTTGTAGCATTGTATTAAACTTTATTAAGAGAAGAGGGGTGCTTTTTTTTTGGTGCCTCCTCCATCCCCAAAAAATTGGCATTTTTCAGCCACCCACCAACAACCATTCTCTCCCTAGTCTTAGGCCTTGAATGCTTCAATGTTTTGCTCTTCAATGCTCAGATCTGCATGAGAAATGATGTAGTATTCAACAAGATCAAATTTCAATCTTTCTCTCTCGCCATAAACATGTTACATATGGGCTGCGAGGATGAGGGGGGATGAGTGTTGACGAGACAAAATGTGAGGGATAGATCAAGAAAGTGCCAAGGAAGCATTGTCGGCTATAAATGAGCATCAACGGCTTCCCATTTTTAGAATATAATGCATGCGTATGCAAATTTTCAAGTAAGTGATTGTTATTTAATTTTAATGATGAATTGTTAGTGCATATGATGAGAAAATGGTTGTAAATCATTGAAATATGTTTGCTAATGTCTACAATGTCAAGAACTCATTCATTTTCTGTTTCGTATATTAAAACAAAAAAATCGCAAAATTTGAAACACGGAATTTTTATGGAAAATGGGATCACTTTTGGGTTTTGGGGGTTCAAATGATGTTCATATGGCACGAAAATCAAATATGCCGATGGATTACACTTCTCATAAGATGTACAAATTAAAAAAAATAGAAAAACCAATAATTTATTGAAAGGTGAGAATGATTAAGCAAGAGAGCACAGAGGTGAGAGTTATGGTGGATGGAGCAAGAGCAAGAAAGAGAGAGACTCCAAATGTGGGAATTCCAACAGTCACAATGTGTGACCGGCTTTCCCTTTATTCAAATGTTGCTGAAAGAATAAAGAATGAAGTGATAGTAATGGGCACCTGTGACCTGTAGTATGCAGATGTGGGTATTGTTAGTGTAGTAATACATGGGCGATTAGGCAGAGGCACCTTTGCCCCCAATAACCTCCCACTTAAAGGCGAACCTACCTTAGTGAGGAGTGAAAGTACAACATGTACATAGATACAAGAGGATGAGGAAAGATGTCATCTCATCCAATGCCCATCCACTTCCTAAGGAAGGTAAAGTGCTCTGTAGAGAGGCTTTTCGTGAGCAATTCTGCAGGATTCTGGTTAGTTGAGATCTTGACAAGGTCAACAGACTTGTCCTCAATGACCCCACGAATGAAGTGGTACCTCACCTCAATGTGTTTTGTCTTCGCATGGAAGACCAGATTCTTGGCTAATTGGATAACGCTCATAGAATCCAAATGCAGTGTAGGGATAGCATCTGCAATACCAAGGTTAGCCAACCAAACGACCCAACCAAATGGACTCCTTGTGCAAGCCTCAATGGCTGCAACATACTCGGCCTCTATAGTAGAAAGGGCCGTGCATTTCTGTACCTTGGACATCTAGAAAAAGTGAACACATAGCTAGAGATGAACTTCCTACTATCTGCATGTCCTGCATGAAATAGCACCTCTAGAAAAAGTGAACACATAGCTAGAGATGAACTTCCTACTATCTGCATGTCCTGCATAGTCAGAATTGGTGTATCCCACGATGCATGTATCCTGGTTACCATAACATATGCGCATATCAGTAGTGCCCTTGAGGTACCTCATGATACCCTTCACGGTATCCCAATGTCTCTTGCAAGGTGTAGCCATATAACGTACCACAACACCAACTGCAAAAGAAATATCTGGACGGCAGGTGGCTATCATGGCATATATAAGACTGCCCACTGCGGATGCATAGGGAATCTTGGCCATCTTGCCCCTTTGCTCATCTATCCTGCGGACAATCGACGTGTGATATCTTCACATGAGAAGGCCATGGACAGCCAATAGGCTTTACATCCTGCATATGGAAGCGCTCAAGGACTTTATGAATGTACTCTCTTTGTGATAGATAGAGTAATCCTTGATGTCTATCACACGTATAATGCACATACCAATTATACAAGAGGCATGTCCCAGATATTTCATCTCAAAGCTCTTCTTGAGTTGAGCCTTAAGAGCATCTAGCTCATCATGAGCTTTCCTTTCCAAAAGCATGTTATCCACATAGAGTACCAAAATCAATCAAGATCCATCACAAACTTTCTTCATGTATAAGCATGGATCCATAGCACTATGGCTATAGCGCTGTGACTGCATAAATGCATCAAACTTATGATACCATTCCCTGGGTTCCTACTTCAAGCCATAAAGACTTTTTCTCAATCTGTACACTAGGTGTTCCCTGCCAAGCTCTGCAAAGCCCTTAGACTGCTCCATGTAAATCTCATCATGCAAGTCCCCATGTAAGAAAGCCATCTTGATATCCAACTAATACAAGTCCAAGTCAAATTGTGTAGCCAAAGCCAAGGCTAAGCATAGGGTGGTCATCTTAACCACACAAGAGAAGAACTCATCAAAGTCAACACCATGCTTCTGCTAAAAACCCTTTGCTAGCAATCTAGCCTCGTATGCCGGCATGGGGTATCCAAGGGTACTTTTCAACTTGTACACCCACTTGCAAGGCAAAGTCCTCTTGCCACTAGGCAAGGAAACCAAATCAAGACCAAATCCCACGTACAATTCTTATACAATGAGTCAATCTTAGAATGGATAGCCATCTCCCAGGAGTGACTGTCACCCTTGCACATAGCCTCATCATGGGTGAGAGGCTCTTTTGCATATGTAACCAAGACATAATTTATGGAGAGCTCATAGCGGTCAAGAGGTTGTTTATCAAGAGGTCATCTATCTCTAATAGAATGCCTCAATGCAGGCTGTGCTACCTATCCAATAACTTTTCTGACATCTTATCAACATCTTGGCCATGAGGATTAGCTGGTGTAGGCTGTCTACCTAGCTATGCAGGAGCAAGGGGATCCTCTTGAAAGATAACCCTACATATCTCAACAAATTTCTCAGGCTGCATATGAATTTTGCCTTCATGAAACACAACATCATGGCTGGGATCACTTTCTATGCCTGCAGATCCCAAAGATGACATTCCATCTCACCTGCATTTCCACAGCCAAGGGAAATGCATTTCAAACTTTTAGGATCTAAATTATTGTGTTTATCCTTGGGCACATGGCAAAAGGCCTTACATCCAAAGACACACAATTGAGCATATGAGGGAGGCTTTCCTGTCCATACCTTCTCTACAACCTAGAAGTCAATACCACTGCAAGGTGACCTATTAATGAGATGCACGATAGTAGAGACTGCCTCAGCCCAAAAATGTTGTGGTAAGATTGCTTGGCTAAGCATACTGCAGACCCTCTCGTGGATAGTCCTATTCATACGCTTAGCCAGACCATTCTGGGGAGCGGTGTAAGGGGCAGTCAACTGACGCTTAATACCCCCCTCGTCAAAAAACTGCTCAAAGGCATGCATGACATACTCACCCTCGTTATTGGTCCTAGACATTTTAGCCTATGCCCAGACTGATTCTCTGCTAAAGCAAGCCAACGTTGAAAGATGACAAAGACATCAGATTTCTGCTTTATGGGATAAGCCCAAACCTTACGTGAATAATCATCAATAAATGTGACAAAGTACTTTGCACCCCCTAATGATTGACAAGGCAAGGGCCCACACTCGGTCCACATACATTTGAATGCACAAGAGCCAAAGGCTCACCCATACATGGAATATCAGACTTTTTATGCGAATTCCTAGTTTGCATGCCATATAAACAATGATCACACAACCCAAAATGTGAGTAGTCAAAAGGCGAAAGATACCGCAAAGCACTAAGCATTTTCATTCCCTTAAGTGACATATGCGTGAGACAAGCATGCCAGAGAGATACATGTGGGATAGAACCCACTGACAAAATACGATCAATAGTACAAAATACAACCAAGGGATAGAGGCTGCCAAACTTGGTATCTCTTGCAAGAACAAGCCTGCCACGAGTTATCTTCCATCAGAATCACCAAAGCATATATGCTAACTTGCATCATCAAGCTCTGCCCAACAGACATAAGGCTTTTAGTCAGTGTGGGTATATGATGTACATTATGCAGAACAAAAGTATTACCAGAGGGAAATTATAGAGTGACATCACCAATGCTAACAATAGCAAGAGACTGATCATCACCTACTAAGTGCACAGTACGAGATACACTACGATAAGTATGAAACCACTCACAATAGGGGTTCCCATGAAAAGACGCACCCAAATCCAAGTTCCAACACTATGCATGAATAGATTGATCCTCGATCAGCTGAGAAGCATCACATGAAGAGGTTGCTAAGATATAGTCAACCATTGGACTTCTCAGGCTGCATGACATTTATCTCCTCAAACTTCACGCTGGACTTTGTAGGTGTAATGCTGCCATCATTGGATTTCTCCTACCCTTTTTCTTTCCCCTTTTCTTTGCGCTTGCTATCCCACATCTTATGGGATTGCGGTCGTATGGGTCCTACTTTTCCACAATAATGGCATCTAAGATCAGACTTATGTCCATGGGACTTGCTACGTCCATGTGACTTAGACCGCGACTTTTGAGAGTCCTTTCCATGACGATCATTATCTTTCTTGCCACCTCTAACAGATAAAGCATGTGAACTGTGGGAAGCATCATTGTTTTTCCTGTTAATTTCTTTAGTCAAAAGAGCACTCTCTACATCTTGCAATTTCAGCCCATCAAGTTTGTTGGTACAGATCATAGTGCAAAATACGTCCCAAGACTCAGGTAACGTTCCAAGCAAAAACAAAGGATGCAGATTATCCTGAAACTCAACACCCTGTTGAAGCAGATTCTTCATGATAGAATGAAATTGGCTAAAGTGAGCATACAATGGGGTCCCCTCCTTCATGCGAAGATTCATCAATTGTTTAAGCCAATACATCTGTGAAGGAGGGCTCTGCTTTGCATAAAGTTCATGAATCTTTTCCCATAGATTCCATGCACTCTGATCTTCATCTTCAACAACATTATTATGGACCTCTTTAGAGAGTGATAAAATGATAATGGATTTGCATAGTGCATATAAATCAACCCAATCATCATCATCCATATTCTTGAGTTTAATACCTTTGTTTCTTAGTGTCTTAATATGTAATTTATGTACCAAAACTTGCCATATTTGAGATTTCCAATAGCCATAGGTGGTGCCATCCAACTTGGCAATGTTAAACAAAGCCATATCTTTGAGATGACTAGCCATAATGAGTCAAATAGAGGCAGACTATGCAAAAAATAGCATGCTATAATTAGCAATAAACAAACCAAAACCATTGTCAAAACAAGATGAAAAAAATAAAAATTGCTAGTCTAATGACCAGTTGTCCACCAAATAGTAACAAAAGTACATCAAAAGGACACGATTAAGCTCAGATACATCACAATCCATATAAAATAGCTTGTTGTAATAAATGATAGCAGTGAGTAAATGAGAGAAAATAGTGAGCTAATAGAGATCCAATGACAACAGTGATTGCCAACTCCAATCCTACATCAAGTGGGCATAATAGAGGCACTATGATAGCCAATGAACATGAGCCAAACACCCAAATGTGTCAAGAGAGTCCGTTAGTACAACCGATACATCCCTTGAGTAATAAGCAAGATGTACATACCACTAGCAAGACCTGACAAAGGTCGGTGTATGCTCAATGAAGACAAATCAAATCATCTCATAAGCATCCTAGAGTAGACATGGAAGCATCTACCAAGCAAATATCATAGTCAAGAATGTGTAAGAGATCCCACTCTCAAATCTCAAGTAATAGCTCAAATGCATAATCCACAAGCTCTGGTGGGTAAATCTAAGACCATAAGTATAAATCCCCCACTGGCACAAAATTCCATGGCAAATGAGCAACCAAGCTTAGAGATAGCATGTAAGTGCATAAGACATCTCATAGCTAAGACTGTACATCATGAGAGCACCAAGAGCATGTAAGCGGTCAAGCATCTACTGATAGCATCCAAGTACATCATATACGAACCCAAGTCAATCTTTGACAGGCCAAGAAACATCCAAAAGAGGTTCCAAAGTATCCAAGTATAAGCCCAACTGAAGCTCCAAGTGGCAAAGAAGCTCAAACAATGTAGGTAGCATGCATCACTGACATATGCATAAACATCAAATGCTAATGTAGCACTGTTTGGGGCTACATGTGGACTATTATGATAGTCCTAGACTGAAGTATATCAGATCCAAATGTCAATGCCAATCTCAAGCCTTCAATTCCATGGTTGAAGCATGCTCCTATGCCTCAAATGAGACCTTTGTGTAGTGCCAATGGCCTGAAGAGGTGCTTGTTGAGAGTGGAAAAATACTGAAATTTTGACTGATTTTTGTTATTTTTGAGGTATGAATGGTTGATTTTTGATGGATTTAGAGTGATGTTTGGTTGTTAATGGAAGTGTTTGAGAGTATTTTGGATGATATTGATTATTTTTTGGAAACTCGTGATGATTCTTAGTGGAAATATGAGGCTATGTGATATTCTGATAGGTTCTGTTGAGGTTTTGATTGGTTCTAATACCTTCTGTTTAGCTTCTGTTTTGTACTGATTTTCTTCTGTATGAAGCATGGATTGATGATTGATGAAGGATGAGGTCTTTTGAAAGTTTATTGAATAGTTTTTAATAGTTTGGAATGGTTTTAGTATGAGTTATGAGGATCTATTGTTCTCTCATGACCTTCTATAACCCTCTTTAGACCTTTTGTAGAGCCTCTGTCTCTGCTCTGTCTCTGCTCTATTCCTGTTCTGTAGATCTTTTGTAAGTGTTCTGAAGAATGTATGTGTGACTTTGGGAAAGTTTTCTAACTTTTGGAAAGGATGAATCTAAGTTCAAAAGAGCTAAAACAAATGGAAGAAGCAGCTTGCTGAAGACTGAAGAGAAGACAGAAGTGACAGACAGTAGCGAGCTATGAAGAGACACTATAGTGGCTCTGGTGCCCCTTCATACCTCCCATACCTCTTGGAAGGTGCATCCACGACCTAAGAGGGATGATTATGAGTGATGATTGAGCATTTTAGTGAGGAGATGATGTACTATTGAGAGAGAGAGAGAGAGAGAGAGAGAGAGTCAGAGATAGCCAATTCTATCAAAACAATGTATCTCTTTATGAGAGATTGAGAGAGAAAACTATGAAGACATTGAAGATGAATATTATGTGATTGATTTCCGTTCAAAAGTGGTGTATTCTTTTATGTTCCTTGTTCTATTGATGGATTCTTTGAAGATGTTGAAGATTATGGTTGATTCTATCAATTCCGTGGGAGATATCTACTATGATGCTGCGTGAAGATTTACCGTTTTCCTTATTTTGGCCATCTAAAGAATGAAATAAAAGCTTGAATGAAATAAAAGCTTGTTGATGTTACAAGATAGATTTTCTTGTAGTAGAAACCCCTTTTCCTTGGTGTCTCTCGTGGGGCTCCAGTGCTGGAGATGAAGGCCATGTTTTTGATAGGCAGAGAAAATAGGGCAACCTATTGAAATCATGTTTTTGATGTTGTTGAGGGAATTGGGCACTACTTGATGGTTAGGGAGATTCTATGGCTCCCAAACAAGCTTTCCAAGAGGCCTCAACAGGCATAGAAGAGAGAGAGCTTAGTTCCAAACCTTCATGGGGGCTGAGAATCATGGCTGCCTAGTTCTTCAAACCTTGTGGACCGAAATAAAAAGAGTAGAACGGGAGCTCCAATACCTGTAGATGAATGCCCTGAGGTTGCCCAAGAAGGCCCAATGCTTGCTCGAGAAGGATGAGACTGACCGGAAGCTCGAAAGGTGTGGCTGTGGTTGCCAAGAGTGTAGAGAGAGAGTCCAAATATGGAAACTCCAATAGTCACAATGTGTGACCGGCCTTCCCTTTATTCAAATGTCACTGAAAGAATAAAGAATGAAGTGACAGTGATGGGCACTCATTGCCTGCAATGTGCAGGTGTGACGGGTGCTGTTAGTGTAGTAATAAATGGGCTGCTAAGAAGAGGTGCCTTTACCCCCAACATTTATGTCGAAGTAAATGGAAAAAATGATGAAAATAGTCAAAAGAAGAGAAAAAATTAAGGAAATTTTAGTTTTTACACATATAAAATTATGAAAATTTAAGAGAATGTTTGTGAATGTATAATGAAGGTAAAGCATGAGGGCTTGCCTTTTTTTATTTGTTAAAGTGTGTATTTTAAGGCTTGTTTCTATGGAAAATTGTCATGAAATCTCCCTAAATTTTGCAATAAATCTAAATTTGAACTATAGGGGGTGTGGGTCTAAAATGAAAAGATATTTGATTAAGTTGCTTATTTCTTTGCATATCTTAGTATATGAGACATGGTTCGTATAAGTTTTAAAAGGTTCAATATAGCAGGGTAAAAATTCATTTGTCCATGCAGGATGGGAAAAAGAAATACATGTCTGATGTATTTCATGTCCCGAATATCACCAAGAATCTGGTCTCTGTTGGTCAAAAGGTTGAGCAGGGCTTGCAGGTCAGATTTAATCCTCATGGATGCTTTGTTGAGGATATGAAAAATAAATGTCGCTTGATAGCAAAAGAAAATAAGAAGGGTAGAATGTTTACATTGGATGCAGACATGCCTGAATTGAGTATAGCAATGTTTGCACATGGGACCGATGTAGTTGCAGATATTGATATCTGGCATAAACGCATTGGTCATGTTAATGTACAGCGACTTAAATCAATGCAGGCCCAAAACATTATTGCAGGATTGCCAAAATTCAAGGTTGCAGAAATGCATAAGGTATGTGAAGCCTGTCAGTTTGGAAAACAGGCAAGGAAACCATTTTCTAGACATGTTCAAGAGAGTGAGAAGCCATTGGAATTAATCCACTCTGATGTGTGGACTACTAAAGTTGCATCTCTTGGAGGCTGTCATTATTTTGTCACTTTTATTGATGACTATAGTAGAAAAATTTGGGTGTATTTTATGAAAAAGAAAAGTGAAGTTTTTGGGCATTTCAAAACTCTTAAAGCTATGGTTGAAAAAGAAACAGGCCTGCAAATAAAATGCCTAAGGTCAGATGGAGGGGGAGAGTACCTCTCAAATGAATTTGCAAGGTTCCTGCAGGAGCATGGCATAAAGCAACAATATTCATGCAGTCATACCCCACAACAAAATGGAATTGCAAAAAGGAAAAACAGGCATATTGGAGAGGTATCTCATGCCATGCTCAATGAAAAAGACCTACCAGATTTTTATTGGGCTGAAGCAGTTGCTATAGTAGTCTATATAATGAACAGGACTCCCACTGCAGCAATACATGGGATGACTCCAGAGGAGAGGTATACTGGTAGGAAACTAGATATTTCTCATTTGAAAATTTTTTGTTGCATTGCCTATGTACATGTGCCAGATGAGTTGAGATCCAAGTTGGATCCAAAAGCTGAGAAGTGCATCTTTATTGGTTACTCTCTGCAGCAAAAAGAGTATAGATGCTATAATCCTTCTACTCATAAGTTTACAGTGAGCAGAGATGTTGTTTTTTATGAGATGAGTAGCTGGTATAAACCAGTAAATGTGATTGATGATGTAGATGCACAAAATGGTAATGCTACACAGAATTCACAGTAGCAGTCACAAAATATTAGTGAACCTGGAGCGTCCTCTAGCAGTGGTTCACATTCTTCACCATGGACAGGCAGATTGAGATCAGGAGAATCTTCTCAAAGCAATGCAGATAGTGGTATGCAGGTATCACGAAAAGGAAAAGAGAAGGTTGATCAGCCCATGTTTGATGTGAATGCAGGTCACTCTTATGTGGATGGTGAATCCAGTGGCTCAGAACAGAGCATCGATGATGAGTTGGGTATTCCTTCTATTGTTACACCTGGAGTAAGGAAGACCAGGGATGATTTGAGAGCATTTGGGAGTGAACATATTTTGCGCAGGTCTACGAGAGCTAGGTATCCTGTGGATAGGCTGAAATATGATGGATTTACAGCCATTCACTATGCATATATGGTCAAAGTGATACAGGAACCAGAACCCACTTCTTTTGAGCAAGCCATGGGAAAAGAAAAATGGGAGAAAGCCATGGATGAAGAAATGGATGCCTTGGAAGCAAATGCTACATGGGAATTGGTACCTTTGCCTAAAGGTAAGAATGCAATTGGCTGTAAGTGGATTTATAAGGTGAAGCACAATGCAGATGGTTCTGTGAACAGATACAAGGCAAGATTTGTAGTCAAGGGATATGCACAAACATATGGCATTGACTATGAAGAAACATTCAGTCCGGTTGCAAGGATGGCAACCGTAAGAGCAGTCATTGCTATGGCTGCATCAAAGGGATGGTCTTTATATCAGATGGATGTAAAGAATGCCTTCTTGCATGGTGATTTACAAGAAGAGGTCTATATGGAGCAGCCACCAGGTTATGTGCATGCTGTTCATCCTGAGTTTGTTTGCAGGTTGAAGAAAGCCTTGTATGGCTTGAAGCAAGCACCTAGAGCATGGTCTGACAAGATAGGACAGTATCTTGTCACTATTGGCTTTCAGATTTCCAAGGCAAATTTCTCACTCTATGTGAGAAAAACAGAGAAAGGTATTATGCTACTTGTCATTTATGTTGATGATTTGATTATGACAGGTGACAGTGATGAAGATATCCTTCATGTGAAAATGCTATTGAAGCAGAAGTTTGAGATGAAGGATTTGGGAGAGCTGCGTTATTTCTTGGGCATTGAGGTGATTAGATCACCAAGTGGGATACAGCTCTTGCAGAGGCAGTATGGATTGGACATGCTGTCCAAATATGGGATGACAGGCTGTAAGCCTATTTTAATTTCTTTGGAGTAGAATGTGAAGCTGAGCACAGATGTAGGTGAGCTTCTGGAAGACCCTACTATGTACAGACGCATAGTAGGAAGCTTGATTTATATGACTATTACCAGGCCAGATTTGAGCTATGCTGTTGGATTGGTAAGTCAGTTTATGCAGGCTCCAAGAAACCGCATTTGGATGCGGCTAGACGCATACTCAGGTATGTGAAGTCCACATTGCAGTATG
Source organism: Lygodium microphyllum (assembly GCF_053477565.2). NCBI lineage: Eukaryota > Viridiplantae > Streptophyta > Polypodiopsida > Schizaeales > Lygodiaceae > Lygodium > Lygodium microphyllum. The sequence continues at coordinate 132,417,536 of NC_141157.1, forward strand.
GACTATTTTATGAGACTGGGGTTCAGATACAGTTGCATGGATACACTGATGCTGATTGGGCTGGTAGTATTTCTGATAGACGATCTACCAGTGGATATGTGTTCTTTTTTGGGAGTGCTGCAGTCACTTGGAGGAGCAAGAAACAGCCTACAGTTGCCTTGTCGAGCACAGAGGCTGAGTACAGGGGTGCAGCAATGGCTGCATGTGAGGTAGCTTGGTTGCATAAGCTACTTTATGATATGCATCAGCCTACAGATGGGCCAGTTGTCATTTATTGTGACAACATGAGCAGTATACACTTGGCAAATAACCTAGTCTATCATGCTAGAACAAAGCACATTGAGGTGCATTATCACTATGTACGAGAGAGGGTTTTACTAGGTCTTATTGATCTAGTTTATGTCAGCACACAGAGGATCAGGTAGCTGACATATTCACGAAGGCATTGGGCGCAGAGAAGCTGCGCAAGTTCAGAGACCTGCTTGGTGTGCAGGAATTGGGATTGAGCTCGAGGGGGAGTGTTGAGATATCGAGCTCCACTCGTGATATGCCAGGGTGACCGTTGTGCATTTATGTCACCGACTTGTAAGTTGCAGATGCAGTTGGTACACCGCCCATGAATAATAGCTAGATGACAGCTATCCTTATCTACTCTAGTTCGTGGCTCAATTAGTATGCCACCTTAGTTAGTTGAGTTTGGTTTGAGACCCATATATAGGGTTCTTCTATTTCTTTGTACTAGACTTCTTTTTGGCTTACACAACTAAGAAGAGGAAAACTGTTTTCAGCCTCCACCCTTGTGTGTATTCCCCCATTGTACAAGCAAGAAAGCTACAAGTGAGACTCCTTCCTTCTCTCCCACAATCTTGACATAAAGTCCTTGAACGCTTCTGCATGCAGGACATAAAGCCTATTGGCTGTCCATTGCCTTCTTATATGAAGGTATCACAGGCTGATTGTCCACAGACAGATGAGCAGAGGGCTGAGATGGCCAAGATACCCTATGCATCCGCAATGGGCAATCTTATGTATGCCATGATAGCCACTCGGTGACACGCTATATAGCTACACCTGGCAAGAAGCATTGGGATGCTGTGAAGGGTATCATGAGGTACCTGAAGGGCACTGCAAATATGTGCATATGCTATGGCAACCAGGATACAGGAGTCGTGGGGTACACTAACTCTGATTATGCAGGATATGCAAATAGTAGGAAGTCCACTTCTGGCTATGTATTCACCTATGTTGGAGGTTCTGTTTCTTGGATGTCCAGGGTGCAGAAATGCACGGCCCTTTCTACTACAGAGGCCGAGTATGTTGCAACCACTAAGGCTTGCAAGGAGGCCATTTGGTTGGGTCGTTTGGTTGGCTGACCTTGGTATTGATGCTATCCCTACACTACGTTCAGATTCTATGAGTGCTATTCAGTTAGCCAAGAATCCGATCTTCCATGCGAAGACGAAACACATTGAGGTAAGGTATCACTGTGGGGCCATTGAGGACAAGTCTGTTGACCTTGTCAAGATCTCGAATGACCAGAATCTTGCAAATCTGCTCACGAAAAGCCTCTCTACAGAGCGCTTTGCCTTCCTCAGGAGGTTGATGAGCATGGGATGAGATGACGTCTTTCCTCATCCTATTGTACATGTGTACATGTTGTACTGTCTTTTTTCTTTTTCTTTTCACTCCTCAATAGGGCATATTTGCCTTTAAGTGGGAGGTTGTTGGGGGTAAAGGCGCCTCTGCCTAGCCACCCGTGTATTATTACACTGACAGTCACCGCCACTGCACACTGCAGGTGGCGAGCGCCTGTCACCATCACTTTATTCTTTATTCTTTTAGTGATAGTTTAAATAAAGGAAGACCCGGTCACACATTGTGACTATTGGAGTTCCCATTTCTTGTCTCTCTCTTTCTTGCTCTTGCTCTCCCGCCATAGCTCTCGAGTCCAAGCTTCGATCCGTCTCTCCCTTTTAATAGTTAATTACTCAGCTTTAAGGAAAGCCTTGGCTTGCTTTGGTTGAGTTGAGTATCAATCATTCTAATGTGTATGTTTTGGGCCATGTGGGTACCTTTTAAGATTGATCCTTATGGTTGAAAATCAACATTGAATGAGGTTTATAAATGCATTGTTAGTCCCTATGTTCATTAGGATATCTCATATTCCATTAATTTCCACTTGCATGGCCATGAATTGTTGTTATATGTTCCAAGTGTGGTCAAGAAAATAACTAAAGGTGTTGGCACCTTGGTCTCTCAAGGATTTGTTTCTCTCTTGAATGTTTCTATCTCTCAAGCATATCCTCTGTTAGATATGATCAATGCCCCACCCTCATTAGGTGCTACCAATGATCCATGGTGCTCAAAGTTGTAAGGCCCCCATTATGAGGAGAAGCCATATGTGAGCCTGGACATTGGTTGAGTCCTGACTTGTATGTCAGATGAGGTCTATGTGACCGGATGGCAAAAAGGTGACCGTTGTGGGTCTAATCTTTGGGTTAGACAGAGTAGTTAAGCTGGTAGCAAATCGAGGCACATTGCATCGAGTTGCGGGGTAAGAGAGTTATCAGAGGCCCTAGTCAATGGTAAAGGGAATATTCCCTATTCCCTAGCCAACTAGTGGAGGTGCACATGGAAGGTCAATAGACACATGGGCACATGGAAGGTCAATAGACACATGTGCATATGAAAGGTCAACAGACACATGTGCATATGGAAGGTCAACAGACACATGGGCACATGGAAGGTCAATAGACACAACTGCATATGGAAGGTCATCCATCATGACCCCCTTCACAAGCTATAAAAAGCTAAACCCCTTCATAGCTATCTATCATCCATCTTTCACCCAGTCAGAGTTGTTGTTCCAGCTAGCCTTAAGCTCTTCATCTATCTTCTGTCTAGATCACCATCTAAGCTTCACACAGTGGAAGCGCACGGGTGGACAGAGCCATCTTTGTATCAGTTGTTTGAAGTTAAAGAATTTACTGATTCTCCTCTTATCTGTTGTGTACTCTCTATCTCTTTCTCATATTCTGTTCACTGCGCCGTGTAATATTTTACATGGTATCAGAGCCCAAGGGGCTCTAGAGATCAGAGAGGTTGCAAGAGGCAAACGCTTCAACAGCAAAGAGAAATTATGTCGACTTCCGGAAGCGGTGCAGGAGGTGGTGTTGCTGTACTGGCTATTCAAACACTAAGGATTCGTCCAACAACCTTCAGCGAAGGCAAGTTAGATGGTACAAACTACACCTTGTGGAAGTTCAAAATTACAACTATCCTTGATTCTTATGAGCTTCTAGAGACTGTGCTGGGGACTGACGCAGAACCATAGCCTACCCCCGACCCATCAAATCCTAGTGTGATGATTCCTCCGAATGCAGATCTTCTGCGAGCTTGAAAACGAAGAAATGCAGATGCATTGTGTGCCTTAGTTACAAGCTGTTCTGAAAGTGTTTTGACTTTGATTCAGCATACAACCAAAGCGTCTGAGGCTTGGAATGTACTAAGGAGTCAATATGAAACACGAAACCAAACAAGGATTCAAAACTTGGAGAATCAACTAACAGCGGAGAAGTTTGCTGAAGAAGAGACAGTTGAAGCATTCATCACTCGAATTAAGAATCTGCGTGACCAGATGGCTGGTGTTGGGATACAAAAGACTAGCAAAGAGCTAGCTCGGAGTTGTCTTCTGATTTGTCCACAAAAGTTTGATGGACTAGTAACTACCCTTAATACTCAGGTGAGACCTCACGCTTTGACTTTTGAGGAGTTTTGTGCATTATTAATGGAGGAGGAGTTGAGGCTGAAAGCCCGAGAAGGAAGCAACAATGGAGATGATGCATTCTCTGCCAATGCAAAAGGCAAAGGTGTTTCCTCCACCAAAAATGATGGTGACAAAAAGAAGAAGGGCGGCAAGAAGAAGTTTCAAGGAGAGTGCTTCTACTGCAAGAAGAAAGGACATGCAATTGCAGATTGTCATGTCAAGAAGGCAGATGAAAAGAATGGTACCCTTAAAAGTAAAGGGAAAGAGACAGCCAATACGACTGAAGCAGAGTTGGAATTATTCATGGCGACCATTGAGGAAGTATGCTCCTCGACGCAAGAAGAATCTACCACTGACTCATGGGAGTTGGATAGTGGGGCCTTTTGTCACATGACCAACAAGAAAGGTCTATACAGTTTTATGCAGCCTCTACAAGAATCCATCAATGTGACGGTTGGAAATGATGCTAAATGCCCTGCTGCGGGCATAGGTACTATTTTTTTTGTTGCTGCAAATGGTGAAGTCAAAAAGCTTTCAAATGTGTTGTATGTTCCCGAAATCAGGAGAAATCTCTTATCAGTTGCTGCCATAACTGATCTTGGTCATGAAGTGAGGTTCAAGAAGACAGGTGCAGAAATTATTGATAGTGCTGGCACAATTGTTGGCAAAGGAGAAAGAAGGAACAACCTGTATGAGCTAAGTGCTCTTACAGCCACCGTTGGAGTGGGCACAAGTAAGCTTTGGCATGAAAGGTTTGGACACATCGGATTTGCAGTATTGAAGGAGATGCAAAAGCAAGGTATGGTTGCTCACCTACCTACAATAACTGAATTGAAGGAACCATGTGAAGCTTGTATGATGGGCAAGCAACACAGAAAGGCATTTCCACAAGAAAGCAAGAATAGAGCACAGGCTCCTCTAGAGTTGGTGCATGCTGACTTGTGTGGTAAGATGCCTACACAGGCCTTGGGGGGATCTTCTTATTTTATGTTGATTGTCGACGACTACAGTAGGAAGATGTGGGTGTACTTCCTTCGTGATAAGGCTCAAGTTTTTGGTAAGTTTAAAGAATGGCTAATACTTCTTGAGAATGAAATAGGGAAAAGTGTGAAGAAATTTAGAACAGATGGTGGTGGTGAGTTCAACTCAAAGGAGTTTGAAGGCTTTTGCAAGAGCAAAGGGATCAAGCGTAAATTGACGACGCCTCACACACCTCAACAGAACGGTGTTGTGGAACGCAGGAATCGCACCATTGTGGAGATGGCAAGATGCATGCTAAAGGGCCATTTTTGGACTGAAGCTGTTAATACTACAGTCTACATTCTAAATCGGAGCTATACAAAGGCTCTCAAGGGAAAAACACCTCATGAGGCTTACACTGGTAAGAAACCATCTGTCTCACATTTCAAAATTTTTGGATGTGAATGTTATGCACATGTTCCAGATGAGAAGAGAAACAAGTTACAACCAAAAAGCAGAAAATGTATCTTCTTGGGTTATAATGATGAGCAGAAGACTTACAAATTATATGACCAAGAGGCAAAGAATATCATCGCGAGCCGTGATGTGGTTTTCAAGGAGGAGCCGCATACAATGGAGGAGGAGAAGGCAAGTTCTTCCACTTTATCTTCAAGCGAAGAAGTAGTCCACTATGAACCTGTCCCGAGAGCTATCCCCATCCTTAAGGAGGAGGAAGCATCATCTTCAGATGATGAGGAAAAAGTTCACCAACCTGACATCACCCCACCGGAAAAGCCATTGCCGCGCTGGGTGAAGCAACTCTATGACCACAATAATCCTATGCCTGCATCTGTTGAGGAGAAGGCAGACGGACCAAGGAGGTCTCAAAGAATAGAGGAGCAACGGAGGGCTTCTGCTCACATAGTCAATATGGCCTTGATGGTTGAGATTATGAGAGAAGTAAAGGACCAACTAACTTAGAAGAAGCACTTGCAGATCCATCATGGAAGGCTGCTATGCAGGCAGAGTATGACAGCATAATGAAGAATGACACTTGGGAGCTAGTGGATCGACCAGCAAAGCGGAAGGTTATTGGCACCAAGTGGATCTGGAAGGTAAAGTACAAGGCTGATGGTACCTTAGAAAAGTACAAAGCTAGACTGGTTGCCCAAGGATTTTCACAAGTTGAAGGGTTTGATTTTCAAGAGTCATTTGCCCCAACTGCCAGAATGACCACTATTCGCACGGTACTTGCAGTGGCTGCCCACAAGAAGTGGCGAATGTACCAAATGGATGTTAAGTCAGCGTTCTTAAATGGTGACCTCAAGGAGGAGGTACGTGGCTCAGCCACCAGGGTTTGAGGCCCCCCATTCTGAGAACAAAGTGTGTAAACTGAAGAAGGCATTGTATGGGCTAAAACAAGCCCCCAAAGCATGGTACCAGCGGATAGATAGGTTCTTTTTAAACCTAAACTTCAAAAGATGTGCCTCAGATCCTAACTTGTATGTTTACAGGGATGGTAAAAAGTCTGTAGTGATTGTCCTATACATGGACGACCTTCTTATTACATGTGACTATGAAGATATGATCAACCAAACTCGAAAGGCTTTGAGTTCTGAGTTTGAAATGACAGACTTGGGCTTGCTGCACTATTGTTTGGGGATTGAAGTCTGGCAAGAGCCAGGAAAGATCTTCATCTCTCAGAAGAAGTATGCATGGGAGATCTTGAAGTCATTTTGCATGACCGAGTGCAAGGAGATAGCTACACCTATGGAGGTGAATGCAAAGTTATCCGTCGAGGATACATCAGCACTAGCAGACATTGGGAGGTATAGGAGGTTGGTCGGTAGTCTGATCTACTTGTGTAACACCAGACCAGATATCAGTTTTGCTATTGGTGTTTTGAGTAGGTTCTCAAACAAACCTCATGAGAGTCATTGGAAGGCTGGGATGCGGGTGCTCAGATACTTGAAGAAAACTCTTGACTATGGTATCACATACAGTTTCGGAACTTCTCTTGTGGGGAACTATGACTCACATTGGGCAGGAGACATTGATTCCAGGAAGTCAATTTCTGGTTATTGTTTCTCTTTGGGTTTAGGAATTTTCTCTTGGATTAGTAAGAAGCAACCAACAATGGCATTGTCTTCTACCGAAGCAGAGTACAAGGCAGCTTGTTTTGCTGCATGTGAGGCCGTATGGTTGAGAAGAATTCTATGGCATATGGGAGTGCAGGATGAAGAACCAACTGTGCTGAGATGTGACAATCAGAGTTGCATCGCCATTGCCAAAAATCCAGTGTTTCATGCACGCACCAAACATATAGAGATCCAGTATCACTATGTGCGTGATTTGATGGAGGATGGGATAGTGGAATTGGTCTACTGTCCAACAGAGGAGAATGGAGCAGATATCTTCACCAAAGCACTTACGAAGGATCTGCTTCAAGTTCATCTTCAGAGACTCGGCATTGGGCCGAGGAGATAGTTCACCTATGGGTGGACATTGAGGGGGGGGTGTTAGATATGATCAATGCCCCACCCTCATTAGGTGCTACCAATGATCCATGGTGCTCAAAGTTGTAAGGCCCCCATTATGAGGAGAAGCCATATGTGAGCCCGGACATTGGTTGAGTCCTGACTTGTATGTCAGATGAGGTCTATGTGACCGGATGGCAAAAAGGTGACTGTTGTGGGTCTAATCTTTGGGTTAGATAGAGTAGTTAAGCTGGTAGCAAATCGAGGCACATTGCATCGAGTTGCGGGGTAAGAGAGGTATCAGGGGCCCTAGCCAATGGTAAAGGGAATATTCCCTAGAATATTCCCTAGCCAACTAGTGGAGGTGCACATGGAAGGTCAATAGACACATGGGCACATGGAAGGTCAACAAACACATGTGCATATGAAAGGTCAACAGACACATGGGCACATGGAAGGTCAACAGACACAAGTGCATATGGAAGGTCATCCATCATGACCCCCTTCACAAGCTATAAAAAGCTAAACCCCTTCATAGCTATCTATCATCCATCTTTCACCTAGTCAGAGTTGTTGTTCTAGCTAGCCTTAAGCTCTTCATCTATCTTCTGTCTAGATCGCCATCTAAGCTTCACACAGTGGAAGCGCACAGGTGGACAGAGCCATCTTTGTATCAGTTGTTTGAAGTTAAAGAATTTACCGATTCTCCTCTTATCTGTTGTGTACTCTCTATCTCTTTCTCAGATTCTGTTCGCTGCGCCGTGTAATATTTTACATCCTCCTCAAATATCTCTCTCTTCGTGGGTTTTTCCTAGTTACTTTGCATGGAGTATGCATATTCTTAGTCTTTCTCTCTAGTGCTTTTATCATTGGATGACTAATCCACTCTAGACATTGCTTTTGATAATTGTGGTTCCCCTAGACCTAGAGTCTATTTCACCTTTGTAGTCTTAGATGCATGTGCTTGATGTCCTATGGCATCGTGTTTTCTTTTGCTTGGCTCTACCAATTGGTCCTCTAATTCAAACGATTAGTGTGCAATCAATTGTCTTTCTTGATGATCTCTTAAGGTCTTTTGACAATTCTTGTATGATGGCCTTGCAATTAGGCTTTGATAGTGTTAGCTAAATTTTTTCAATTCTCAAGTAATTGATCCAATCCTTATGAATAGTAGATATAGAGGATACAAAGTATGCATAGATATGTGAAAATGCATGAGCCACTACTACATTATATTGTTTAACCTTGTTAAATCACATACCTGCAAGGATATACAACTCAACCCTTGAATAGCACACATCAAAATCCAAAAGGAAGATGAATATTCTTGCAAGAGACCAATCTCAAATTATTGCGTGATAGGGGAGTTGGAAAACAATAAGATAGCGAGAGTCCATGGCTGCATAGGTTATACACTCAAAACTTAGTAGAGAGTTAAGGGAAGGTGGATGAGCATCATATGGAACATCACCCAAGCTCTTGAGTAGCTTGACAAGAGACTCATTTTTAGTCCATGCACTAAGGTTAAAACATTATAAGCTCTTGAGTAGCTTGACAAGAGACTCATTTTAAGTCCATGCACTAAGGTTGCAACATTATAAGCTAAGAGAACACCTTGAGAAGCCAAATTTACAACCACCATGCCATCAAGGTTACATCTAACTATGCCACTGACTAATCTTAGGGACTTAGAGGGTCTCATTTTTTGGGAGTCTCATCAATGATTATCATTGTATGCATGTGTCTAACTAGAATAAAATCTTGATTGAAAATCTTGGTAAACAAGTTGTGCACTGCAGATCATATTGCAAGATGCCTTCTACCTCTTGAAAGGTAGAGGCCGAGTGGATACACACAAGGGAAAGCAAGAGCAAAGCAAGAGCTATGGAAAATGGAGCAAGAGAGAAAAAGATCTAGGAAGAGGCATGATCCTATTTCTCTTCAGCACATCACCAAACCAAACCTTCATATCCTTGAATATTTTTAAGTCGTGATACTAATAATAGCCCTATCACAAATGGATTGTGCATCCACTGCTAAGGACTTGTTTGATACATCTTTCAATGTGGACTCAATCATCTACTCCTTCATAGCCTTGAACTTTGGATTACCCAAAGCATTTTCCAACGTTGTTTCCTCTAGCAATATTCTAATAGATAATCCAAGCTTACTCTTATCTAGGTTTTGATTCCAAGCTTCCTTGCATGCTTTAAGACATTGCTTCCACTAGTTGGTATTCACAATTAACTCATTGATTGGCTTCTTCTTTTATTTGTGCTCATGTGTTAACTTATTTTTTAACTTTATAAGGTGACATAATTGTGGCTTTGCCTCCTTGTATGAGATAGTAATGTCATGGATAGTAACCTACATTGTGACAATCTGATTATTTTGTTGAATTATAGTCTCATTTAGCTACAACACTTGTCATATGAGCTATTGTATATGAAGTTGATGTGTAGCAATCACGTCATGCCAATCTTTTATGGTTGCTTAGTAGGTTCTAAATACTTTGAATCCTTGATCATTGAGTTGCTTAGTGTAATCGAGAAACCCATTACTATCCTCACACACATATTTTAGAAAATTTATCATTCTTGATAAAGTTGGAGGTGTATTGGTTAGGGGATCAATTGGATAGATTTTTTCATCAACCCACGAGTCCATGTGTTTCAACCCCATCTACTTATAACTCTATAGAACTTAAGGGTTGTCACTATTATGTTGGGTCATTTTTAGCAATGGGGCATATTCAACCTCTACTTCAATATGCAACTCCCTATTTCCTATATTTATTTTACTTATTGATAGTGCCCCAGTTGGAGGTATATGAATTTATTACACAAAGATGCTAATGAGAATATGAGGTTAGTATCTAGAGAGTTAGACAAGAGAGAAGCCAAATGACATAATCATATGTTAATAGGAATAGGACTATTGAGCTTACAGTGATAAACTAGAGAGGCATAAGTAGAGACACTAAGGTTAATGAAAATAGTTAGTTTGGTGTCTATATGGAGATAGGTTAGAGGGGATGCACAGAGATATTAATAGAAATGGGAATCCTACTTGCGTGTCTTAGGAGATATAGTAGAGATGCATAGAGAGGTACACAAAGGTATTAAGGGGAAGAAGATAGCTTACTGTAGTGAGGGAGAATATATAGACAGACATAGATAGATTGTACATAATGGATACGGATTAGTAATTGTAAGCAAGAGAGGTACAAGTAGTTCTCTATGTTCATGAAGTACACAATCATAGAGAATAGGTCATAGTAGAGCCATGAGAGAGTTTAAAAAAGGGAAAAAATGGCTTAGAGAGTAGAGGTATCCAAGAGTTCTTGTATTTTGGAAATTTCAATTTTACCTCCAAAAACATCTCTAAAAAAATGGAAATTTTGATGAACATTTTTGTTTTTTAAATCAAAAGCTAGAATATAAAAAATCCCAAAATATCTCTAAAGGAAGTTTTGAATTTTTTTTCTCATTTTTTATTGAAATATCAATTACTTCATATCTACTAATAATTTTGTATTAAAAACCAAGCATCACACTCTTGTAATTAGTTGCTTTTTGAATATAAAATTTGGTTGAAAAAGGGTTCTTGAATGAAGAGAGAAGAAATATAAGCAAATCCTTTGTGGATAATATTAAAAAGGAAAAACAAGATTGGAATGGTGGAGAGAGAAGATGATTATTTTAATGTTCTTCTCTTCTCTTTTTCTTATTTTAAGAAGGAGAGAGAGGGGATTGAAAGGCCCATTTTGAGTTTATTTTTTCCTAATGATCGAGATTGATGCATATGCTAAGAATATACGAGGCTTGTCCCATATCCTTCATCTCAAATCTCTTCTTAAGGTGAGTCTTCAAAGCATTCAACTCATCACAAGCTCTCCCAGCAATCAACATGTCATTGATATAAAGATGGATCCATATCACTATGAGTATATCCATGGAAATGCATGAAAGCATCAAAGTTATGGTACCATCCCCCCTAGGTGCCTACATAAGACCATACATGCTCTTTCTCATCTTGTACACTAAGTGTTCTCTACCCTTTTCCATAAAGTTCTTAGGCTACTGCATACTGATATCCACATGCAAGTCCCCATATAGACAAGCCATTTTCACGTCCATCTCATAGAGGCCCAAATCTATTTATGCAACCAAAGCCAAAATCAATCGTAAGATATTCACCTTGACTACATGAGAGAAGAATTAATTGAAGTTAAAATCATGCTCTTGCTTAAAATCCTTAGCAATTAGTTTGGCCTTATATGATAGCATGGGTCGTTCAAGGATACTCTTCAACTTGTATACCTACTTGCATGGCAATGCATGTTTTCCACTAGGCAAAGGAACCAAATCCCATGTATGATTTTTCTATAATGAATCAAACTCTGACTATATGGCCCTCTCCCAAGAGTGACCATCACCTTTCTACTTTGTCTCTCATAAGTAATAGACTCACCACAATCTATCATCATAGCATAGTCCATGGAGGATGCAAATGGATCAAACTAATAAGTATCTCTAATAGACCATCACAAAATAGGCCCTAGAACATGTACATCTTGTCTAATATCACGGTCATGGGCCATGGAATCATCAATTGTAGATTGTCTAGCTAGTTACATGATAACAAGAGGCTTCTCTTGAAAGATCACCCTATGAAAACCTCAACTACCTACTCAGGTTGCTTATGCATCTTCTCCTCATGGAAAACAACATCATAGCTGCAGATAACCTTCCAAAGCCTACTGATCCCATAGGCAATAGCCCATCTCACTTGCATCCCCACAACCAAGAAAGATGCATTTTAGTAACTTAGGATCCATCTTATTGCATTTATCCTTAGAAACATGGCAAAAAGCCTTACATCCAAAGACATACAAATAAGCATATGACGAACATTTTTCACCCCATACCTCATTTGTAGCTTACTTCCAATAGCAGTCCATGGGGATATATTTATCAAGTGCGTGACAATAGTAACTACCTCAGTCCAAAAATGTCGTGATAAGCTTGTGTGGCTAAGTATACGATGGACTCTCTCTTGAATCATCTTGTTCATGTGCTCTGCAGCAACTCTATTGTGGGGGGGGATGAGGAAACGGTTAACTAATACTTGATATCCATCTCATTGCAAAACTACTCAAATGCCTTAAAGACATATTCAACCCCATTGTTAGACCTTATGCATTTTAGCCTATACCTAGACTAGCTCTCAACCAGAGCATGCTAACATTGAAAGATAGATAAGATTCCAATTTTTAAAAGGATATGCCTAGACCTTATGCGAATAATCATCAATGAAAGTCACGAAATATTTAGCACTACCTATACTAAAAGGGCATGGGACCACATATATTAGAATGAATAAGAGCTATAGGCTCACCTGTGTGTGTAATGCCAGACTTCTTATGAGAATTGTGTTTTTGCCTGCCATAAAGACAATAGTCACAAGAATCAAAACATTTATAATCAAGAGATGGAAGATGCTACAAACGAGTAAGCATTTTCATTCCCTTTTTTAAGTATATATACCCAAGGTGAGGACACTATAAAGATATATGTGATATGTCAGCCATAGCCAAAACATGGTCAATAGGTGTAGATACAAGCAAGGGATAGAGGCTGTCAATCTTGGTGCCTCCAGCAAAGACAAGATTCCCATGAGTAATCTTCCACGTAGAATTACCAAAAGATACATGATAGCCTGCATTATTCAACTATCTAATAGGCTTTTGGTCAAAGCCAAAACATGGCATACATCATGACAAAAGTGATGTCTGAAGCAAACTGCAGCCTAACATCACCAATGCCAATAATGTCCAATGCAAACTCATTTCCTAGTCTAACAGAACCTGCCATGCTATGATAGGAATAAAACTAATCCCTATGTAAAGTAACATGGAAATAAGCCCTTGAATCAAGTAGCCAACACTGAGAAAAAGTAGACAACCAACTAATTCTCATAAAGAGAAGAAGCTGGAAAAATGTACTCATTATCTAGCTCAAGTGTGTTGCACTACATTTATCTCTTTTATTTTTACACTGGACTTACTAGGGACAATGTTGCGACTCATTATCTAACTCACGTGCGTTGCACTACATTTATCTCTTTAATTTTTACACTAGACTTACTAGGGACAATGTTGTGATCATTAGACTTTTCTTGCACTTTTTACTTGTCTTTTTGTTTGAGCTTATCATTGTGCATCTTATGGCATTGCAGTCAAATACGATTGTGCTCCCCACTGTAATGACATGTAGGAGAGGCCTTATGACCACATGACTTATTGTGGGACTATTATAAGACTCTACCACGGTGGTCATTACTGCTCTTTACCATAATATTTGTCCCTAATAGTCAATGCATGAGAAGTATAGACTACCTCAATATTCTTTCTTTTTATCTCCTCTATAAGGTACCATCAACATCTTGGAGTTTCAAACCATCCTTAGGTATATTAACATACATGGTAGTATAAAAAGTGTCCCATGACTCAAAAACTATCACAAGCAAGAACAAGGGAGAGAGGTTATCCTTGAATTCAATGGCCTATGAAGTCAACTAGCTAAAAATCAAGTGAAACTCATTCAAATGTGCAAACACACGGGTTCCTTCCTTCATACAAAGCTCCATGAGCTATTTCAACCAATACATCTATGAAATAGGACTTTTCTTGTCATAAAGATTACATATCTTTTCCCATAACTACCAAGCATTATCCTAGGTACCACAACATTGAAATAAACTTGTTTAGATAGTGACAATATAAGAGTGGTTTTGCATAGCTCATCCAACTCATCCCAAGTATCTTGATCAATGCCTTTGGGCTTTATAGTCTTGTTTTTCAATGGCTGAACCTGCTTCTTTTAAAGCAGTACCTACCATACTTGCATCTTCCAATAGGTGAAATTAGTCCCATCAAGCTTGTTACCCTCAGACGAACAAGGTGGTATCCTCAAACGAACAAGGTGGAAATACCAGAAAATCTAAAGCAGAAAACAAAGCCAGGGCAAAAGCAGAATGGAGAACGAAGGCACGACAAGAAAAATCAGGAAACATAAGAAGTGTGAAAAAGTCCTAAATCAAGGAGAGGCGCACAAGATAAATCTCAAGTCAATACTTTTGTAAAAAAGCACAAGGTGCACCATGATTTATTTTAAGAGCACCGGGCTCTAAAGGGCTCTAACCTGTGCAAATTGTAAATGTAAATGGGTAGTAGGAAGGAAACTAGAAAGATAGGAGAACAATGGAAAAAAGGGTCTAGGCCCCGTCCATGTACAAAGGGGATTTAGGTCTTTGTATATAAAGTTCAAAAAGTGAATGAGAGCTCATTCTTTTGGTGTGTGGCAACAAGAGACTCACCTTCTTCTCTTCTCTTTGCTTGCTTGTGTGTGCTTGAGGGAGGGAGTGTGAGAGTGTGAGGGAGTGAGTGTGTGAGGGTGAAACCAAAAAGAGATGTATATGCCTTGCTAGGAATGGACAAAGTAAAAGTCCACACCAATGGCGGCATCTACCTGGCAGATATCCTTGACCCCAAAATCCAGCTCCAAGCCAAAATGGTGCACACCTTGTTTTCTAGTAAAAGATACAACACCATCATGAGCCGCATCAATGTCCCCCTACTTGAGAGCATCACGGCAAGGACGTTGGATGAGGTGAACCTCAATGGTTTGTGAGGAAGACCATTGAGTCCTCTACAAAAGCCTTAGGTATGAGAGGATAGGCTATAGGAGGGGAATCTTCCGCCACCAAAGCTAAAAGAAAAGCCTCATCTTCAAAGGCCGCAACCACTGGATTTGCGGTGGTCCTCACCGCAATCATCAGGGAAGCCTTGGGACAAGGGGTGGATGAAACACCAAGCAGGTCGCCACCTCACCAAGAACACGAGGCGCAATCCAACAAAAGGACACTGAGTGAGGAAAAAGAAGACGGGGAACAACAAGAGCAAACTAGCCAAGGAAAGACTAGGAAGACAAAAAAAAGAGGAGAGGAGAAAACAAGAAAAGGCAGATTTGCAAAAGGCTCGTAGAGAGTCCAAAAAGGCTGAAGAGAAAAGAAAGCGAAAGCAGGAAGAGGAGGAAGAGGAGTTGAGAAAAAAGGAGAAGGAAGACATAGCCCTTGCCACGGGCAGGTCCATTGAGCAGTAGTCTAGGCACGATGAGACGAAACCTGTGAGCCCAATCAGAAACAAAGGGCCAAGCTCAAGCACCCAGGTGCCAGAATTTGTGCCACCTGCGGTGCAAGAACGTAAGTGCAAGGCCCCAATCACCCCCATTCCCACTCTCCTGATGCCTGCCACCACCAGCACCATCCCCACTCCAAGTTCTATGACCCAAGTAGATGCCAGCAACCTAATGGCTTGGGTCCAGTACTTTGTGAATAAAGAAATGGGGCAAGGAGTAGGGGAAGAAACCCCCCTAGTAGGAACCAAAAGGCCGGCTACAGCAGACACCGAGTCAAGACAAGACCCTAAGAGGCAAAAGGTGGCTGAAGATTACGATGAGTATGTCGAGCAGCCCCTCTCTCAATTAGAGAAAGCAAAGGAGGAGAAGAGAATCGCAGTAGTAGAGCTAGAAAAGAGGCCATGGCTACATCCCACTTGGAGAGAATACGTCAAATGGTCATGGCTCGGGAAGTCGATGAGCTAAAAGAGAAACTACAAGCTAAGGAAGAGACGGAAGCGGAATGGCAGTTGCGCTTGAACAAAGAAATCAAGGCCACGCGACGCCTACGATGACACAATGAAGATATTGTGGCATGCCGGAGGAGCTGAGGGAGGAAAGATCCCCCAGGTATGAAAGAGAGGCAAAAAAAACTAACACAAGAGGCTACCACAACACAAGAAGAGCAGCACAAGTTAAGGATAGAGATGAAAGACCAAGAACACACACTAATAGTGCTAGCCTGGAGATAGGGAGAGAACCTCACAGATATGAACTGGAGGGCAGAAGAATGGGCTAATCAAAACGACAAAAGAGGTAAAGCCTTGGCATGCCAACTCACTCAAGTAGAAAAAGAAAAGATACTTGCTGAAAGTAGAGTAGAGGCCACCCAAGTGAGCTTCTAGACCCAACAGTGCACCTTCTTGGATACCCTATTGGACGTCACCCAAACAGAAGAGGGAGAGTCCATAGAGGCAATGACAAGGAAACTTGGAATGGCTCACAAAGCACTGAAAGCAAGGTTACAAACGCCACCACAACCTAGCAGGGATGGCCCAAGCCTGGAAGAGCAATGCCATTATCTCCTATTGGCAAGCCTAACCTCACAGGAAGTGGATGCACTCGGGTTCATCGAAGGAGAGCAGCAAGAGCCAAACCAGGAAAGAGAGGTGGATGTGAACTTTGAAACGAGACCACACAAAGAAGAGCTTGTCCCACCACCTCCTTCCCCGCATCCCGAAGAGCAGCAACATGCAAACACCTCTGCAGAAAGAAAGGCAACATTATTGAGGGAGAAAAGAAAACACATGGTGGAGGAGACAAGGAGAAAATGGAATGCCAAGGGAGTGAGGGTACCCCATGCACTTATCCCACCATGTGAAGACAATGCCCCAACAAGCTTCCACACCGACCTTGTGATCTGGGAGAGACAAGAAATGTCTAGGAGCCCCTTCGATTTTAACTTTCAAATTCCCACCACCTTGTTAGATATGATCAATGCCCCACCCTCATTAGGTGCTACCAATGATCCATGGTGCTCAAAGTTGTAAGGCCCCCATTATGAGGAGAAGCCAAATGTGAGCCCGGACATTGGTTGAGTCCTGACTTGTATATCAGATGAGGTCTATGTGACCGGATGGCAAAAAGGTGACTGTTGTGGGTCTAATCTTTGGGTTAGACGGAGTGGTTAAGCTTGTAGCAACTCGAGGCACATTGCATTGAGTTGCGTGGTAAGGGAGTTAAAAGGGGCCCCTATTGTGGGGTCTGAGAGCCGCGGAAGCGGCCCCTGGCTGGGGGGTCCCAGGGGGGCCAGCGGCCCCCCTGGCGGGGGTTCGGGGGCAGCGCCCCCGGCCTGATGGCAAAGGGAATATTCCCTGGAATATTCCCTGGCCGACTAGTGGAGGCTCATATGGTAGGTCGGTCAGCAGGCTGACCTAACGACCTTCGCGGGCTATAAAAGCTAAACCCCTTCGCAGCCATCTAACACTCGTCTTTCACCCAGTCAGAGTTGTTGTTCCAGCTAGCCTTAAGCTCTTCACCTATCTTCTGTCTAGATCGCCATCTAAGCTTCACACAGTGGAAGCGCACAGGTGGACAGAGCCATCTTTGTATCAGTTGTTTGGAGTTAAAGAATTTACTGATTCTCCTCTTATCTGTTGTGTACTCTCTATCTCTTTCTCAGATTCTGTTCGCTGCGCCGTGTAATATTTTACATGGTATCAGAGCCCAAGGGGCTCTAGAGATCGGAGAGCGTGCAAGAGGCAAAGGCTTCAACAGCAAAGAGAAACGATGACGACTCCGGGAAGCAGTTCTGGCGCATCAGGAAGCGGTGCAGGAGGTGGTGCTGCTGTACCGGCTATTCAAACACTGAGGATTCGTCCACCAACCTTCAGCGAAGGCAAGTTAGATGGTACAAACTACACCTTGTGGAAGTTCAAAATTACAACTATCCTTGATTCTTATGAGCTTCTGGAGACTGTGCTGGGGATTGACGCAGAACCACAGCCTACCCCCGACCCATCAAATCCTAGTGTGATGATTCCTCCGAATGCAGATCTTCTACGAGCTTGGAAACGAAGGAATGCAGATGCATTGTGTGCCTTAGTTACAAGCTGTTCTGATAGTGTTTTGACTCTGATTCAGCATACAACCAAAGCGTCAGATGCTTGGAATGTACTAAGGAGTCAGTATGAAACACAAAACCAAACAAGGATTCAAAACTTGGAGAATCAACTAGCAGCGGAGAAGTTTGCTGAAGGAGAGACGGTTGAAGCATTCATCACTCGGATTAAGAATCTGCGCAACCAGATGGCTGGCGCTGGGATACAAAAGACTAGTGAAGAGCTAGCTCGGAGGTGTCTTCGGATTTGTCCACAAAAGTTTGATGGACTAGTAACTACCCTTAATACTCAGGTGAGACCTCAAGCTTTGACTTTTGAGGAGTTTTGTGCACTATTAATGGAGGAGGAGTTGAGGCTGAAAGCCCGAGAAGGAAGCAACAATGGAGATGCTGCATTCTCTGCCAATGCAAAAGGCAAAGGTGTTTCCTCCACCAAAAATGATGGTAACAAAAAGAAGAAGGGCGGCAAGAAGAAGTTTCAAGGAGAGTGCTTCTACTGTAAGAAGAAAGGACATGCAATTGCAGATTGTCATGTCAAGAAGGCAGATGAAAAGAATGGTACCCTTAAAAGTAAAGGGAAAGAGACAGCCAATACGACTAAAGCAGAGTTGGAATTATTCATGGCGACCATTGAGGAAGTGTGCTCCTCGGCGCAAGAAGAATCTACCACTGACTCTTGGGTGTTGGATAATGGGGCCTCCCGTCACATGACCAACAAGAAAGGTCTATACAGTTCTATGTAGCCTCTACAAGAATCCATCACTGTGACGGTTGGAAATGATGCTAAATGCCCTGCTGCGGGCACAGGTACTATTTCTTCTGTTGCTGCAAATGGTGAAGTCAAAAAGCTTTCAAATGTGTTGTATGTTCCCAAAATCAGGAGAAATCTCTTATCAGTTGCTGCCATAACTGATCTTGGTCATGAAGTGAGGTTCAAGAAGACAGGTGCAGAAATTATTGATAGTGCTGGCACAATTGTTGGCAAAGGAGAAAGAAGGAACAACCTGTATGAGCTAAGTGCTCTTACAGCCACCGCTGGAGTGGGCACAAGTAAGCTTTGGCATGAAAGGTTTGGACACATCGGATTTGCAGTATTGAAGGAGATGCAAAAGCAAGGTATGGTTGCTCACCTACCTACAATAACTGAATTGAAGGAACCATGTGAAGCTTGTATGATGGGCAAGTAACAAAGAAAGGCATTTCCAGAAGAAAGCAAGAATAGAGCACAGGCTCCTCTAGAGTTGGTGCATGCTGACTTGTGTGGTAAGATGCCTACACAGGCCTTGGGGGGATCTTCTTATTTTATGTTGATTGTCGACGACTACAGTAGGAAGATGTGGGTGTACTTCCTTCGTGATAAGGCTCAAGCTTTTGGTAAGTTTAAAGAATGGCTAATACTTGTTGAGAATGAAACAGGGAAAAGTGGAAAGAAATTTAGAACAGATGGTGGTGGTGAGTTCAACTCAAAGGAGTTTGAAGGCTTTTGCAAGAGTAAAGGGATCAAGCGTCAATTGACAACGCCTCACACACCTCAACAAAACGGTGTTGTGGAACGCAGGAATCGCACCATTGTGGAGATGGCAAGATGCATGCTAAAGGGCAAGGGATTGCCTAACAATTTTTGGGCTGAAGCTGTTAATACTACAGTCTACATTCTAAATCGGAGCTATACAAAGGCTCTCAAGGGAAAAACACCTCATGAGGCTTACACTGGTAAGAAACCATCTGTCTCACATTTCAGAATTTTTGGATGTGAATGTTATGCACATGTTCCAGATGAGAAGGGAAACAAGTTACAACCAAAAAGCAGAAAATGTATCTTCTTGGGTTATAGTGATGAGCAGAAGGCTTACAAATTATATGACCAAGAGGCAAAGAAGATCATCGCGAGCCGTGATGTGGTGTTCAAGGAGGAGCCGCATACAGTGGAGGAGGAGAAGGCAAGTTCTTCCACTTTATCATCAAGCGAAGAAGTAGTCCACTATGAACCTATCCCGAGAGCTATCCCTATCCTTAAGGAGGAGGAAGCATCATCTTCAGATGATGAGGAAAAAGTTCACCAACCTGACATCACCCCACCGGAAAAGCCATTGCCGCGCTGGGTGAAGCAGCTCTATGACCACAATAATCCTATGCCTGCATCTGTTGAGGAGAAGGCAGACGGACCAAGGAGGTCTCAGAGAATAGAGGAGCAAAGGAGGGCTTCTGCTCACATAGTCAATATGGCCTTGATGGTTGAGATTATGAGAGAAGTAAAGGAGCCAACTAACTTAGAAGAAGCACTTGCAGATCCATCATGGAAGGCTGCTATGCAGGCAGAGTATGACAGCATAATGAAGAATGACACTTGGGAGCTAGTGGATCGACCAGCAAAGCGGAAGGTTATTGGCACCAAGTGGATCTGGAAGGTAAAGTACAAGGCTAATGGTACCTTAGAAAAGTACAAAGCTAGACTGGTTGCCCAAGGATTTTCACAAGTTGAAGGGTTTGATTTTCAAGAGTCATTTGCCCCAACTGCCAGAATGACCACTATTCGCACGGTACTTGCAGTGGCTGCCCATAAGAAGTGGCCAGTGTACCAAATGGATGTTAAGTCAGCGTTCTTAAATGGTGACCTCAAGGAGGAGGTGTACGTGGCTCAGCCACCAGGGTTTGAGGCCCCCCATTCTGAGAACAAAGTGTGTAAACTGAAGAAGGCATTGTATGGGCTGAAACAAGCCCCCAGAGCATGGTACCAGCGGATAGATAGGTTCTTTTTAAACCTAAACTTCAAAAGATGTGCCTCAGATGCTAACTTGTATGTTTACAGGGATGGTAAAAAGTCTGTAGTGATTGTCCTATATGTGGATGACCTTCTTATTACAGGTGACTATGAAGATATGATCAACCAAACTCGAAAGGCTTTGAGTTCTGAGTTTGAAATGACAGACTTGGTCTTGCTACACTATTGTTTGGGGATTGAAGTCTGGCAAGAGCCAGGAAAGATCTTCATCTCTCAGAAGAAGTATGCATGGGAGATCTTGAAGTCATTTTGCATGACCGAGTGCAAGGAGATAGCTACACCTATGGAGGTGAATGCAAAGTTATCCGTCGAGGATACATCAGCACTAGCAGACATTGGGAGGTATAGGAGGTTGGTCGGCAGTCTGATCTACTTGTGTAACACCAGACCAGATATCAGTTTTGATGTTGGTGTTTTGAGCAGGTTCTCAAACAAACCTCATGAGAGTCATTGGAAGGCTGGGATGCGGGTGCTCAGATACTTGAAGAAAACTCTTGACTATGGTATCACATACAGTTTCGGAACTTCTCTTGTGGGGAACTGTGACTCAGATTGGGCAGGAGACATTGATTCCAGGAAGTCAGTTTCTGGTTATTGTTTCTCTTTGGGTTCAGGAATTTTCTCTTGGATTAGTAAGAAGCAACCAACAGTGGCATTGTCTTCTACCGAAGCAGAGTACAAGGCAGCTTGTTTTGCTGCATGTGAGGCCGTATGGTTGAGAAGGATTCTATGGCATATGGGAGTGCAGGATGAAGAACCAACTGTGCTGAGATGTGACAATCAGAGTTGCATCGCCATTGCCAAAAATCCAGTGTTTCATGCACGCACCAAACATATAGAGATCCAGTATCACTATGTGCGTGATTTGATGGAGGATGGGATAGTGGAATTGGTCTACTGTCCAACAGAGGAGAATGGAGCAGATATCTTCACCAAAGCACTTACGAAGGATCTGCTTCAAGTTCATCTTCAGAGACTCGGCATTGGGCCGAGGAGATAGTTCACCTATGGGTGGACATTGAGGGGGGGTGTTAGATATAATCAATACCCCACCCTCATTAGGTGCTACCAATGATCCATGGTGCTCAAAGTTGTAAGGCCCCCATTATGAGGAGAAGCCAAATGTGAGCCCGGACATTGGTTGAGTCCTGACTTGTATATCAGATGAGGTCTATGTGACCGGATGGCAAAAAGGTGACTGTTGTGGGTCTAATCTTTGGGTTAGACGGAGTGGTTAAGCTGGTAGCAACTCGAGGCCTGACGGTAAAGGGAATATTCCCTGGAATATTCCCTGGCCGACTAGTGGAGGCTCATATGGTAGGTCGGTCAGCAGGCTGACCTAATGACCTTCGCGGGCTATAAAAGCTAAACCCCTTCGCAGCCATCTAACACTCATCTTTCACCCAGTCAGAGTTGTTGTCCCAGCTAGCCTTAAGCTCCACCTATCTTCTGTCTAGATCGCCATCTAAGCTTCACACAGTGGAAGCGCACGGGTGGACAGAGCCATCTTTGTATTAGTTGTTTGGAGTTAAAGAATTTACTGATTCTCCTCTTATCTGTTGTGTACTCTCTATCTCTTTCTCAGATTCTGTTCGCTGCGCCGTGTAATATTTTACACACCTTGCATAGGATCTTGCCCATCAAGGTGGTGGAGGAGGTAATTAACATTAGAAGTAAGCTCGGACAGAAATGGCTGGAGAAGAGAGCGTAGAACCCCACATTAAGGGCCATTGAAGATGACGAATTTTGGCAAAATAAAATTTTTGAAGTACCAACGTCTGTGCCTAGCTACATATGCTAACCTGCCTAGAGAAGAAGGGTCTGCGACACCAACCTAGACACTTGGATGGCCTTTTGCAACACCCAACCCTTCGAGCAGAATGACCCAACCATTATGTCCTACCCTCAAAGGGTGGGAGTGGATTTTGACTCCAGTGTCCACAGCCACTATGACTTCCCTATAATCTATAATCCTCATTGTACTACGTATGAAGATGCCCTCGTCTTCATGTCAGAGAACTTGTACGATACCCTAATATAGTTCACTAAAGAATTCTATTCATGCCCTGACCCCGCCTTTATTACTACTTGTAATATCCTCAAACTACTTAGGATACTCCTTAGGCAAGACCCCACCCCACAGGAGCACAGCCTTCCAGTACTCCATTTTGATCCTAATGTTATAGATAGCTGTGCGATGGCTCAACTAATGATGCAAGCTGCTTTATTACCTTCATTTTGCTTAGCTCTTCTATAGGGCATGAATGATAGCCGCTTCACTTGTTGCAATCATTCATTCCTCTCCACCACCACCCTTCAAGTCCACCTAAACCTCAAGGAGTATCTCCAAAGCTACCGATTCCTTAATAAATCTATTAGGCTCCCATCTCCACCCCACTCAGATGACAGATACTAACTTCTGTCATGACTATGAATGTGGGTTATAATTATTTATTTTAAAAAAAGAAAAAATGAAAAGAAAAATAGACACTGCAATCTGCACATTGATGTAGAAGAGGCATATATTTATAAAAAGGGAATACAACTTTCATTTAAAAAGTCTTTAAAATAGAAGCTACAGATCTTGTACATTTAAGAGGTCATGTAGTAGGTATGTATGTAAATAGACAAGTCTTTGCAAATATAGCTATGGCTACATAAATGCATAAGTTCCATTATAGAAAGATGTCAACCATTAGAAATGCACGCATGTGTGTATATGTGTTTTGCATGATAATATAAAGGTGTAAGCTTGGGTAAGAGTACATTAATAAGTATGATTGGTATCTGTATGTGTACATATTTTGTATGCATGTAAATGTGCCACATGATATCAAGAACTATATACTTAAAGGAAGTTATTCTAATGACAAGTGTCCATGTGTAAGTTGTGTGTGTCTATGTGTGAGCCAAGGCCCAAACCGTAACATGCATCATATCATGTGTAACATCTTAGTAAACATCATTGCATTACCCTCGTATCACAAACTTTTAATCATACTATTGGTACATATTGTTGAGATATTTGCAATCACACCTACTTTAGTCCCTTTGTGAGAAGCAGTGAGGGCTCAGGACCAGAATCCCATATGCACAATAGGAGAAAGTACCACCACTCAATTCCTATAAAGCATTGTACTTGCACTCTTTTTCTAATGCAAGGATAGTATTCTTTTCTTTCCAGTAAAGTGTCATGTCACTGTCAATACACAAGATTGTGTTTATGAGTCCAAGTCTCAATCTTGGAACCTAATTCACTTGTGTAACAATTTGTCCTAGTCAGGGTCAATGTCTTCATGAGTTTCTTTTTCCTCTTTCAACCTCCATAGCTTCCACATCTGCCATGCTCTAGATCCCGCGTATTTCACATGGTATCAGAGCCCAGTTGAGCATGGCCCAACTCTCCTTTCACTCCTCTCATCTCCTTTCCATCTCTACTCAGCTCAGTTTGAGTACTGGACCCTATCTCCAACTTCATTTGCATTCCTACCTTCAATGAAGCTTCCATGGTAGCCATAGATAGCAGTACCCTGTTAGCTTGAAGCTTTCATATCTCTCTCCACAGGCCAAATCTCTCTAAACTTCCTTCTAGAGAAGTGTTTCTCTACTTCCAAATATCCTCCTTGGCACCTCAGTCATTGAGATTGGGCAACTATAACTTCAGCATTGCCTCTTTCAGAGTTGCTGCCATAACTGTGTTTGTGGACAGCACCTACCTACCTCTGTTGGAGCAGCCATATCTCATTTACCAGTTGTTGGTCCCTGTTTTGGTAGGACAGCCATAGCCACTTACCTTCAAGCTCATTTTTTCCTCATTTTCTCTCTCCTGCCACTTTAACTAAGCCAAGGCCACTCTAATTTGAAGTTTTCAGCAAGTATTCAACCATCAAATCAGCAAGGAGGGAAAGCTATGAAGAGTTTTTGAAGATCATCAAGTCAAACTCAAGCAACAAACATCAAATTTCAAACTAGTATCTTTTGATACTTCACTGCCATTGCTTGTGTCTTTTAACACATACAAAGATCAACTCATTGCTGGTTATTCTCAGTTATTTGAAACTAATTTGCTACTGGTCTCTCAAGTCGAACATGGGCAAAGATTCTCCAACTGCCCGTTTCAAAGGAGTCGGGTTTCATACCTGGCAGACCCGCATCAAACTGATCCTGATGAAGAAGGGCCTCTGGGCCATTACTACTGGAAAAGAAAAGAAGCCTCGTGATGCGGATCTTGCTATCACTTGGCAAAAGAATGATGATAAGGCTCAGGCCATTATAAAACTGGAGCTAGACGACAGCTATATCCACCATGTGGATAACTGTGAGACCTCACAGGATACATGGAAGAGACTTGACACCTTGTTCGGTGCACAATCTAAATCATCAAAGTATGGTCTCCTGATTGGGTTTTCAGGCTTGAAATGAAGTCCACCACATCACTTGCCACACATCTAAATTACATGGAAGGACTTCTAACCCAACTTACAGGAATCAACATTAAAATGGAAGAAGATGTTTGCATCGGTGTTCTACTTAAGAGTTCGCCTCCTAAATATAATAATGTATCAACAACTTTAATCAATATGCCAAATCCTGAACTTGTTGATGTCCATGCATCACTGTTAGAGGAGGAAAAGAAGCTAAAAACCAAGGAAGAACCAAGTACCTCTAGAGATGAGCATGCACTATATGTTGGCAACAGGTACAAAGGCAAGAAAGATCGGCTCTTTTGTGACTTCTGCAAAAGGATCGGACACACCGAGAAGTTTTGCCATGCCAGAAAGAGGTTCCAAAAGGCCTATCTAGTTGCAGTCAAAGAAGAAGAAGAAAATGGAGCAAAGGAAGAAGAAGAAGAAGACCACCAGGAGAAGGACAAACCTCATCAGTCCTTCTATTCAGATAGACTTTTTTGGTTTTGTATTTCCTAGCCCTAATGCCTCAAACATAAACTTGTAAACTCCTCAGTTATCCTTGTACTACAGTCTCTATAAACTTTGTGAGGTCCTTGCTACAGCCTCTGGATGTCCATCATGTTTATGGTACCCACACTTTACAGGTGTTGCTTTCACTAAAGCCTCTACACACTTTGTACTTTTGGTTGTGATTGAGGAGGGGTGTTGAGATATTTGCAATCACACCTACTTTAGTCCCTTTGTGAGAAGCAGTGAGGGCTCAGGACTAGAATCCCATATGCACAGTAGGAGAAAGTACCACCACTCAATTCCTATAAAGCATTGTACTTGCACTCTTTTTCTAATGCAATGAAGGTACTCTTTTCTTTCCAGTAAAGTGTCATATCACTGTCAATACACAAGATTGTGTTTATGAGTCCAAGTCTCAATCTTGGAACCTAATTCACTTGTGTAACAATTTGTCCTAGTCAGGGTCAATGTCTTCATGAGTTTCTTTTTCCTCTTTCAACCTCCATAGCTTCCGTATCTGCCATGCTCTAGATCCCACGTATTTCACACATATCCCTATCACACACATATTCAAGCAAGAAGGTTTGAATTTTGCATTTTGTGTTTTGAGTTTTGTGTTTTTGCAGTCTCTTTTTTTTTTTTTTTTGAGTTTGAGTTTTGTGCGTTATCCTACTCTCATAAATCCAATCTTTCCAATCTCAATCCAACAAACTAGTTCCTCCCTATGTGGTCTTCCTAAACTAGTTGTATGTGTTTTGAAGCGTGCAAGTCATGAGCAAGGACAATTGATACCCTGTTGATCCCATCCACACTCAAGCAAACAAGCCTCCCATTCTGCCACATAGTAGGAGTGTGAGAATATCAATGGTTGCATCATCCTTTGTCTTGGTAATCAAACCAAAATGTTGGATTAAATGCACAATAGTCAACACATTGAATGGATTTCTACTCTTTCAGAAGCTCCAACTCACTTCGATGGCAATCTCTCACCTTGTCTTCTTGACACTTCACTCTAACTAACTATGCATCCTTCTCTCTATACCAAGAAAGCAAAAAACACAAGACTAGCTTTGAGATGTAATAAGCTCACCTATCTTGTCTTCCTATATTATAGTTTGAATCTTGAAGGCCTTGAAGATGGTTTTACAATCCAAACAACACGATTCAATGTCATTGCTTCTTCACATCCACTACCAAGCACTCCAAAGATAGAGAAGCTAATGGGGAAGAATAATAATAAGAAAAGAAAGAAGATGGTGTAGAGCTTCACTTTCCCTAAGTCTCTTGCTAATCACACCTACCTCTCTCTCTCTCTCTCTCTCTCTCTCTCTCTCTCTCTCTCTCTCTCTCTCTCTCTCTCTCTCTCTCTCTCTCTCTCTCTCTCTCTCTCTCTCTCTCTCTCTCTCTCATGGAGGCAAGATGATAGAATAGAGGAAGTGAATAGAAAGCTTCAATAGTTGCAGTGACAGAGATTTCATAGCATGGATGCACCAAAAGGGGTCAATACAACCAAGACCTCCCACCGTTATATAAACTAAGATTAAGGTTAGGGCTAGGTCACTTCTCTAGGGCAGCACTGCATTTCTATTTTAGGGTTGTGAACCTTTTGTAATTTAGGTTTTCACATTTGTGAATTAGGATTTGCACCCTCTTTTAGGCATCCTACCCACTTGGTGGGATCTAGGCAAGTCGAAGCATGCGTGTGGCTTAACCTAAATAGACCTAGCCTACATTATCACAAGTACAACAAATACAACTACAATGCGCATGGGAGTAGTGAGATTGGCTCTTGTAAACTAATACAACCACAATACTAATGTGATATACATGAAGTACAAAAATAATACAAGTGACTAAAAATAGTACAATAAAGGTGATGATCACCTTTAGTGGTTTTGTGTAAATGGAGGTGATAATCACCTTGATCAAGCTTATTAAAATGAGTTAATTGATCTAGTCAAGGTGAAGATCCTTGAGTGAAAGTGATGGACTGCAATGAGGATGAAACCCAATTGAGATAGATATAATCAAGGTGTAATAATCACCTTGACTGGATGTCATATTTATTTCCCTTTAGTGAAATAGATCCAAGCAAGATCTTAAATTCAATAAAAGTGATTATCATCTTGATTAGGGTGAAGGTTAGTAGAGGTAATGCTCACTCAAGGTGATAACCATATTGAGTGGAGATTATGGGTGTTACACAATCAAATGAAAGACCACCTCAAGTGGAATGAGTTAGTCAAGGTGAAAACCAACCTGAATATTTTTACAAAATAAATTAGGTGATAATCACCTTAACCAAGGTGATTGAAATTATGCATGGTGATGACCAATTCGAATGGATTTGAGTCAATTAGGGTAACTTATACCTTGATTAGAAACATACTATGTATAGTTAGTCTAGATGATGTAGTGGATGTGAAGTGGTGGAGGTGAATCAATAGATGTGATCAAGCTTAGTCAAGGTAAAGTAATAAGATAACACTTCAAATCAATCAAGATGATCAATTCAAGTACTTAGACTAGTCTATTTTCCCATAAGGACTCTTGTTAGACTGATAATTGGTGCACAGATCGGATGCCGTAAGCGCGCATAGTAAGCATCAGAAGGTCCCCAAGAACAAAAGAACTCTACTTTTTGCACACAAATCAATGTAGAAGACTTGCACGACATGAACAAGAGACCAATTGGGTGCAATCTCCCCCCATGCCTTGTGTGAGTGCTCCACAAAGCATGTATTTTATGTATTAATCATCTTCAAGCTCAAATAATAGCCCAAATTACAAAATAGCATGCTTCTAGCTTTTGAGTTTGCTTTAGTGCCATACAGAAATAAAGCTAATGGGCGAGCGCCCAAGAAGTCAGGCATACCCAATACAATGTCCAAATACAAATATCTAAATCATGCGTCCATGCGCATACAGAAATAATAAATATCAAACGCCTTGATAAATAGGCGCGACAAAATATAGGCGCCATGCCTAAGACACGCACCCATCAAAATATTGACGATAATTTGAATACACGCTATCCTCCAATGCTTTCTACTACCACCGCTGCTATCTCTACACATCAACTGAAGCATTCATAATCGTTAGTAAAATAATACAATTAAACTGACAAAAGTGAATACCTAGCAGTCTTCAGCTACATAAATAAATCAATTGGTTAGAAATCAATCCTAACCTTAATTTATCACAAGTGCGCACTCTGAACTCATAAACGTTTATTAATTTAAATATGTATTTTGCAGAATCACCTATGTACACACTAAATTAACGAAACGCCCGAAAAGGATAGGCGTCCCCATCAACTTCTCACACAAAGAATCCACTTTGTGTATGAGCCCCGGTAATAAAAGTTTACGGAATCCACAGTGTAATATGCCTGCTAGCATCAATAATAGCTAATGTGCATTCCCTACATGTACCTCTGGTTGTGTATTAGAGTAAAGCTCGATTTGAAAATATTTTTAGATCCCAAGTTGCAATCAAGATGAATGGTATTTCAATCGAGGTGGTTCTTCACACCTTTTGTTTTTGGCCCAAATTTCAATTAATGCTTCTACCAAATACTTTGAGAGGTAATATTTATCTCACATGTTGAGATGTCAAGCTTCACATGAGCTGGCATACACTACACGCTTTATTGATGTGGTAGGACTTTACTCATTGGCACAACATTAGGTAATCAACATGGAGGATATGCTAGTGATTCTATAGTTGGACTACACTTGGTTATGGCACATTTTTTATGACACCTCATTATCCTTGGTGAGATTACACTTTGTACATGTGTTCTACTACTTTCATATTAGTTGTTTATTATGTTGTAGACTAAGCTCTTTTGTGTGGAAGAAGAGAAAAGAAGAAGAAGAAAATTTGAGCCCTACTTCTCTGTGTACTGAAGTATCCATTGTGTGGGTGTGTGCTCTTAGTTGCTTCATCTCTCTCTCCTCTTATCTATTTACATGGTATCAGGGCAGTCCCATGACTATGCAAATGAAAAAGACTATGTGTTTTGATTATAGTGCACCTAGTATCGACTTAGTTGAGATTTCCAGATTTTGAAAGGTTGATTGTCTTGACAAAATGTCTAACAATTTTATCTAGATTGTTAGTGACAAGCTTGATAAGAATAATTATATTTTTGGAAGTTCAAGATGGAAATTTTCTTGAAGGGAAAATGGCACTTGGAAGTACCTCAACAAAATGCTACTGCAAAATAGATTAAGGCTAATAAGGATTTGGAGTAGGCATAAAGTAATGTATTGGCTATCTATGAGTGTCATAGAGTAAAGTAATATTGGGTATATGTGAGTGTCATAGACAGTACGATGAGCTATTTGCAAGAATCTAAAACCCCCACTCTTGCTTGGAAGAATTTGGCAAGGTCGTTTGAGTGTAAACATGAAGGCCAAAAAGATTTAGCTCAAGTTAGAGCTGAAACAAGTTAAAAGAGGAAATTTGTCTATCAATGACTATGCATTAAATCTCAAGAGTATTGTGGAAGCTCTTGGATCTAGCAGTGTAGTATTTGATGATGATGATCTTATGTGAGCATGTTTAGATATACTTGGAGATAAGTGTAAGAGCTTTGGGTCATCTATGAATATCAAAGATGATATCCTTGACTTTGCAAATTTGATCTCTATGTTGATACTTGAGGAGAAGAACCTTAGCTTGGATTCCTCTGCTTCTTAATGTAAGAGCAAGCCTAAACATACATTTTACTCTACTAGTAGAAGTAGAGGTTGTGGTGGCCAAGGTCAAGGTGGTGATCACAGTCAAAGTTATGGTGCACAACAAAATAGGGGAGAATAGTCCTGAGGAAGGGGGAGCCATTATGAATAGAACATCTATGGCTATTGTATATGGTATGACACATGAGGAGAAGTGTTAACCCTGATACAAGACGGGAAAAAGAAAATTCTAAAATATGGAATAATGCAGAAAAAGGTAGCCAGGCAAAGGAATAAGAGAAGAAAGGTCAAAAGCGCAAGGGCGACCTCAAAGGCCAAGTCGAAGACAAAGGTGCATTTTATAATGCAAAGGGAATGTGAGGGAGTGAGTGTGTGAGGGTGAGGAACTGGGGTGAAGAAGCTCTCCATCATCTCCTCTCTTCCTCTTCTCTTTTCTCAAACACGGCTATGGAAGATGGAGCTCAAAGGAGGAGGCTTGAGGTTGCTTGAGCTTGGATCTCAAATTGTGGAGCTAGTGCCTCACTTGAGGGAGGAAGCTACTCATTCCGTAGGATTCAAGTTGTGTCAGCTAGGTAAGAGATAGCCATTTGTGCTCGCTTGAAATGCTTGAAACAATAAGCGGTTAATGGGTCTTGACCGATGAGCGTGAGCTCCCACTACAAGAAGTATGTAGGTAAAAAGCCAAATTTGTCACAGCTTAAAGTATTTGGATGTATTGCTTATGTGCATATTCCTAATGGGTTGCACAATAAATTGGATTCCAAAGTAGAAAAATGTGTATTTGTGGAAGATTCTCTTGAGCAGAAGGGATACGTATATTATAACCCTATTGACATAAGTTGAGAGTTAGCAGGGATATTGTCTTTGATGAAAAAAGCAGCTGGTATACCAATGTATAGGATATAGTTGGGACTGATGCGCATGAGAGTGTGGTTGCGTAGAAAACAGGTCAACTAACACAAACATTGAGTGGGCCACAAGAGTCTCCTAGTCATGGATCCATTAATAGACCTTGGAGTACTAGATTAGGTCACAAGTCACTCCATCAAGTACATCACAAGTGTTAAGGAAATGTAAGGAGAAGGTTGGGGACTCAACTATTATGATTGATGTATAATCAGGGTTCTCTCATGTTGATGTGGGTTCAAATAGTTCTAAGCAAAGCTTGGATAAAGAGTTTAGGATTCCATCTATTAAGTCACTTGGTGTGAGAAAGGCACAAGAGGATACTAAGATACCTAGCAGTGATCTAGATTCACGTAGGTCAATAAAAGTAAGGAAGCCTTAACATATGATAGCTATATAGCTCATCACTATGCATACATGGCTAAGGTTGTGTAAGATATAGAACCCATTAGTTTTGAGGATGCAATTGGTAATGAGCATTGGGATAATGCTATGGATAAAGAAATGGTTGCACCTGAGCAAAATGACACATGGGATTCTATGCCTTTACCTAAAGGTAAGAAAGCTATTGGCTGCAAATGGGTTCATAAGGTAAAACGTGAGTCCAATGGATTAGTTGAGTGCTAGGTTGGTTGCCAAAGGGTATGTGTAGACTCATGGTATTGATTATGAGGAGATTTTTGCTCTAGTAACTAGAATGGCTAATATAAGGGCTTGTCATAGTAGTGGCTACATTAAAGGGTTGGGTCATGCATCAAATGGATGTTAAAAATGCTTTCTTACATGATGGGGAGTCACAAGAAGAAGTTTATGTTGAGCAACCATCTAGTTATGTGGGTGGCAGTTATCTTGATTATGTATGCAGGCTTTAAAAGGCCTTATATGGGTTGAAACACGCATCCACAGCATGGCATGACATGATTGCAAAATAGGTTATTAGTATTGGATTTTGTAGAGCATAGGCTAATCACTCACTTTATGTATGTGAGGGTGATATATATGTAGATGACTTAATTATTGTGGATGATAGTAGGACAAAGATTGAACATGTGGTGAAGAATCTCCTTAAGGTTGAGTTTGAAATGAAGGATTTGGGAGAGTTGTACTATTTTGTTGGAATAGAGATAATCAAGATTCCACATGCTATATGGTTGTCAGAGACAATATGCTTTGGATATGTTGAAAAAGTATGGTATGGTTGATTGTAAGCAAATCTCGATACCTTTGGATATTAATGTTAAGCTTAGTGCACATGATTGCGATGTGATCAAGGATGTTGCTATATATAGAAAGATTGTGAGTATCCATATTTATTTAATGATCACTACGCTAGATCTAAACTATACAGTTGGTTTGGAGAGGTAGTTCATGCAACTTTCACTTAAGCCACATTTGGATGCAATGCAGCACACATTGCACAATGTCAAATCTACACTTGATTGTGCCTTGTTCTATGGAGCATGTGTACCCTTGGACTTGCATGGTTACACAGATGCAGATCGAGCTGGTGGTATTTCAAAAAGAAGGTGTATTAGTGGATTTATATTTTCCTTGGGGAGTGGTGCTATCACTTGGAGTAGTGAGAAACAACCTATAGTTGCACTATCTAGTCTTGAGGCAAAGTACAGGGGTGTTATGGTTGCATCATGTAAGGTAGCTTGGATAGATAATCTACTTGATGATTTGGGGTTGCAAGTGGACAAGAAGATTATTAACTATTGTGATAACCTTAGTAGCATTTAGCTAGCTAAGAACCTAGTGTATTATGTAGGGACCAAACACATAGAGGTCCATTTTCATTTCATTCAAGAGCCAATTCTAGCAGGTGATATTGACTTGGTTTATGTCAATACGCAGGATGTAGATATTTTCGCTAAGGCATTGGGAGCAGAGAAGCTCCGTTTCTTTAGGACTATGCTTAATGTAGATGAGGTCATGCTGAGCTTGAAGGGGAGTGTTGAGATATCAGGCTCCACGTGAGCTAGCATCCACTACATGCCTTAGTGATGTGGTAGGACTTTACTCACTAGTGCATTAGGTAATCGACATAGAGAATATGCCAATGATTCTACACTTGGACTATACTCATGTAGTCCACACTTGGTTATGGCACATTTATTGTGCCACCTCATTTATCCTTAGGGGGTTCACACTTAGTGACCACATGTACATATGTTCTAGTACTTTCATATTAGTCCTTTATTACATTGTAGACTAAGCTCTTTTGCATGGAAGAAGAAAGAAGAAGAAGATTTTAGCCCTACTTCTCTATGTGTTCGAGTATGCATTGTGTGCATATGATGTTGGTTGCTTCATCTCTCTCTCCTTTTGTCTGTTTACATCACAAATGGTCCCAAATATGTGTTTTCGACCTTAAAAACCATGCAAAATGAGCTTTTTAGCCTAGAGAGTATCTAGTTGAGGTGATTGCTTCTCTCAATCAAGATGATGATATGTACAATTCTAAAAATGTGCTAAAAGCAATTATTTGACACTTGCACGCCAACTATGGTACACATAGATTAGTCTTTAGTTGCATATAATAATATTAAGCAACACAAATCATATAAATATGTATTTTAAAGGTGAAAATGGTGCAGTCAAGGTGATGTGGAGTAGTAATCAAGGTGATCATGATTTCATGAAGTTTCAACAAAATGCTTTTTTATTGTGCTAGCACTCAACCTTGTTATCTAGATATTCAACACAAGATTTGCATACACAAAGATAATAAGAGGATGACTTTTTAGCAAATTTTTGCAGGAGTCAACATGATCAAACATGATGTCTAGGTGATGCATGTATGCTTTCCAAGACTCGTTCAAGAAACACAAATCGCTTCCACATGTGCAAAAGTGCCAAGCAACCACACTCAATTACTATGTAAGCATGATGTGTAGCCACTCCTCTACCACTTTTGAACTTAAAAATATATGAGAATCAATACGCAAAATGCAAGGATACTCATAATCCATATGCTTCTGTTTTATGCTTTATAAGTAAGATGAGGCTTAAGATCCTTCAATTCATGTATGTAAAGAAATGCATTGGATGTATTCATGATCCCAAGATTAACACATTATTGAAGTCATATATTTCATGGCTTTAAAAAGTGTTTTTGGATCTTTAAGTGAAGAAAGAATCATATGCTAATCTACTCCCTGTTCCATTTCTATAAAGCTAGTTCCATTTTGACTGGTGCTTCCTATTTTGGTCAACATGTGTATCAGGAAAAGTATGTACATGAAGAGCAAATGCTCTATTCTTTTAAGAAGCTCCTCTAATTCACCACAATGATGCTTCTCTTTAGCAAATCAACCTATTCCATGGTCTCGTCTACGTATATGAATAGAAAATTAAAAGATAAAAAATGTGACTTTAGGAGATATTACAATGTGTAAGAGCGAGCTTTTCTCTCACTATTTAATTAAAATATATTGTGATATGATAAAATATGATCAAAGTGTTAATTCAAATATTCCACTTGCAAACTTTCAATACCTA
Organism: Lygodium microphyllum; assembly: GCF_053477565.2. NCBI lineage: Eukaryota > Viridiplantae > Streptophyta > Polypodiopsida > Schizaeales > Lygodiaceae > Lygodium > Lygodium microphyllum. The sequence continues at coordinate 132,452,356 of NC_141157.1, forward strand.
TGGGTTTTTGATATTTTCTAAAAAAATTATGGTCTTCATGTTTGATAGCCTTTTAACTTGCAACTGGCTTTGGCTACTTCTATTTTGATAACTGTTCTCCTTTGACTCATTTGACAAGACCTTTGACTTTGACTATCATTTTGTAGCCTTCTCTGCTTAGGCATAACATTGGGGATGTACACCATTGTGTTCATTCACTAAATAAAAGTGGGAAATGCTTTCCACTTTAGTATGCATCATGCTATTTTTAAAGAGAGTGTGATTGAATCACTTTAAAAAGCCATTCTATTGAGTGCATTATCTTGGTGGTTGACATTCTCTTCAATATCACATTCTCTCTTAAAGGAGAAGTTGTGTTACTTTTGGTCTCCATAAGCCAATATAATGTGGGATAGATCAAGTGGGATCAAGTTGTGTTACTTTTGGTCTCCATAGCAATGCAAAAAAAGGAATAGATCAAGTGGGATCATGACTAATGGGGTCCAACATCACCATCGAGCCAATATCATTCTTAGGGAATCTCTAGCAACATGTAAGCATCTACAATGCTATTGGTCTTGAAGTTGCAATACGTATACTTCATGCTATATATAGCTTTATTATAGTGAAGCCTAGTTGGTAAATTTGTAGATTCTTGATGGGAGTTGCTAAACTAATTGTAAATGATGCCGTTGGAGCACCACTCCAAGTTTCTTCTTGTGCCCTTTGAATTGTGTTCCTGTAATGCACATATATGATAAAAACCTAGGCATTAAAATCAGAAAAAACTTGTGAAAGAAGAAAGAGGAGAGAAACTATAAATTGTGGTTTACAAACCTAACTATACAACGAATGCCATACATCCATGTACCCACAGAAACAAGTATTGACTAGATAGACAAATGGTATGTGGGGTGAGCAATTCAAAACCTATTTGGAAAACCTTAAAAACTATTATATAGAGGCTAATAGATATCGAGGTAGGTCACATTGTACAACATTCAAATTATTCCAAGATTGGCTTATTCTTGAATCAATGTAACTACTTGAGCTAGGATAGACCAACATGTCACTTCCCAATCTTCATTAGCTTGTTTTCACATGGCAACCAACCATGCCATACATGAGCTATCTCCACACCGTTTCACTAAGACATTAGACTTGTTCAAGTGTGTAATTGGGACATATAATATATTTTAACATAATAGCCAAGCTTGCCCACATAAGCCATCTCCTATCCAAATTCATTAATACGTGTGACAACTTCAAGCACCTAGTTGGAACCTATAGTTAGTATCTATTGATCGTGCACTTCAAAACTATTAGTTGGGACTAATGGTGATGAGTGTCTATTTGTTCGCTGGGCTCCTTTCAATAAGATATCCATATCTTCTCTTATGAGAGACTTCGTCGAGCTAGTTGACTCTATGGGACCAAGAGATGCACTGAATCAATTGTAAATGTTGAAAGCAACATAGATCAAAAGTCTTTTTAACACACGTATGCACAATTTAGTTAGTGTACTTGAAGGCATAGAGTCTCAACTCTACTTTGTGATTGCTTCTCTCTTTTTGTTTCACATTCACATAAAATGCAAGAAAATCAATTATACCTGATTTTGTGCATCTCATAACTTTTGGAATTATGCAAAAGTTGCTAAACATCTCTTGCTCATTTCAATTGTAGCATCATTTGGCCGCGTGGGAAGGCGAAGAGAATGTGCATTATCTGTTCAAAAAAGGGGATGTGAGAAGTCGCCCTAAGCACCTCGTCGTTCACCAATGTTTGATTTTTGAACACACAGTAAGAGGAAAAAGAGCTCAACCATTAGGGACTTGTAGAAAATTGACCAATCAACATCTCCATATTTGATGTGACATGTCAGACCAAGCCTAATGCCCAAAATTTTGATCATCATGGTAGCTGCATAAGGTAATGGAAAAAGGTTACACCATGTCATTATATTCTCACGAGATCCTTTACGCGATGCTTTAGAAACCCTTACGCGTGTAGTGTATCATCACTACAAGTGGCCATGGAAGATAGACAATATGATAACATTCTCATGAGATCCTTTGTGAGATACTCTAAAATCCCTCGTGTGGGTAATGTATTGTAGTTGTACAATGTAAAGAGCGACAAAAAAAATGGTAAGACAACATGCTAATGGTGATGTCACACATAGGTCATGACTAGGAAAGGAAAAGCGTCTAATAACTAAAGGTAACTACTTTCATGACAAGCATAAGGCTTAAGCATGGTGCTAGAGGCAACCCACTTTACTTGAAATACATCTATTAAAGGATATAGCAAGTAGTGCGTGTGACATGGCCCTTAGCATGTCGCAGACAGAAGCTAGCTCCCATTGCCACTTGGAGAAGCTCTTGCGAGTCGCGAGAGAGAGAAGCCTACTATGAACGAGAACATAGGCGCGGCAGTGCCGGTGGTCCTTTTTCTCCCTTTGACGATGGGAGGCATTGACGATTGAGGATGACAGGGAAATATCGTTTTCTTCTTTTGGGAAGCCCTTGTTGGGACATCGCCGCGCTATCCGTCAGCGTCATATGAATAAGACTACTCGTAAGACGATGAATACGAAGACGGAGCAGGAGGAGGCGCAGGAGGAAATGGAGCGTGCAGGGGTAGGAGAAGATGACGATGATGACGATGATGACGACGACGACGACGGTGATGGTGGTGATGGCGATGGCGATGAAGGGGAGCTTTGAGCTGCTGCCTCTTTGGGGCTTCTCCCCATGGCGGACCCCTCTTCGCAAGAGCTTTTCTGCATCGCTCGCCTTTCCCTCTCACTGCTACAACTCCCGCCAGTGCCCCTTTACCCACCCCCCTTCCCGCTCCCCTGTTCCCCTTCGTCTTCCTCCTCCTGATGCTCCTCCTCCTTTATCATCATCAGTTCCTTCTCTTCCATCTTTCCTTGCTACTCCCTCCTTTCCTTCATTCTCTCTCTGCTTCATCGGCACCCCGCCTTAGAGCAAGAGCGCGGTTTCTTGAGCGCGGATGTATATCCTGTAGAAGATGCAACTTGGATACATTTGCGCGTAGAAGATGCAACTTGGACACATTTAGATGTTTTGCCCTCAGAATATCCTTCCTCAACCTCACCCCCTGCTTTCCTTCACAGCTCTGTTCCCTCATTGAGACTGGTGAGCTAACATACTCTGCATTTCACCTGGACTTTTAACTCTTTGTGCCACCTCAATTCAAACACCCGGGAAGCAAATTAATATCAATAGCTTACTGGTTTTGGATTCATTCTTTCTGCTAGAAGCATGTCCTAAATGTGCCCCATTGTAGAGATTAAGCACCATTCTTTCTGCTAGAAGCAGCTTCAAAGTGTCCTCTACTGAAGAGATTAAGCACCTTTTATCCTTCCTCCCCTGCAATTTGAATTGTCGATCCGTGGAGTACGACATCACTACCAGTTCTATTTGCAGCGGTCAACATTTACAGTGGATTGACATGTGTTAGAACCCTTTCTAGTTCAGTAGCACTCTTTTTAGCTGAGTTCTGGTTCATAGATACTAGAATGAAGCTAGCGCTTTAGGCTGCTAACTGGGGTCGAAAAACATTAGAAGAGGATTGTTTGTACCTCTATAGTGCTAGTTGTGAACGTTGTCTTATCAGCTGGATTCTCTACAATTCACATGCTGCTCTATGTGAAGCACCATATGATTCAGGCCCAGGCCAAGAAGTCCTCTGTCCTAAAAAAGTTGCTTCAGCTTTTTAACCTCTGGTAGTTAGTTCCTTGACTTTCACTTCATCTTCTGGAGAAAGTTGTAGATAGACTGTCATTCAACAGCAAATACAGAAACAGTCTCAGTTTCTGGCAAATTTTTGCTCGAAAAATTGCCGATCATAAATGGAAAAACAACGATGCTGTCACTATAGAATTGCTGCACCTGCAACCAAAAAGTGGAACATTGTATTTGGTGCCTACCGTCTGTAGAATTTGTTTCATGGTTGTAATAAGACCAGTTTTAATTTATGCAGCTTGGGAACATGGATAAACGGAGCTGGCCCTGGAAAAAGAAGGCCACTGACAAGAGCTTATCGGCCTCATTTGAACCAGGAGAGTCCTCACCAACACAGCTGTTCAGGTCCTTGGACGATCATGTATTTCTCATCACTCAACATGTGTGGCTCTTTCAATAATCATTAGACATTGGATGGGATACCAATCTTCCATATTGAGGCTCTAGAGGTCTAGTTCTGTTTTACAGGTCTTTGTACAAAATATAAGTGTATTCTGTTATCTAAATTGCTGGAGATGCTATACTAAATGATGTGAAACAGTACAGAAGGCATGCACATTGCACATGAGAATGGAGATGCTGGAGAATGTTGAACTCTCAACCGGCTCTGTAAAAGACACTCAGGACTGGCACACATGAAATCATGCACAGTTGTAGTTCCACATCCCATTTGGTACAAAATGCAGCATGGAGTAAATGTATGCAAGCTTATATAGAGCCAGAGGGAAGACAATAGTGCCATCAGAATGATTGGTACATTGACTGCAACCTACAGCAATCTATCTGTGTATGACTACAGGCTCCCAAGTAATCATCACTTTGGTGGATGCTGTTATTGCCTTGGCAGGTTCCAGATGCTGCTGTCCTGGCCTGCCTTTTGGCTGTAGGGTGGTGGGCATTGGTCTAAATGGCTTGTACATAGCAAGCGAGATGGTATCAGATGTCTAGAAATGACCATAAGGTTTGTGAGAGATAGGATAGGATGAACACTGAAAATCAACGACTCAAAACTAAAAGCTTAGAGCTGAAACCTAATACTGTAGAACTAGCATTTTGCTAAATTGTGGAAAACTTGTCCAAATTCTCCTTTTCTCCTGGGGAAAAGATGTTTAACAAAATTTCAGGAAGCAATAATTTACATTTCTAGACAGAAGTGATGCAAGTAGCTAGGCGGGAAATTTCTCTCATATATCAAGGTGAGGAGGAAAAAGTCACAGAAAATTAGTATGTAATTTTACTATGGTTGTAAATGAAAAAGAAGGACTCCAACGATTGAAGGTATCCATGGAAGCACATCTGCCAGCAGCAATCTGCAATAGTTTCAATTAAGAAAGTAGGTTTCCCTCTGTGATATCATGGGTTGTCTCTTTTTCACATTGTTTATTTGAGTGGAAGTGGGAACATGATCAATTGTCCCATGCCTTCCTGAAGATTTTGATGAGAATGGACAATCATGATTCATGGTGTCAAGACACAAAAATCAATCCCAAGAATCAATTTCTTCTGGAAAAAAGAAAGAGGTTAAGGAACCTTATTTCTTTGCTTCCAAACACACCTTTAAAACAACAAAATTGAGATGAAAATGCTGTAGGTTTTATAGGGTACTCAAGCACTGCATGAGGTTCCAGTACCCTTTTGCTAGGATGCACTTCCGAAGTGTATCATTTGCCACTGTTATAAAGTGCACACAGCGTCTGTAGTATACACACTTCTTAACATCATACTCAATCTCTATCAGAATACATACTTCCTGAGTGATGAAAATATAACACGAGAACAGTTTGTATATGCACTTAATGCTTCATTATATTTACTTCTCTTTTCCCTTTCATGAGGCTACTAGTGAGATAAGAGCAAACACTTATTGTCTCTCTTTTAATTGTTTACTTGAGTGGAAGTGGGCACCTTACATCTATTGCCAGACTGTTGGGGCCGGAATACAGTTTTTGAGGTCCTTTATGTTCTAGTTTTAATCTTCTTTTTGTTTATGCTTTTGCATAGCTAGGCACAAGGGTTGTCTTCACCAGCTGTGATGTGCAGGCTTAGGATGATGCTACCAGTAAGCTTCTCTAGACTGCTCTTCAAGAGGGTGGGCTGTATACGCTCATCTCCCCTACAATGAGTCTTGTCTTCCTCTCAATTTGGTCTTCTTTGGTATGCTTATTATGGCCACTTGCACGATGAGGCCTTGCATCAGTTTAGTCATGTGTATCTTGTTGAGGGATTGGCAGATATTGGGGTGCACATCAGCACCTTGTCTCAATTGCATACAAGGCAAGCAACATTGAGAGCCTTTCCCACATAAAGCTTCTAGTTGAGCCACTATTCTTGAGCTTGTCCACATAGATTTGTGCAGACCTGTATGCACTCCAACATTAGGCAAGGTTAGGTACCTTATGTTGATTGTTGTTGACTGCTCTAGATTAGTATGGGCCTTCTTTTTGAAAGCTAAGTTGAGGCTTTTCATCCATTTTGTGATTAGAGGAACATAGTGGAAAGGCAGTCCACTCATAGAGTTCAGATTATGAGAGACGATCATGGTGGAGAGGTAACCTCCTGTGAGCTCCATGCTTAAGCATTGTGGGCTGCCTCATACTTTTGGGGTGAGGTTGTGTCCATTGTGGTTCACATCCGCAACCATTCTTCGATTGCAGTTGTCTTCGGCAAATGACTCCTAATGAGGCCTTTTATGGGAGAGCCCTTTCTTCCTCATTTTCATGTTTTTTGACTGGTAATTCTTATTTCCATGTACCTAAGGAGAAGAGGGGGAAGCTGGGCTGGACTCTAAGTCGAAGCTTCACCTCTTCATTGGCTATAGCCAAACCACCTGAGGCTATCACCTCTGTGATCCTGTCTTTGGTATGTTCACAGTTGGTCGGGATGTTATCTTTCTTGAGGATGATGTTCATCATACCACTCTACTAGGTGGTCCTATCACTAGTTTTTCTAGTAGAGGTACAATCTTTCACTATTTAGGAGCCACCCCTTCAACTTTGGCTTTTGCTTTTGCTTTTCTACTTTGTAGAGTGCCCCTACCCCGCTTCCACCTACACTCCAGGTTACGGCAAAGGTTTCCCCTAGGCTTCAGCTTAAGTTAGCCACCGGGGAACCCCCTAGGTTTCTCCTGTTTCTCCATTGAGGCCTGTTGAGGAGAGTGAGCTTGAGATTCAGGATTCAAGTGCCTAGGAGCCACATACTTCATAGCAGTCAGAGTGCTGCAATAGGGAAGCAAATGCATGGGTTGATCATAAAATTGAATGCAGAAGAGAAAGAGAGAGGGAGAAAGAAAGACTCGTAATATGAATGCTTATTGTTGAATCATGAAGGTAGAATATGTACAACAGTGTGTAGTTGTATCTCATTCAAAGAACCTCATGCCGACTGTCTGAATCTCTCACACACTGTCTAAAATAGTCAAACCACATGTGCAGGTAATAAATACAGTGATCCTAGAGCCAGCTCGGACCAAAAAATGGGACGATTTGCTGTCATAAATGACATAAATAAGAAAATAATTTTCAAAATGCTGTCTGAGGGTGCATAATTTGATGCCAATAGGAGCTGAATGAAACCAGCCTGTAGATCTAATCTATAAAGCAGTGAACATAAACTTACAGTACATACACTGCTCAATTCTGCAAAGAAAATAGGCGACAAAGAATCTAAGAGCTAGATTGTGCTTGCACAGTAGGATGACACTAGATTGGCCCTCAGGGTGAGCGCTTTTGAGAAACCAAGTCATTCAGTAAATTTCCCCTACTTCAGTACTATTTTGGTTTCCCTACTGCAAGGTTGTGTGGGATTGACAAGAAATGTCTCCATCTACAGTCTTTAATCATGCAAATACGTCTTGTTTCTTGCGCCTCCACGAATTTATGCTCCAAAAATACCTAAAAATGCTTCTTTTTAAAAATCTATAAAAACAAGATAAAAGACTTCAAATTTGGAAAAACCCTATTTTATCGTGATGGTAACTCTCCTCCTATTGATTGAGAGGCTTTGTCTCTCTAAAACTAAAAGGCCCAAACTTGAGTCCAAATCTCCCCTAATGCAGTCAATTTCCAAATCAGCCCGAAAAAGGCTTTATTTGGATCATTATTTAGTATTGGGGCGCCACTCGAGAGACTTCAATGGGCACCACTCAAGAGAGTTGGGGCATTGCTTAAGACACTCTATGCCTATAAACACGGCACTAACTTCACCCATTCATCATTCCACACATTCATTCCTTAAACCTTTTGACAGTGTCACTCTTCCATATTTTTCTCTCCTCTCTCCATCTTCTCCATTGCCATGCACACCCCGCAAGGAGGACATTGCGATTTGTGGTGTTTGCATCCATCTCCATTGGTGTTTTGTAGCCTACATCATTTGTCGTCACCCCTCTTCACCTTGCATCATCATCAGGCTTGCGTTTGCAGCAGTTTTAGGCTGTCTATAGCACATTACCCCCTCTTTATCGGTCGTACATCGGGTTCTTGCTTTTTTGTGTTTTCTTCACTCCTAAAGGGTTGTGCTCAATAGGCGCCTATTTGCAACCGCTTACATGGAGAGATCTTCATTAGGTATTCTTGCGTTTTCTTCTCCAGTTGGCTACCCAATAGTTGCCTTGATAGTAGCCATCATCTCGGAGAGACTTCAGCATATCCTTGATCTTTGACAGCTCTTGAGGATTGCATTTCACTCCCTTTGGTTGCTATCCTTTCCTTCACCCTTCAACATTTACCTTCAATATCCTATTACTAGAGGATTTCCGATTAGGTTTCACTCCCTTCATTGTGCAGATTCCCTATAGGTGTTGCCGCTTGATTCAGACAGGATGGTGCAGTTATCTTTAGAGCTTCGGCTCCATTGTATCAACTTGATTCACTTATTATGATTCAATGATTCATCATTCATCTTCTTCTATGTTTTATGAGTTTCTCCTAACTTAGTGTTTGCCGTACACATGGTGTTTCCCCTTGCAAACCCTAGTCTCTCTTTTGCTTTTGCAAAGTAATATTTTGATGTGGTATAAGAGCTAGAGGCACTCAGAGAGCCAAGAAGATGCTCTTCATCGGAGAAGACAAAGGTAGGTTGCAGGACGGCAACGTCTTCTGACCAACCCATTTTCGTTGCATCGTCAGGAGTTATCCTTATGTTCTTCTCCCTCCTACCCTTCCTTTTCTAGGTTGACACTTTGTTGCTATGGCTTCTCTTGATGGACAGTCCACTGAGTGCTCCTACTATGGCAAGAACGGTCATACCACTAAAGACTATTGACTTCGACCTTTGCTCCCCACACCACTGAAGTATTTGTGTCTCCCACTTGGCCCTCATTGTGCTACATGTCCCTTTTGGCCATAGAGAACGCTCATTGGCTATTAGAGTATTATACTCAAGGCAATAAGATGCATCCAATGTGTTAGTAGAGTATTTGTCAGCTCATGTGTGAGTCTGAGCTTGATCTGGGCTGGGCATTTTTATTAGGTATTTTAGGTATTTTTCTAGTGTGGCATTTTATGCCAGTGGAGCATTTTATGCACCAGTCGGCCAGCTTTAATGCTGTCCGACCAGCATTATTGCTCCCCACTTTTTCAGCCTATTTATACTCAGTGGCTCCTCCTCAGTCAGTCACTTCATTTCACCATCTGCAGACTCTGTGGAGAGAGGAGCCAGTGCCAGTGCCCACGCAGCCAGTGACTCATTGTTGTATGCGACTGTCTTGTGTTCAGATATATGGATTCCATTTCCCGTGCATACATCTGAGTTCTCATCTGTATCGTGTTCTTTTCTTTTCTCTTTTTGTCTTGTGTTTCAGCAGTTTATTTCAGCACATGTTTATGCTTTCACCGCTGCTCCACTTCTGACATGGTATCAGTTTTCAGGATTTGTGTTTCTGCTGTGTTTTCTTGCTGATTTCAGGACTGTTTAGTACCCCTGCTGATCTGACGACTGCTGTCGCAGCCAGGCGACCTGTTTTGGGGCTGTTTTCAGCCTGCGTTTTTTTGCAGTTTTGCATCGCTTGCTGCCTCCGCACCCTCTGCTGCCTATGCACCCTCTGCTGCCTGCGTTTTTCATCTGTAGCTGCTGGCGACAGTTTACTACCTGTTTTCTCCAGTTTACAGCCTGCGTTTTGCTGATTCAGCATCTCTCATGGCTGGGTGGCTGTTCCTTCAGGCCGTTTTCTCTGTTTTTGGCAGTTTTTGACTGATTTTTTGACTTTCTGCAGCAGCTTTTGTCTTCTATTGATCAGATTTTGGGTTATATTGCATGTGAACTCTCATTTTCTATAGTCTGTGCTTGTGTTTTGGCTGTGTTTCCTCTCTACATTCCATCTCTTCTCTCCTTCTCTTCTTATCCTCTCCATATGGCTCCTCCGTGCACTTCCACTGATGATAAGTTACATGGACCTGATTATCTCACATGGAGTGCTGTCATGAAAGCTTGGTTTGTGCAGAAGCGGCTATGGTACATCGTCTGTGGAGTTATTGCTCGACCTCTCCGTCCTTTTCCTCTTCCTGAAGATTTTGATGAGGACAACCATGCGACATCCTTGAGATTACAAGGGCGGCTTCCGGCACATTATGGAGGTGAGGCTTATGTAGCTTCAGAGAGGGGTGACGGGAAGAAGTCGAAGGCCCAGTGTTACCACTGTGGCAAGAAGGGACATTTGCGGAAGGACTGCAAGAAGTTAGCGGCTTCCAGGAAGGAGCAGAAGACGAAGCGGGATGCTGACTCTACCGATGAGTCCTCTCCTTCATCAGACTCCGACTCCGATCCTCCGACCAAGGTGAAGTCCAAGGAGCGGAAGGGATCCTCTTCTTCGGATCACGGGAAGGGCTTGGTGGCCCCTTCCTCGGCTGCTTTCTAGTGGTGGTGATGAGGTCATCCCTCACGACTCTCTTGTGCCAGAGAGGGAGTGTGAGCGGGTGTTTAGATGGGGCAGCCGCGCCTCATCTATACTTTTATACAGGTGCACAGGTTCCAGAGAGGGATGTCCCTGACGCATCGATTTTAGTCTGGCGGAATCAAATCCTGGAGCTGGGATTGACATCCAGGTTCACGATGAGCTGGTTATCTGACAGAGAGCGGGAGGCTTTTGTCTGGAGCTCAGATGAGGGGACACTTTGGCGGTCTGGCCAAAGGTAGGGACTCCATGGTCACCTATGTTCAGAGGCATTTTTGACAGGTTGGTCTTGTATGCTACTGCGAGACATTGGTGATGGACACAGAGACATGCTATGATATTCTCTATTTTCAGGTGTTTGGTACGATCGACATCGACATCAGGTTCTCTCCGAGGCACCTTGGTGGTGGCTTGATCACCCACTGCTTGGGTATCCATGGTTCTCCTTGGTGGTTCTATGTTGTATAGTTTCTGATCCCTTTTCATTGTACTATTGTATTGTATCAGATCACTCATGATCTGAGAGAGGGTGTTAGCAGAGTATTTGTCAGCTGAGCTTGATCTGGGCTGGGCATTTTTATTAGGTATTTTAGGTATTTTTCTAGTGTGGCATTTTATGCCAGTGGAGCATTTTATGCACCAGTCGGCCAGCTTTAATGCTGTCCGACCAGCATTATTGCTCCCCACTTTTTCAGCCTATTTATACTCAGTGGCTCCTCCTCAGTCAAGCACTTCATTTCACCATCTGCAGACTCTGTGGAGAGAGGAGCCAGTGCCAGTGCCCACGCAACCAGTGACTCATTGTTGTATGCGACTGTCTTGTGTTCAGATATATGGATTCCATTTCCCGTGCATACATCTGAGTTTTCATCTGTATCGTGTTCTTTTCTTTTCTCTTTTTGTCTTGTGTTTCAGCAGTTTATTTCAGCACATGTTTATGCTTTCACCGCTGCTCCACTTCTGACACAATGCGCCCTAAGTCCTTATGAGCAAAAGGAGGATCATTAGGCGCCATAACCTCTTGGAGACTGGCACAACGTATTGTAGAGGTTTCCCCCACCTATTTTCAGGTCCAATGGCTTCCATAGCCACGGCCTGTGGTTTTGTAGTTTGCTCCACTAAGAGACAATGATTGTTGGATACCATCTTTGCGTGAGTCTACTCCTTCAAGAGACAGAGGCTGTTCAACTCTCCACTTCTTTGGCTCCGTAGTCTACTCCACTGAGAGATAGTGACTATTGTCCACCCTTGGCTCCCTGGGAGTTATCCATTTCCTCCCCTCCCTTGTTTTGCTTCATGGACATCAACTCTGATGTAGGCATCGAGGAGATTCTGCATGATACCCCTCCCTCAATTTCCTTTTCTACTTCGATTCAAGAGACCACCTCTAGGAGCTACCTAGCCTCTATTCCATTGGAGCCACAGATACCTTCTCTTCGGCATTGCCAATGGCATTTCCTTCGTCTTTAGATGATTCAGAGGCCGTGATCCATGAGTTTCTTGATTCCCTGTCTCTCTTAGAGGGGGATTCAACAGGGGATTTAGAGGGGGTTTATCCTTCTTTAGAGGGGGATCCCATTCCTTCGGCTTCAGAGGGGGTCTTTCTCTCATCCTATGGTTCTTCACCCACCTTGTTGACAATCCTTTACCTTCTTGGCGTGGTTGACATCTCCATGCCACATCACCCATTCCCTTATGTATTTCCTCATTCTCTTTTTCCCATTGACACCCATGATCTACAGGTTTTTCCTAGCTTGGGGCTTTGGATGTTTCAAGCATGGCTTGGTGGCTAGGCCTGTATATATCTTCCAGCATGGAGTGATGGAGCTTGTGGCTTCTCTTGCGAGGTTGAGTTTTGGGTTCTATCAGCTCATCATGTCTATTGTTCTTCACTACATGTTAGTCTTAAAGGTGAAATATTGGGCTCTTTGAGTTGATATTCTTCTCTCTTGTACTCCTCTTTTTGGTTCCTTTTTGGGCTTGAGAGGAGTGTTGAGAGATATCTGCGTTTTTGTGTTTTCTTCACTCTTGAAGGGCTGTCCAGTAGTCGCCTATCTGCACCCACTTACACAGAGAGATCTTCATCAAATTTTATTTTCTTCTCCAGCTGGCTGCCTAGGAGTTGTCTTGATAGCAGTTGTCATCTCAGAGAGATTTCATCATATCCTTGATCTTTGATAGCTCGTTGTCGTGCCGCTACGTGCACAGCGTGTAAAAAAATCTAGAGCGTGGGTTTCTTATTGATTTAGAGAGCCAATGTCATTTTAGACATTAGTGTTAGTGTCCATGGTTCAAAAATATTAGATTTTTGGACAAGTTTTAGCCAATTTTTGATATTTTAGATATTATCTCTTGTAAAAAGCCATAAAACTATAGACAACTTCTAGATTAGGATAACATGTAAAAGAAATTATTTTCTTGCAGGTACTTTATTGGAGAACATCTATGACCGATGTGTATGCTATGGGGGATTGTGTGGTTCAGGATACTTTAGACTGCGGCCACCATTCTATCTCTCTTTCCCGCTATATTCTTTCGGGGCTTCTAGTCTTCGATTGGCATTGATGGCATCTCCTAAGTAGGTGCTAGTCCTACTCTCTCTACTTGCATTCGACAAGCTAGATGGGATGAACTACTTTCTATGGTTGTGCCGCATAGAGTGTCTTCTCGACAATTGTGACGTTTGGGATTTTGTTACTGTCCCTATATCTCGACCTACCGTGGAACCTTATGATGGTGTGACCGTGGATTTGACAGCTGTATGGGATTGGTTGAATGCCAAAGCCCACTCTATTCTCCTTTTGAGTTGTACCAATTATGTGTTCGTGCATATTAGATGTATCCACACCGTTGCAGAGATTTGGAGGAGATTGGCATCTCTCTTTTAGATCCAAACATTTGGGCATCAATTATCTAGAGTTGAATCTATGATAACTTTATATCGCCCAGATTTCCATATATTGAGGGATTACATCCAGAGGATGGAGGAGATTCAAGATGAGCTTGCGTCCCGTGGTACGGACATTTCTTCGAAGGACCTAGCTATGACACTTCTCTCACATCTTTTATCACCGACATATGATGTGTTCTATACCAATCTTCTCAATTCTCGTAGCAGGAAGAGTTTCACTTGGGAGGAGCTCATCCCATTGGTGCTTGAGAAGGATGCACTTCACAATGAGACAGATTCTTGCAGAGCTTGTGCACATGGTTGTGCTTATGTGGCTATCTCTTCAGGTACAAGACATGCCAAGCAGAAGAAAGGAAAGAGGACAAAGTTGGAGTCATCTTTTGACTTTGATATAGATTTTGTGGGGAAGTGCTGAGGATATCTCACGTGTCTGGGAAGACCTCGCACCTTGAGGAGAACCTCAATTATCAAGTCTATGTTTCTACACATTTTTCAAGTGGAGAAGCCTTCTTTGACTCTCTTGCCTTCTGAGTAGCCTTGGCTCATTGACAATGGTGTATTGAGTCCTATGACTCCTCGAGGTGGTTTGTTGTAAGATCTTTGTTTGTCAGAGTGTATTGTCACTATTGGTCACATTTCTTTGGTGCCTATTAGTGGTGTTGAAACCAACCTTTCTCCTTGGATAGGGTCGTAAATAACCTGAGTAAGTACTAATTACAGCAAGCATAAAATTCACATAAACTGAAAATGCGTACTTTACCACTTTAATCTTGGATATTGGACATCTGGTTGGCCCCAAAACTGGTGCCCCTTGTGGTATTTTTTTATCTTATATTGCAAATGAAAGGAATGCAACTGAGATTCTTTGATCTTCTCTGCTAATCCTGAAGGGAGGAGAGTGCGCAATGGAGTGCGAGATAGAGGCACGAGCAGCAGAGTTTAGATGGTTTCATGAGGACATGTATTTTTGAAATCTCACTTAACATATGGATTAATTTTTAATCACATGATTAAGTAAATGTTGCACATGTGAGGTGCAACTGGGGTTAAAGTAAATTTACGAGCTCGAGACCCGAAGAAATCACGGGATATCAAAGGAAAAAGTTGCTATAAGTTATGTTGGACAGGTACTTGGTGGTATCTGGTGTCAAGTCATCCATTTGGCCATAAGTGTCAGTTGGTGACACTAGAGAAGTGACGTTTAATGGTACCTAACACCAATATGATGGTCAAAGATGGCGTAAAGACACTCAGGAATGGAAGTTGCCTAGTCAATTTAATTATTGGCTAGTCAGATTATTTTTCAGGGCATTGAAATAATTATTAGATTAATTTTCAGCATTTAAAGACTGAAAATTAATATTTAATGATGAAAAATGTCGGAAAAATCATTTGGGAAGGTTGCCACTTGTCAAAAATGTCCATATAAGACTGAAAAACGTCTTTAGAGACTGGAGAGGCATTTTTATGATTCAACCTGCAAGAGAGAGAGGAGGAGAGGCTGCTGGTTTGATTTGCAGCCATTGGAGGACCTTTTGAGACAGCTAGGGGCAGAAGAAGACCAATCAACAGTAGGTGACAGCATCTACAGGCTGTTGAGATAGGGCAGCAGTGGTAAATGATTGATTTTCTTCAGTTCTTTGCATCTACATGTTGTTGTGGTAGAGCAACTGCTGCATTTGACTGATTTTCAGTCATTCTTCACAACAAAACTCTGAATTTTCTCTCTCTACAACTTTTCCTCTCATCTCCCAACCATTTTATAGCCTTGCTCCGAAGCTCTCAGCATTTGGACCCTTGGAGGCTGAGAAATTTCAAATTTCTCTATTGTAAACCCTAATATGCAACAGAAATTAGGGTTTAGCAGTAGCCTTGGGAAGTGTGCTAGAAATTGGAAGATCCAAGACTTGGTTTCAACAAGGCTGACGCTATTTTTAGCCTATCCAAGTGGAGGGACCAATAAATAATTGAATTCGGAGCATTTTCCATCCCCATCAAAGCGGGTGAAGGCCAATTGGTTGCCCGAATCAAGGGGCAAATCGGATTAAAGACTTGTTGGTGATTCATCACAGCAAGGGGAGTTGGAATATCGAAAGGGATTGAGAGAATCTCATTGTAAATCAACTTCTTCTTCAATAAAGCTAATGAAATACCAAAAGGGGTGCCAATTTTGGGGCCAATTGAGTGAGCATTGTCTAAGATCAGTAGGTAAATTTGTATTTTTAGATTTGCACTAATTGTTTGCTGCTGTAATTAAGTTGTAATCAAGGATTTACCACCCCTCCATGGAAGGAAGGCTGGTTACATGGTTCCATTGTCGGGATACCACTCAATCCCTTGATTTGGTGGGAAGAGCATTCAATGTAATGTTATGCTGTCTTGCAATCAGCATGTCATCCACATATAAAACCAGCACAATATGGCTTCCATCATCAGCCTTTTTAGTGTATAAGCAGTGATCTGCATGACTGCAGTTAAATCCATGGCTGAGCATAAAGGTATCAAATTTTTTGTACCATTGTCTAGGGGCTTGTTTCAGCCCATATAAGCTGCGTTTCAGCTTACAAACCAAATGCTCTTTTCTTGGAATAATGAATCCTTTTGGCCTCTTCATGTAGAACTCTTGATCCAAGTCACCATGAAGAAAAGCAATCTTCACATCCATCTGATCCAACTCTAAATCCAAGGATGCAGTGAGAGCAACACGGAGCGTAGTCATGTTCACCATTGGTGAAAAGACCTCCAAGAAGTCATGCCTTTCTTCTGTGAATAGCCCTTAGCAACCAGCCGTGCCTTGTACTTGGGCTTCCCATCAATACGTTTCACTTTGTAAACCCATTTATTTGGAATAGCTTTCCTATCCTTGGGCAAAGGTACAAGCGCCTAGCAATATAGAGACTTCATCTCTTCCTGCATAGCAAGCTCCCACTTTCTCTTGTTTTCACATGACTGTGTCTCTTTAAATGTTTGAGGCTCACCCTCATTGGTCAACAAAATGCAATCCAAAGATGGCTGAAACCTCTGTGGCTGCCTTCTGACACGTGTAGATCTTCTTACCCAATGATCTGTATTATCAGGTAGTGGGCCTATATTCTGAGGAATGTGCACACCATCATCAGGTGGCTGATTTGCAGCATTTTCTTGCTGCTGGAATTTGTTTTCCAGCATGTTCTTCTTGCTGTCCTATTTCATCCTGTGCATCTATTTGCTGTCCATGATCTTCTGGCTGTAGCACAATAGCTTGCTGCTCATTTTCAGCATCAAAAGGGACAGAACGTTCAGCTGATGGCTATTGAATGGCTGGCTGTTCATGCTGAAATTCGACCTTCTTTTTGTCAAGATCACCATGTGTAGCATTTTTCAACAACTTTGCCTCATTAAATAGTACATCTTGATTGTGTACTATCTTCCTGCCCTGAGGAAGCCAAACTCTATAACCCATCTCTCCCTCATCTTCATATCCCATGAAGATGCCCTTGATGGATTTCATGTCTAGTTTGGTCCTCTGTTCTAGAGGTACATGCACAAAGGTATCACAACCGAAGACACGCAAATGGTCATATGAAGCAGGTTTGCCAGACCAAACCTCTTTAGGAATGCCATTTTCCAATGCACAATGGGGAGGGCGATTGCATACATGAACTGCAATTTCAAGAGCCTCTCTCCAAAACTGATGCGGGAGATTAGCTGTGGATAGCATGCATTTGACTCTCTCACAAAGTGTGCGATTAAATCTTTCAGTCATGCCATTTGATGCAGGATTATAAGGGGCTGTCAACTCCCTCTTAATGCCACGCATCTCACAAAAATTGTTAAATTCATTTGAGACATACTCACCCCGATTATCTGTTTTTATGGCTTTCGACTTAAGCCCTTTATGTATGGTAACAAAAGCATGAAAGTTTTTAAAAGCATCCAACACTTTCTTTCTACTCTCAAGTACATACACCCATGACTTTCTATTGAAAGCATCAATGCAAGTAATAAAGTAGCATGCACCTCCATACGAATTAACAGGCATAGTGCACACGTCAGAGTGTACTAAGTCAAGAGCATTAGACTTCTTAACGACACCAGAGTAATAAGGAGACTTCACTTGTTTTCCATATAAGCAATCTCCCTAAAGAGGAGAGAACTTGAAGGCCTTTTTGGCTCATATGACTAAGTCTTTTGTGCCAAAGCTCTGTTTGTGAATATACTTTAGCCATAGCCAAGAACTTGCAAGTTAATGCTTTACAATGCAAGTAATATAAAGTCCCCCTTTTGTTGCCTTTAACAATCAGCAAAGGTTGCTTATGGACCTTCCAAGATCCACCACCAAAGGTAGTAAAATAACCTTTAGCATCAAGCTATCCAAGTTCCAACTAATAGTAGACTTTTCTTTATGCCAGGTACAAATCTGACATCATGCAAAATCAGCTCTTGGCCATTTTCAAGGGCCAAGTGAATTGTGTCAACACCCTCTGTCTCACATGCATAGCTATTACCCAAGTAAAGCTTTGCCTAGGCAACTTACAGTGTATTCAAAAAATGACTCCAAAGAGGGGGAAGCATGAAAAGAGGAACCGCTATCCACTATCCATGATTGTGATAGCCCATCATGAGCTGAAAGTAAGGTATCAATTATCTCCTTTTTGGTGATGTGCATATCACCTGCTGCTGCCATAATATTTGCATCATTACATGAGGCTACAATAAGTATCTCTTCAGTGTCAGGAAGCTCTTCAATGACCACACTAGATGCAACATTTGCCTTTGTAACTTCTTTTGAGGAAGAGCTGTCATCATCTTTCTTATCATCCTTCTTTTTCTTACCCTGCTGTTTCTTTCTTTCTTGCTTTTTCTTGAAGTACCAGCAATCGGGCTTTTTATGCCCTTTACGGCCACACTGATTGCATGTGACGTCTTGCTGTTTTTCCTTCCTTTTACTTCTGCTTTGTCCTTTACTGGCTGCATTACCTCTCTTTTCAAACCTGCCTCTTACATGGTAAGTTGAGCCACTGCTTTCACCGCTAGACTTTCTTATGATTTCTTCATTAAGGATTGAACCTCTAACACCATCAAAAGTCAAAGTGGGGTTGTTGCTGAGTGACACAACCAAAGATTCCCAGCTGTCAAGCAAAGTCATCAATAAGAAAATAGCTTTCGATTTATCATCGAAAGCCACCAAACCAGAGTCCTGCAATTGACTCAAAACCCTTGTGAAAGCACTCAAATGCTCAGATGTTGGCTTAGACTCATCCAACTCCATGTTCACAAGTTTACGCATAAGATGCACTTGATTCACAGGAGTTGTATTTTCATAAGTGTCCTTAAGCTTTTTCCATATAGCATAACCTGTATCAAGACGGTTGATGTCTGTAAGTACATCAGACACTGCCATCTTAATGTATGCAATGGCCTTCTTGTTAAGTCTAGCCCAATCCACATCTGTGATAGCTGCAGGCTTAGTCTCCAAGAGAGCATCTTCACAGTCCTTGAGAAACAATATGCCTTGCATCCTATCCTTTCACAAGTCAAAGCCAGTGCCATCAAACCTCTTGATTTCAAAGAGGGATTTAGTGTCACTGCTGCCAGAAGCATTTGCAGCCATTTTTCA
This sequence comes from Lygodium microphyllum, assembly GCF_053477565.2. Lineage (NCBI taxonomy): Eukaryota > Viridiplantae > Streptophyta > Polypodiopsida > Schizaeales > Lygodiaceae > Lygodium > Lygodium microphyllum. The sequence goes on from NC_141157.1 coordinate 132,471,507, forward strand.
GCAATACACCAGAAATTCAATGCTGCAATTTATGACAGCAAAAATGAGCTGAATATTCAGCTGATTTCAGCCCAAATTTTCAGCAAATAATAGCAAGATTCAATCCAAGTACATGTACAGTAGTAGAACGAATGACTTTCAGCAGTATGACTGCAATTTCAGCATATATTAAATGCGTACATCACTGCCACGTAAGTCCCACTTCAGCAATATCACCAAAAATACATCTGCAACAATCCCAGATCTAAAAATGATCAATAAGATTGATGCAACATGAATGATCAGCAATACATCAACTCAATGGGAGTTGTGCAACATGTGTATTGCATACATATGTGCTCGTATCAATTTCTGATACACAAAACACCAAGAAATCTCAGCAATTTCTTCAAAATCACACAAGTGGGAGATAAAAATACTCAAATCACTTTGCTTATGGCAACAAGATTGCTTCAGTAATATTCCCAAAGTGCATTTGACCATCAAATTTACCAAAATCCACAAATTTTAGCAAAAGTCCCAAAATTTCAGTATCAAATTTGCCCCGATTGCATGAATACATGTTCTTGAGAGCATAAAAGGGGCAAATTTAGCAAAATTTCACAAAATTTTACAAAAGTCCCAAGGTTTCCGGTTGCAAGTGTGCACGAATGTCAGTCAATGCGACTCAGCTGAACAAAATTTCACCAATACAGCAAAAGCCTTAAATTTTATGGGTCCAACGTTGAGAAAATTCACTCAAATGAGCAAAATTTTAGTAAATTTGGCTAAATCCCCAATTTAATTGCGCACAATGTCTGCAATTTCTAATTCAGATGCCTCAATTATGCATGAACAGCACTAAATCTGGAAAAGCCGCAAGTTTTTTGGCCTAAATTTGCAAAAATCTGCGCACTATGCTTGCGTGCACAAACATCCGAAAAGAGGAAATAAAATAACCCTAAATTTTTGATAAAAATAATGGGTTCGTTGACTTGTCCATTTGTCAGTTCGTCCAACCCCACATGCCAATTGTGTGACCTGTCAGTTGCATGGCTTGGAACCTTGTCAGCGCTGTCGATTGGGCCTGTCCAGTCGTGCACGTCTGACTCCTAGCCTATTGCCACGTGCTGGTCAGGCCGTCAGTTCTCCTCCAGCCGTCCGTTTGACCTGCTCCTCGCAGCATGGCTGATGTACACGCTTGCAGTAGTATTGTCGCCTTTGCAACCTGGTGCCCGTCAGTTTGTCAACATGCACCTTGTGCTGGCGATCTGTGCGATCTGTGTTGATCGCTTTTCCTTAGCTCTTCACTTCAGCTCGACTTGATGCATGTGTTGAGTGTTGTCTGTTGGCTGGATTGTGTGTCGCGACTTGTGTCACCTTGGAAAGTGCAAATGTTGTAACCAACAGCTCTGATACCAGTTTGAAGGGGGGAGAGTGCGCAATGGAGTGCGAGATAGAGGCACAAGCAACAGGGTTCAGAGTTAGAGATAGTGAACGCAGAGATAGGTGTACCAGATCGTAATGGTACACAAAGAATAAAAGAATGTATTTATATGTTAGGGTACAATAGGGGTGTGTTCACACCCGTATGACTATATACACGGAGACGAAGGGACTTTACACCCAACAAATCCAAGTGCCTCTTGTTGTCAAAATCGACCAGCTAGCCCCCAAACCAATTCTGCCCCTTGGTTTGCTTGGGGATTGGCCTTCACCTTGTTTCTTGAAAGACAAATTTAGCCCTAAATCTAACATTTGCTAGCTGGCCTCTTGAATCTCCTTGAAATTCCTCAATTTCAGCTACTGGAATTCAAGTCCTAGGCTCTCAATTCTGAGCATGTGTCGCGAGGTGGCTATCAAACCCTAATTTTTGCTGTAAATTTGGTTTACAATAGAGATTGACTGAAATCTCTTTCTTTGATGGCTCAAATTGTTGGAAAATGCTAAGATAACTTGAGAAATGGTTGGGGGATGAGAGAGAATGTTGTAGAGAGAGAAATTTCAAAGTTTGATCACGAGAAATGTTGAAAAACTATTGCCCTGCTCAAACAACCATGGAAGCTGTCACTTACAGCTTAGGACCAGTAAAAAGATTGTTGCTCCCTGTTTTTTGGTGTCACCTGCTGTTGTCACCTACTTCTGGAGGGCTCCCAATTGCTATGACATCCTATAGGTCTGATCCTTGGTGGTTGCAAATCACATCAGCAGCCTCTCCTTGCTCTCTAACAGTCTCCTTCTCTCTCACAATGGTTGGAATAGATTACACCAACCCCTAAAAACGTTTTTTGCACTTGCATGGGCAAGTTTTGCCAAGCGGTCGCCTTCTAATCCCATTTTCTAGCATTATCCAACTTATTAAATTATTTTTTAAAATATTAATTTTGAAAATTAGTTTAATAAATATTCTATTACTAAAAAAGATTAATTTCACTAGTCAATAATTAAATTAGCTAGGCTGAATTGTCTTCCAAGTATCCTTGAGCAATTATTAGCCCTTACACTGGCATTAATTAATTAACTAATACCTAGTCTCTAATGTCACCAATGACATGAGTGGCCAATAAATTGGTCTAGGTCAAAATTTGACATCGGGTACCACCTAGTATCTATCAGACATAACTTATTACAACTTTTGCCTTTGACACCTACTACATTCTCGAGATCCTTGATCTATTATTATAAAATAGTTGCTATGTGCATCACATGTGCTAAACAACCTTACAATTTGATTAATATCTTAATCAAATGTTATCAATAAGATTAAAGCATCTCAAAATTTTAGGTTCTTGTGTTGGTACCTTGCCTTTGTTGTTTGACCATCTGTCAAGCTCCGTTTCTGAGGCGCTACATGTTCCGGATTTGGACCTTCCTCTTTCAGTGTCTGGTTTTCTTAGACTGGGAATTTCTGTTGTTTTCACCAAGCTGATTGTCTTTGTAGATGATTCTTCTACAAGAGTCACTTTTGTAATAGGTTTGCATGAGATGGATCTATCTATGCTCCATTCGATTATGAGGAGTTTCTTTAGGGTTTCCAATCTTCTTTGAGCCTTTCTTTTACTCGACTAACCTTTTTCTTCGTCATCGAGCGACCATCCCCTATCGCTTGGCACTTGGTCCTTGTTGTTTCTATGTAGCTTATGGCGCCTTTGATAGTTCCTTGCTATCATCTCGTAGTTGGATTAGAGGCTTGGCTCACCCATTCTCGATTGGATTTTTCTGGAGTGATTTGTTCGAGGCCTTGCCGTTTCCTTTCCTCTTTGGTGGCCTTTCTTTTGATCGGATCTTTTTATGGAGAGGAGGTCTTGCTCCTTGGCTGGCATTCTTCATCGACGGACTACATCCGCATTGATATTCTTACTGCTACCCTTGGATTTGCATCTCCTTTGGACTTTTGCCACATCCAAGATCTGAGAGGGGGTGTTTGCAGTCGTGTGTCTTTTGTGGTTATGTCTTGCTTGTGAGCCTCAGTTTGAGTCAAACAAGGTCATTAGGAGCTTTGACATTGTATTTGTTTGTCATTTTATGTGTTTGAGACACTTTAGAGGGAGGGCACATTAGTGCATTTCTTTTTGTGCACTTTTGGCTATTTTTAAGGGGTTTGACCATATTTTGGTTTTTTTCTCTTTTTCGTCTATGTATAGGCAGCCTGCGCTCCACCTCATTATCCATTGTTGATCCTTTGTGATCAGCCAAGCCTCCTCATTCTCTCATCCTCATGCTATCGGGTGGTGTCCACACTAACGCGTAGAGTTGTGTGTTGGGGCTGATGGATGTAGCCTTGTACCTTCAACCATTGGAGTCACATTGTCTCTTCTCTCTTTTGCATTCTCTCATTGTCTCCTTCTCTTTGTGTTTAGTTCCCTCTTTTCATTGCACACTCTTACATCTCTCACTCCAAATAAGCCACTATTGGCATGCAATGGTCCACATCATATTTGGATGGACCTGTATAAGCCTCTTCGACACAATAAATATGTACACAAATCTTGTAGTAGAGGGCTTCAATGACTCAAGTGTACTATTGGTAGGAAATATGCTAGTGATGGATGGCCTCTTCTTCATAAATTTTACTATACTTCTTGTTGTCTCAAAGATATCATCCACCCAAGATATTTGGCCAATATCTTCAATAAGTAAGTTGAGGTAATGTGAAGCGCATGGAGTCCATGCAATTTGAGGAACTCATCCTCAAGCATGCTGTCAGAGATCATAGCCTGTTTTCAGGCAGCAGGTGCAGGCAGCAGCTGCACAGTCCAGCTGCACAGTCGGACTGTGCAGTCGGACTGCCACGTGGCAGTCCGACTGCCTGCAGCCATTTTATTTCTGGCTGCGCCCTATTTTGGCGCCCCATCCTAGGCAGATTTTCGCCTATTTATTGCTGACGTTTTCAGCAGTCTGGCATTCATTCTCTGTCGCAGATTACAGACCGGTGCCGTGCAGATTTCTGTCTCTGTTCACAGATTTCTGACAGCAGACAGTGCAGACTGCAGCAGACTTCGAGGTGGACAGCAGGTCGCATCGTCGAGGTGGAGACACGCAGTCCAGCACACTGCGCCCGTGTATATCTTTGTATTCAGCATTCTTTATACAACAGATCTTCTGTGTACACTGTCTCTTTCTCTCCCTTCTCTCTCTGCGTTCTCTCACTCTCAGTCCTACGCTTCCGCACCGCTGCACTCTGACATGGTATCAGAGCAGTGTTTGAGGGCTGACTGAGCGTAGAATCAACCTGAAGTGGAGTTTCCATCGCGACACAAATTTGCGTTTTTTGCGTTTAAGGGCAGACAGGAGGGCTGCGCCTTGGAACAAGGCTGAAACGAGTGTGGGCGCACAGGAAAGGAGTACAGGTGGTGGATTTGCTGCTGTTTACTGCTGTTTGTCGCGGAGAAAGTTTGAGTTTTCAACCTAAAAGTGCAGGATTTGTTTTTTCATCGCCTCCGGCGGGTGAAGGAGCTTCGGGACGCTGAAGAGCCTTAGCAGGCTGAGTCTACTCAGTCAGAGGGGGCTGCTTTTGCGTTTGAGAAGGCATTGCAGGTGAAGATGTCTACAGAGATGGACTTGGAGTTCCAGGCGATTATGGACCGGAAGGTGCCTGTCCTACCGGCTCTTCCTACAGATCAGAAGCTCGACGGCGACAACTACCGCATTTGGCGCGTTATGATGTTGGCCATTCTGGAGTCCTATGATTTGGCGGAGTTGGTTCAGGAAGATATTGACCGGCCCTCGGTAAGAGATGAGTCCAAACTCTCTTCCGATGCTCGTGCGGAGTTGGCCAGGGCCCAGTCTCATTGGGACAAACTGAATGCCCGGATTCGATCCTTTCTCTTTCTATCATGCACTACAGCCGTGATCGCTCACATCGAGCACTTGACGGTGGCTCGTGAGATATGGCTAGAGCTTGATCAAATGTACAATCGGATGACCCTGATGAAGAGGGTTTCTTTGGAGGTACAGATGCGGACTTTGTCCGTCAATAAGTCTTCTTCGCTAAGGGAACACATTAATAAGCTAAGGCAGCTACAGATGCAGGTTCAGAATGCGGGGAAGCCGATCTCCTCCGAAGACATGGCGATTACACTCTTGTCCCAGTTGCCGCCACGATTCGGTACATTTTACTCTGCCCTTATTGCTTCAGGGCGAGAGTCTACTCTTCGGTGGGAGGAGTTGGTTCCTATTGTATTGGACCAAGAGGAACAGGTAAAGGGACAGAATGCTTCCAAGACGGAGGCGTTGACAGGTCAAGCCTCTCAGAAGAAGGGGAAGGACCAAAAGAAGAAGAAGGGGGATAACAAGTCCAAGAAGGACAAGGAGAAGGACAAGGACAAAGACTCCACATGCCATATTTGTGGAAAGACTGGCCATTGGAAGAAGGATTGCCCTGACAAAGACTCGAAGGACACCAAGAAGAAGGAAACCAAGGATTCTCGAGCGGTGGCTGCACCCTCATCAGCTGCATTTCTACATCTAGTTGTCATTGAGGACGCTTCACCGAATGCTTCTGATGCTGCGATGGCGGCCTCCCAATCTCGAGAGTGGATTATTGATAGTGGTGCCTCACGGCACATGACTCCTTCATCAGATGGTGTTGCCCAGCTGCGACCTTCGCGTGGGCAGGTTCTCATTGGAGACAGCTCTTCAGTTTCTATTGCAGGTCGGGGTAAGATGCAGCTTATTCCGGATGGACGAGGTGGCACCCATACTTCAGAGGTTTTGCATGTACCAGGCTTGGGGTACCATCTCCTTTCAGTTCATAAGATTTGTTCCCTTGGTCTTCTGGTGGAGTTTGACAGTTCTACAGTGCGAGTCCTTGATCGTGAATCGAGGAAGGTTCTATCATCTGGATATGAGAATGGCATTTACAAACTGAAGTCTTCCACTGCCCTCTCTACTCTTCTTCTTACCTCACAGTCACAGTCTGAATTATGGCATGCTAGGTATGGTCACCTGAACTATGACTATCTTCGGAAGGCGTCACGGGGACAGCTTGTTCGAGGGTTGCCGGATATAGTGGTGAGCCAGCAGCCATGTGTCTCCTGCATAAGGGGGAAGCAGCATAGGGATGCCATTCCCCACACCGCTTCGCGGCGGTCTACTTCACCGATGGAGTTAGTATCTACGGATCTATGTGGCCCTATGAGGAATGAGTCCCTGCGTGGGAGCTCGTACTTCATGCTGATCGTGGATGACTATAGCAGGATGACATGGGCCTACTTTTTGGCACTAAAATCAGAAGCTTTCTCGCACTTCAAGGATTGGCTTCTCTTTGAGGAGAACCGATCAGGCCGGAAGTTGAAGACCTTGCGATCCGACAAGGGAGGTGAATTTGTCTCTAATGAATTTGCTCGGTTTTGTGCAGATAGAGGAATTCACCAGGAGTTTGCCAATACGAATACTCCACAAGAAAATGGTATTCTCGAACGGAAGAACCGCAGTGTGATCGAGATGGCGCGCACCATGATGGAGCACCGACAGACCCCCCAGGTTCTGTGGGCTGAGGCTGTGGCTACTGCAGTCCACATCCTTAATCGATCTCCTACTTCGGCTGTGGAAGGGATGACTCCATTTGAGGCGTATTTTGGGTCGAAGCCAGATGTTTCTTACTTTCGGGTCTTTGGGTGTGATGCCTATGTTCACATTCCCAAAGCTCACCGTGACAAATTCGAAGCGGCTTCCCGCAAACAGGTATTTGTTGGCTACAGCTCCCAGTCCCAAGGCTACCGACTCTATGATCCCGTCAAGCGGGATGTATATACTAGCCGTGATGTGCGGTTTGTGGAGGTTCCGGCTTCTTCAACGGGTGAGGAGCATCCCGTTCTTGGAGATCCAGGGGAGAGTTTGGCTCCTTTTACAGTTCCAATGGAGCCTGTGCCGTTTGATTATGATTCTGTTTCTGACACAGAGTCTACAGTTCCACCGGATCCTTCTGAGGAGTTACCACCGGTGGACATTCCAGAGTCTTCTACTGATGGAGAACGACGAGGGGAGGTTCGGCCTCCTCCTCGCTGGGCCCGTGACACACTCCGTGATTCAGGGATCGAGGGGGTTCCTGAGGAGTGGGGACCGCAGGATGGTCCGCGGCGGTCACGGAGGCACCAGGCGCATTCTTCGGAGCTTGTGTGCTCCAATTATTGTTTGATGTCCCGAGTTATGCAGGATCGAGAGCCCACCTCCGTGAAGGAGGCTTTACAGTCCGCCCCATGGAAGAAAGCTATGGAAGCTGAGTTGGAGGCTATTGAGAGGAATGGCACTTGGTCACGTGTGCCACGCCCCCCGAAGAAGAAGGTGATTGGAGTCAAGTGGGTCTTTAAGACCAAATATCTCAGTGATGGTACTTTGGATAAGCACAAGGCTCGCCTTGTTGCTAAGGGTTTTGCCCAGCGCCCAGGGATTGACTGTCATGACACCTTTGCCCCTACAGCTCGTATGGCAACCATTAGAGCTGTTCTTGCTTTGGCTGGCCATAGGAGATGGCCTGTTTATCAGCTGGATGTGAAGTCGGCCTTCCTGAATGGTGATTTGAAGGAGGAGATCTACGTTCAGCAGCCTCCTGGCTTTGGTTCTTCAGATGGGAAAGTCTACAGGTTGAAGAAGGCCCTGTATGGTCTCAAGCAGGCCCCGTGAGCTTGGAACGAGAAGATTGATTCGTTCCTCCAATCTCAGTTGGGATATCGGCGGTCCAAGGCCGATCCGCAGCTGTATGTTCACACTTCCGAGGATGGTTGTGTGCTGTTTGTATTATATGTTGATGATTTGATTGTCACAGGTGATGATGCACAGCAGGTCCAGGAGACAAAGTCAGCTTTACATCGGACGTTCGAGATGACGGATTTGGGGCTACTCCATTTCTTTTTAGGACATGAGATTTTTCAGTCTCAGAGGGGGATCTTTCTCTCTCAACAGAGATATGTACAGGAACTCTTGGTGTCTTTTGAGATGGAAGATTGTCGGGCCCTTTCTACTCCTATGGATCCGAACTGGAAGGCCACTTCCCATTCAGCTTCTCCTTTGGCGGATGCTTCCCGCTATCGACAGTTGATAGGGTCTTTGATTTGGCTTCTCAACACCAGGGTTGATCTATGTTTTGCTGTTGGGCTCTTGGCAGGGTTCATGAGTGAACCTAAGACGGTGCATTGGCAGGCTGCTCAGAGGATACTTCGGTATCTCAGGGGGACGTCTGATTTGGGGATTCATTACCCCGCAGGGACAGATGGGTCAGATCTTGTACTTGCAGGTTGGAGCGACTCGGATTGGGCCGGTGACGTGGACCACAGGCGGTCTACAACAGGTTACTGCTTTACTTTGGGTGCAGGAGTTATTTCATGGAGTAGCAAGAAGCAGCCCACGGTAGCCCTTTCGTCTACTGAGGCGGAGTATCGGGCCGCGTCTTCCACCACATGCGAGGTTGTGTGGCTTCGGAGACTGTTGGAGGAGCTTGGGTGCCCCCAGACTCGTCCTACATTGCTGCGATGTGACAATGAGAGTTGCATTGCCTTGGCAAGGAACCCTGTTTTTCATGCCCGGACGAAGCACATTGAGATCCAGTACCACTTCATCCGAACAGACCGGTGCCGTGCAGATTTCTGTCTCTGTTCGCAGATTTCTGACAGCAGACAGTGCAGACTGCAGCAGACTTCGAGGTGGACAGCAGGTCGCATCGTCGAGGTGGAGACACGCAGTCCAGCGCACTGCGCCCGTGTATATCTTTGTATTCAGCATTCTTTACACAGCAGATCTTCTGTGTACACTGTCTCTTTCTCTCCCTTCTCTCTCTGCGTTCTCTCACTCTCAGTCCTACGCTTCCGCACCGCTGCACTCTGACACATGCATCCCATAGATACACAGTTACTTCCTTATCTCTCACCACTTGCATCACATTTTGGAACCGTATGCACATGATGACCTCTTGTATGTGCCGCAAGATGTAAGCTCTTGTGATGGTAAGACTTGTGGCAGAGGCATCAATGACCTTAATGAACACGGTGCCTTTGCATGAAGACACCAAAACATTATATACGTTCCTTTTGCGCATATTTGAGCATCCATTGTATAAAACTATGCATCTATATTTCACCCATGTCTCCTTCAATGGGTCGAATTGAGCTTCTATAGATGCCCTTTCCCTCCTAAGCTCTTGTGTGCATAGGGCACCCGCGGAGGGACCCTCCCACTTGCACCCTATGCGGCTCATTGTCTTGATAGCCTTTTTCAATTGTTGAGTAGTGCCACCATTAAAAGGCATAGCACACTGAATGAATAAGAGAGTAAGCTTCCTAGTTGCCTTTGTAATGGTGTGCCTTTGAAGCCCTACATGGATACTTGTGTTAGACAGATCATAGCCTGCACAGTCAGTCGGACTGTGCAGTCGGACTGCCACGTGGCAGTCCGACTGTCAGCAGCCCAGTCGGCTGCATTTAATGCAGCCGACTTATTCAGGCTGCGCCCTATTTTCTGGCGCCCCATTTCAGGCAGTTTTTCGACTATTTATAGTCGATGTTTCCAGCAGTCTGGTCACTATTCTCTGTCGCAGATTACAGACCGGTGCCGTGCAGATCTCTGTCTCTGTTCGCAGATTTCAGACAGCAGACAGTGCAGACTGCAGCAGACTTTGAGGTGGACAGCAGGTCGCATCGTCGAGGTGGAGACACGCAGTCCAGCGCACTGCGCCCGTGTATATCTTTGTATTCAGCATTCTTTATACAGCAGATCTTCAGTGTACACTGTCTCTTTCTCTCCCTTCTCTCTCTGCGTTCTCTCACTCTCAGTCCTACGCTTCTGCACCGCTGCACTCTGACATGGTATCAGAGCAGTGTTTGAGGGCTGACTGAGCGCAGAATCAACCTGAAGAGGAGTTTCCATCGCGACACAAATTTGCGTTTTTTGCGTTTAAGGGCAGACAGGAGGGCTGCGCCTTGGAACAAGGCTGAAACGAGTGTGGGCGCACAGGAAAGGAGTACAGGTGGTGGATTTGCTGCTGTTTACTGCTGTTTGTCGCGGAGAAAGTTTGAGTTTTCAACCTAAAAGTGCAGGTTTTGCTTTTTCATCGCCTCCGGCGGGTGAAGAAGCTTCGGGACGCTGAAGAGCCTTAGCAGGCTGAGTCTACTCAGTCAGAGGGGGCTGCTTTTGCGTTTGAGAAGGCATTGCAGGTGAATATGTCTACAGAGATGGACTTGGAGTTCCAGGCGATTATGGACCGGAAGGTGCCTGTCCTACCGGCTCTTCCTACAGATCAGAAGCTCGACGGCGACAACTACCGCATTTGGCGCGTTATGATGTTGGCCATTCTGGAGTCCTATGATTTGGCGGAGTTGGTTCAGGAAGATATTGACCGGCCCTCGGTAAGAGATGAGTCCAAACTCTCTTCCGATGCTCGTGCGGAGTTGGCCAGGGCCCAGTCTCATTGGGACAAACTGAATGCCCGGATTCGATCCTTTCTCTTTCTATCATGCACTACAGCCGTGATCGCTCACATCGAGCACTTGACGGTGGCTCGTGAGATATGGCTGGAGCTTGATCAAATGTACAATCGGATGACCCTGATGAAGAGGGTTTCTTTGGAGGTACAGATGCGGACCTTGTCCGTCAATAAGTCTTCTTCGCTAAGGGAACACATTAACAAGCTAAGGCAGCTACAGATGCAGGTTCAGAATGCGGGGAAGCCCATCTCCTCCGAAGACATGGCGATTACACTCTTGTCCCAGTTGCCGCCACGATTCGGTACATTTTACTCTGCCCTTATTGCTTCAGGGCGAGAGTCTACTCTTCGGTGGGAGGAGTTGGTTCCTATGGTCTTGGACCAAGAGGAACAGTTAAAGGGACAGAATGCTTCCAAGACGGAGGCGTTGACAGGTCAAGCCTCTCAGAAGAAGGGGAAGGACCAAAAGAAAAAGAAGGGGGATAACAAGTCCAAGAAGGACAAGGAGAAGGACAAGGACAAAGACTCCACATGCCATATTTGTGGAAAGACTGGCCATTGGAAGAAGGATTGCCCTGACAAAGACTCGAAGGACACCAAGAAGAAGGAAACCAAGGATTCTGGAGCGGTGGCTGCACCCTCATCAGCTGCATTTCTACATCTAGTTGTCATTGAGGACGCTTCACCGAATGCTTCTGATGCTGCGATGGCGGCCTCCCAATCTCGAGAGTGGATTATTGATAGTGGTGCCTCACGGCACATGACTCCTTCATCAGATGGTGTTGCCCAGCTGCGCCCGTCGCGTGGGCAGGTTCTCATTGGAGACAGCTCTTCAGTTTCTATTGCAGGTCGGGGTAAGATGCAGCTCATTCCGGATGGACGAGGTGGCACCCATACTTCAGAGGTTTTGCATGTACCAGGATTGGGGTACCATCTCCTTTCAGTCCATAAGATTTGTTCCCTTGGTCTTCTGGTGGAGTTTGACAGTTCTACAGTGCGAGTCCTTGATCGTGAATCGAGGAAGGTTCGATCATCTGGATATGAGGAGAACGGCATTTACAAACTGAAGTCTTCCACTGCCCTCTCTACTCTTCTTCTTACCTCACAGTCACAGTCTGAATTATGGCATGCTAGGTATGGTCACCTGAACTATGACTATCTTCGGAAGGCGTCACGGGGACAGCTTGTTCGAGGGTTGCCGGATATAGTGGTGAGCCAGCAGCCATGTGTCTCCTGCATAAGGGGGAAGCAGCATAGGGATGCCATTCCCCACACCGCTTCGCGGCGGTCTACTTCACCGATGGAGTTAGTATCTACGGATCTATGTGGCCCTATGAGGAATGAGTCCCTGCGTGGGAGCTCGTACTTCATGCTGATCGTGGATGACTATAGCAGGATGACATGGGCCTACTTTTTGGCACTAAAATCAGAAGCTTTCTCGCACTTCAAGGATTGGCTTCTCTTTGAGGAGAACCGATCAGGCCGGAAGTTGAAGACCTTGCGATCCGACAAGGGTGGTGAATTTGTCTCTAATGAATTTGCTCGGTTTTGTGCAGATAGAGGAATTCACCAGGAGTTTGCCAATACGAATACTCCACAAGAAAATGGTATTCTCGAACGGAAGAACCGTAGTGTGATCGAGATGGCGCGCACCATGATGGAGCACCGACAGACCCCCCAGGTTCTGTGGGCCGAGGCTGTGGCTACTGCAGTCCACATTCTTAACCGATCTCCTACTTTGGCCGTGGAAGGGATGACTCCATTTGAGGCGTATTTTGGGTCGAAGCCAGATGTTTCTTACTTTCGGGTCTTTGGGTGTGATGCCTATGTTCACATTCCCAAAGCTCACCGTGACAAATTCGAAGCGGCTTCCCGCAAACAGGTATTTGTTGGCTACAGCTCCCAGTCCCAAGGCTACCGACTCTATGATCCCGTCAAGCGGGATGTATATACTAGCCGTGATGTGCGGTTTGTGGAGGTTCCGGCTTCTTCAACGGGTGAGGAGCATCCCGTTCTTGGAGATCCAGGGGAGAGTTTGGCTCCTTCTACAGTTCCACTGGAGCCTGTGCCGTTTGATTATGATTCTGTTTCTGACACAGAGTCTACAGTTCCACCGGATCCTTCTGAGGAGTTACCACCGGTGGACATTCCAGAGTCTTCTACTGATGGAGAACGACGAGGGGAGGTTCGGCCTCCTCCTCGCTGGGCCCGTGACACACTCCGTGATTCAGGGATCGAGGGGGTTCCTGAGGAGTGGGGACCGCAGGATGGTCCGCGGCGGTCACGGAGGCACCAGGCGCATTCTTCGGAGCTTGTGTGCTCCAATTATTGTTTGATGTCCCGAGTTATGCAGGATCAAGAGCCCACCTCCGTGAAGGAGGCTTTACAGTCCGCCCCATGGAAGAAAGCTATGGAAGCTGAGTTGGAGTCTATTGAGAGGAATGGCACTTGGTCACTTGTGCCACGCCCCCCGAAGAAGAAGGTGATTGGAGTCAAGTGGGTCTTTAAGACCAAATATCTCAGTGATGGTACTTTGGATAAGCACAAGGCTCGCCTTGTTGCTAAGGGTTTTGCCCAGCGCCCAGGGATTGACTGTCATGACACCTTTGCCCCTACAGCTCGTATGGCAACCATTAGAGCTGTTCTTGCTTTGGCTGGCCATAGGAGATGGCCTGTTTATCAGCTGGATGTGAAGTCGGCCTTCCTGAATGGTGATTTGAAGGAGGAGATCTACGTTCAGCAGCCTCCTGGCTTTGGTTCTTCAGATGGGAAAGTCTACAGGTTGAAGAAGGCCCTGTATGGTCTCAAGCAGGCCCCGCGAGCTTGGAACGAGAAGATTGATTCGTTCCTCCAATCTCAGTTGGGATATCGGCGGTCCAAGGCCGATCCGCAGCTGTATGTTCACACTTCCGAGGATGGTTGTGTGCTGTTTGTATTATATGTTGATGATTTGATTGTCACAGGTGATGATGCACAGCAGGTCCAGGAGACAAAGTCAGCTTTACATCGGACGTTCGAGATGACGGATTTGGGGCTACTCCATTTCTTTTTAGGACATGAGATTTTTCAGTCTCAGCGGGGGATCTTTCTCTCTCAACAGAGATATGTACAGGAACTCTTGGTGTCTTTTGAGATGGAAGATTGTTGGGCCCTCTCTACTCCTATGGATCCGAACTGGAAGGCCACTTCCCATTCAGCTTCTCCTTTGGCGGATGCTTCCCGCTATCGACAGTTGATAGGGTCTTTGATTTGGCTTCTCAACACCAGGGTTGATCTATGTTTTGCTGTTGGGCTCTTGGCAGGGTTCATGAGTGAACCTAAGACGGTGCATTGGCAGGCTGCTCAGAGGATACTTCGGTATCTCAGGGGGACGTCTGATTTGGGGATTCATTACCCCGCAGGGACAGATGGGTCAGATCTTGTACTTGCAGGTTGGAGCGACTCGGATTGGGCCGGTGACGTGGACCACAGGCGGTCTACAACAGGTTACTGCTTTACTTTGGGTGCAGGAGTTATTTCATGGAGTAGCAAGAAGCAGCCCACGGTAGCCCTTTCGTCTACTGAGGCGGAGTATCGGGCCGCGTCTTCCACCACATGCGAGGTTGTGTGGCTTCGGAGACTGTTGGAGGAGCTTGGGTGCCCCCAGACTCGTCCTACATTGCTGCGATGTGACAATGAGAGTTGCATTGCCTTGGCGAGGAATCCTGTTTTTCATGCCCGGACGAAGCACATTGAGATCCAGTACCACTTCATCCGAGAAAAGCTTTTGGATGAGACCATCACTGTGGAGTATTGCAAGACGGAGGATAATCTTGCGGATTTGTTTACGAAGGCGCTTCCTCAGGCTCTACTTCGGCAACATTCCAGATCCCTCAGGCTTCTGCCCTGTCCAGGCTCTGAGAGGGGGTGTTAGACAGATCATAGCCTGCACAGTCAGTCGGACTGTGCAGTCGGACTGCCACGTGGCAGTCCGACTGTCAGCAGCCCAGTCGGCTGCATTTAATGCAGCCGACTTATTCAGGCTGCGCCCTATTTTCTGGCGCCCCATTTCAGGCAGTTTTTCGACTATTTATAGTCGATGTTTCCAGCAGTCTGGTCACTATTCTCTGTCGCAGATTACAGACCGGTGCCGTGCAGATCTCTGTCTCTGTTCGCAGATTTCAGACAGCAGACAGTGCAGACTGCAGCAGACTTCGAGGTGGACAGCAGGTCGCATCGTCGAGGTGGAGACACGCAGTCCAGCGCACTGCGCCCGTGTATATCTTTGTATTCAGCATTCTTTATACAGCAGATCTTCAGTGTACACTGTCTCTTTCTCTCCCTTCTCTCTCTGCGTTCTCTCACTCTCAGTCCTACGCTTCCGCACCGCTGCACTCTGACAACTTGCACCATGCAATGACCCTCTTCATCCACTAGACGATGGCAACAAAGTTCTTTTCGCACTAGGACCCGAGATAGATATAGACGTAATTCTTTTTGATACTTTACTTTCAATTTGGCTAGCAACACTAGCCTTTGTTTGGATCACTTGAGTCTCATTTGTCCCATGAAATGTTGGATGCGGGTACCCATCCTAACTTATCCCAAGTCCCAATCTCTTTCGATGCCAAAAATGGAGGCTTACCATTACTTTGGCCGGTACATTTACGCAAGGCTTGATATCTTTCTTGGGCATGCAATCAGAGCCCTCATATCTTGCAATTGGAGTGACAAGGCCCCAATATGGATTTGGTGCCATGACTTCCGAAAGGATGAAAAGGGAAGTTGGAAAGTTTAGGATTAAAGGAAGAAGAAGAATAAGAAGAGGAAGAAGAAGGGAAAGAAAAGATTCAAGTAGTAGTATTAAGGAGGGAAGGAAGAACGACGAAGGAGGAAGTGGAGGATGGAAGGAAAGAAGGAAGGAAGAAAGGAAGAAACAAGAAGAAGAAGAAGAAGAAGAAGAAGAAAAAGGAAGGAAGGAAGGAAGAAAGAAAGAAGGAGGAGGAAGGAGGGAGAAGAAGGAGAAGGGGGCAGTGGGCTGCAAGTAGTTGGGAGCTGGTGGGAGGAGGCGGAAGCAGGAGATCGAGATGTGTGCACAAAAGACAAAGGAAAAAGAGGTGAAAATGTCTGGATAGTGCGCATTTTGCCCCAAGATGGCCAGGCCAAAACGTTGTATTTGCGGTCCCATTTTGAGCTGAAATGGCCGGTTTGTTTTGGACTGCCCGAAATGGCGTTTTGGGGTACTATGATGAGAATGAGTGAATGTGAATATGAATGGTATAATTAGGGGGACCTCGGACCTCCATGTCTCAAGGATGATGGATCATGGTAGAGGTGTGTGAGAATGGTGTTGTCATACTCATGACAGATCCCAAAACGGAGCAATAGCAATACAAGGGGCTGGATTGCTGATGAAGATGACAAGAGAGGGAGTGACATATAGTCCATAGTTAGTTGGATGCCAAGAGTGTAGTTAGCAACAAAATACAGGGTATCAGTTGAAAAACAATGCAGTGATTAAAATAAACAACTCAAACCTGATTTTTGTGGTTTAGTATGATATGGTCTGTATCCTTGATGTCATCTTCTAAGTTCTTGGCTAGAATGGCTTCCTTGAGCTCTCGAGAAGTGCCTTCTCTAACCACCTTTCCTTCATGACGTCTTTAGGGGCCATTGTTTAGAGTAAATTTGACAGAGCTTTTGCACAATTGTGAAAGGAGAGAAAAGGCCAGCTTTAGCAGAGTATCCATGTGATTATAGAGAAGAGAGAAAAGCCTTGATAAATTTTAGTAGAGCTGTTGCACGATTATGGAGAAGAGAGGAAATGCTCAACGAATTTTGGCAGAGCTTCCATGCATGTGTGAAGAAGAGGGAAAAAGATCGATGGATTTTGGCAAAGCTTCCTCACGCATATAAAGAAGAGAGAAAGGTGGCAACAATAGGTGATAGGTTGGACAGTAGGCTGAAGGTTTCCTCCACTAATGCGCATGCCCTTGACATGGGCAG
The DNA here is from genome assembly GCF_053477565.2 of Lygodium microphyllum. NCBI lineage: Eukaryota > Viridiplantae > Streptophyta > Polypodiopsida > Schizaeales > Lygodiaceae > Lygodium > Lygodium microphyllum. The sequence goes on from NC_141157.1 coordinate 132,488,386, forward strand.
GAGCGGATAGGATGATGGTGACTGTCGAGCGATGACCTACAGCAGCTCTGGATGGGATGTGGGAAGCTATGTGAAGGTAGAAGGCTTATGGCTGAGTGCTAGAGTAAGATAATGAATTAGGGATGAAGGGATGCCCACAATTAACGCTTCTTGTAGAGGATTTCAATGCATTTGTGTTATTGTTCAAACATAAAGCCTTTTTTTTTTGGTAATCAGCACTAATTGCTTTTCGGGGCCGTTTTGAGGAGAAATAAGTAGGGGTTAATGCACAACAATTCAGGATTAGTGCAAACCCTTGGTGGCTTAACATTGTATTGTTCACACTCTTGTGCATCCTTTGTTAGCCCTCGCATTTCTCAGAGGGTCCCAATACCCAATGAAAGGCCCCCTCTGAATGAGTATTAGATTTTCTGTTGGAGAAGTAGGTGCAATGATTGAAGTAGCTGGTTGACTATTCAACCTGAATGCTTAGTCCTGAGCTTGAGGAGTGCTGGACACAAGTGAAGCTTAACTTGGGACTGCACTGTAGTGATGAGCTGATTATGGAATCATGCACATGAAGCAAGGAAACCTGGACTCATGCAAATACACAATAGTAGACAGCATTGATGATAAAGGCATTGGCATTGCACATAAATGACACAATGCAGGGAAACACACTTGGATTGTTAAAAAGCTGAAAATCCAGTCGGCTATGCACACTCATGATGGAAAGCAACCTGGTTGGACTGTTTGGACCTCAAAACACATCATTGTGCAGAGGGCATCTGGGGATTGCTGCATTCAGGCCAAAATGCTGAAAATCAGTGTTTGAACTGATCACTGCTGCTGCAAAACAACCAACTGGCAGGAACAGATCATGGCTGGGTAAAACACATCAGTTTCAGGCCTGAGCTGGGCATCAAATGGCCGGAACCAACAGCCATGGAGCTGGATGGAGAGGGCAGCCACGCACCAGCACACATACACACTTGGGACTGACTCAATTTTATTTAGACACACAAACCAACCACAATCACACAATTAACTCGTATCCGGCAAGACATGGAACGGTCTATTTTTACACTCATTTGCTTGTCTCTTGTACAACATTCTATAACTTTCTTTGGGCTTTTGCAATGTTGCACCGTTTGTGAGTGCTCCTTAAGCTAAGGTTCTGTGCAAAACTCCAAGTGGGATAAAGGGATTGACTAGATTGCTCAGTGACTCAATGCAACATGTAGCTTCTAGCTTCCAGGTGCACCACAGATGTAGTTATGCCTAAGTGTGTGTACTTTAACTAGAGGGGTGGACCTTTGACAGTTCTTAAGTTCTGACTTGTCCCCACATGTGCATGAACAAAAAAAGGCATATGAGAAAGCAAGAAACACATATTAATGTTCATGCTATCCCTTGAACTTTACATCACAGTCATTACAATCAACTTTGTGGTTACTTGTGTGCAAAACAGATAAAAATATCTTAAAGAGAGAGAACAACAAATTATTACAAAAGCAAAAAAGACAACAAAGTTTTCAAGAGGCAGGAGTGCAAGCAAAAGGGTGCATTTCACAAAGCTTAAATAACAAAGAGAGGAGAGTGGTTTTGAAACCAAAATTTTTCATGATTGGGTGATTAGACCAACTGGTTTGACTGCTAGATGGGCTGGCTGGTTGACTTGGCAATGTGGTAGGTGCCACATCAGCATGTGTCCACTGTCCTTGATTATCACGGTAGCCCTTATTGCTGCAGTGGTCATTGTAACCATCACGCTCATTACAGCATTACAACAATATTGTAGCCTGGGAACCAATCTTGCTATTGAAGAGGTTGACCAATCTTGCTATATGATCTACCTTGGCCATAAAATTGAGATCATGATTTATCGTCTTTGAACTTTTTTCGTGCATTCAAAGGCTTTCTATGTGGCAATTCTCTTTGCAGAAATCATGCATTTTAAGGCTTTCTGTGTGGTAATTCTCTTTGCAGAAGTAATATTGGAAGGTGTTTTGCAAGCGACTCTTTTTCTGACTATTTATCACCATCTGAACATACTTTCTTCTCATGGTAGAATACTGCAGGGATGTCACACCAGCAAATGGAGGAGAGAATTAGACATCTGAATGACAAGTTACTGGCAGCAAATGACCTGGTCAGACAGCATGTGAAGGTAGCTGAAGAAGCTGTGTCAGGTATAGTTCAGGCTTCAATAATTTAGCATCCATAAGATGGGTTTGTCACTTTGTGTATTTTGGAGCCTTGGTTAATCTGTGTATCTTTGGTTGTTATTAGGATGGGAGAAGTCCAAATCTGAATGTGTGTCCTTGAAGCAACAGTTAGATGCTTTGGTTGATCAAAAACATATTCTGGAGGATAGAGTCTTACATCTGGATGGGGCCTTGAAAGAATGCACGTGGCAGCTACGGCATGTGCTTGAGGAACAAGAGCACAAAATTCATGAGGCTATCGTGAAGAAGACCAGAGACTGGGATAACACAAGGCTAGAACTTGAAGGGAGGCTGGCTGACACTGATCAACAGCTTTCCGAGGCTGGGCGGCAGAATGCCATGCTGTACAAAACTATGCAGGAACAGGCTGAGACTATCACAGAACTAAGCCGGACTCGTTCACGAGCAGAAACTGACATTGAGATGCTACAGATACGTATCGAGGCATTTGAGAAAGAAAATTCTTCATTGAAGTATGAAGTACTTGTTCTCAACAAGGAGCTGGAGATTCGGAATCATGAAAAGGAAATGAATAAAAGGTCTGCCGATGCAGCAAACAGGCAACACTTAGAACATGTAAGAAAAATCAGTAAGTTGGAAAATGAATGTCAACGCTTGCGGGTTTTGGTACGTAAAAAGCTTCCAGGTCCTGGTGCATTGGCACAGATGAAAATGGAAGTCGAAGGGTTGGATGTTGAAAAGGCTGAAAATACTAGGTGGAAATTTGGTAGTAAAGTTCCTGGGTCACCAAAAGCTAGTTTTATGGAACCTGCTCAAAAATCAGAAAGTTCTCTTTCAGAGCGCCTGTTGGCCATGGAAGAGGAAACCAAGATGTTGAAAGAAGCATTGGCAAAAAGAAACATTGAACTACAAGCTGCCAGGATCATGTGCACGAAGGCTGCTGACAAAGTATCGATGCTTGAGAGTCAATTAGCTTCCATCTCACAATCTCAGAAGTCACCAAGGAAACTTCTGTTTGGAAGCACTGAAGCTTCTATTAGTTTAAGTGTAAGCAAGGAACCCAGCCAGGCTTCAATGTCAGAGGATGGTGATGACCGCAGTTGTGTGGATTCATGGGCGTCTGCCTTAATTACTGAGCTTGCTCATTTCCCAAAAGAAAAGCTTCCACAGAATGCAAAGAAAGGACTTGATAGATTAGATTCATTAGATGATTTTATTGAAGTAGAACGTCTGGTTTCATTCTCACCAAGAAAGCGAGCAACTGGTGCTGCCATTCTCAATCAACATTCTGATAGGCTAGAAACATCAAGTAATCTGGGTGCACAAGTGGAAGGAACTGTTGAATCAATTGAAGATCTCTCAGATCAACTTCTTAAAAAGGAAGCAGAGCTTGATGCAGCTAACAAATTGTGTAAAGAGGTCTGTGACAAGCTCGCCAAAGCTGAAGAGAATTTGAATATTTTGCAGTCAAAAAATGCTGCTAATGAATTGAATCTGTATAGCCTGCACCAGAGGTTGACTATGATTGCTGAGTCTAAAAAAGGGGACTTTGATCCAGAAAAATTATTAGAGCTCATCAAAAATGCTGTTGCAGCAGCACAGTGCAGCTCTGTTGATGGGCTTCGAGATCATGTCATGAAGCTCTCCAAAGTTTCATCACCAGGACATGACTCCAATCCGGGCTTTCCTGAAGGTCATAACGCAACCGCATCTGCTGAGAGTTCTCCCGAGCAAAGTTCACCCTCCCGAGGCACATCTTTGATTGGTCCAGAGCTAACTTCAGCTGTTTGCAAAGTGGTCCATCTTATTGAGGGTCTTGCATTGGCAGCTTCCAGAAAACATTTAGTTATTCTTCCTGAAGAGTTTTCAAATAGTGCTCCTGGTTTAGATTCTGACAATCATCATATCTTTCACCCAGAAATGAATGATAATCCAGTTGACATAGATGCAAGTACGAAAAATTTTATATCTGTTAGTAACAGCTTTTTGCATGGGAAGGTAGAGCTCGTTCAGTTTATGGCAGAGCTTTCATCTGTATTGGGCCATATAAGTAAGGCTGCAGTCCATAGTATGCAGGACAGATCAACTGCAGGAGAATCAAATCCTGAAATTGGTGACCAACAAGATGTTAGTGTGGCTGGAAGCCCTGTTGCTGACACAAGCAAACCTCATGTTGCTAAGGGAGTCAATCCAATGGTTCCTTGTACAAACGAGACGACAGGCTTAAAAGAACCCCATGCTTTAGGGATTGAAGAAGAACTTCGGAAACTTCGGTCAGAGAAGTCAGCTCTTGAGTCTCACATGAGAGCAGAATTTAGTAGGCTAGCTGGAATAGAAGAGTTGGTTGCTCAGTTAAAACAAGAAAAATATAATCTGGAAGTCATTGTAGAAGAAGAAAAGGATAAAGTAGAAATTATGAGGGGACAATTACAGGATGCCGAACAACTTGTTGCCAATTTACGTGTACGGCTTGCATCGGCCGAAATATCAAAGAATATGGCAGATGAGCGGCTGGCTTTATTATCAGCAGCAAAGTTAGAGCTGGAAGCACAACTGAAGGACAAGGAAATAGAATTAAGCCAGATGAATGAAAGGCAAGATGCTGTATTAAGGAGTCTTACACAAGAGCAGTTAGAAAATAAGGAGTTGCATATATTGTGTAAAGACCTGGAACAACGGCTGCAAAGGTAACCTTCGATCCCCGATATCTAAGTCAATGCTTATAATAATTGGTTGGTCCCTGTATATTCTGAAGATGTGGTCATGAATTGCTGACTTTCTGGGATGACTCTGCAGTGCTAGTCTGATTTGTTCCAGTTGTGGGGCTAGTCTTGATGGCACAAATAACAAGGTACTTAAATCTCCATTTTGCTTATTCTTTTTATTTAAAATGCTTTATTCATAATAGTGTGGCCGTAAATAGAAACATTCAATTTTGTGTGTGCATGGATTGTGCATACAACTAACAGTAGTAACAGAGCTCGTAGCTCACTACAACCTGTCACTTTTTGGAGTGGGTCCATAGCAGAGGTACTTCTGTTCACCGCACCTGCCATTCACATGTTTGGTTTGTACAGTACATCTCATGTATTGTGTTATGGATTTTGTTGTTGCAAAAGCAAATGCATGGTCTGAGATAGAGAGTGACATGCATACATACATACATACATACATACATAACATGTGTGTGTGTGTGGGCATATATGTATGTATGTATACATGTGTAGTTTGTTGATGTCTTTTTGTCCAGCCAGATGGTTTTTCCATATTCCTCTCAGGTACCCTGATTTGTGGAGCATGATCTCAATGCAATTGCAAGATTGGTAGCCTTCCCCCACCCTTGATTCAGATCATCCTTCACAGGATTGGAAACATGTGGGTCGGCTGCATTTGGAGGGTGCTTTAGTTAACCGGATTTATTAACTCTTGATTAGCGGCCATTATTGGTCCGTGGCCAAGGCCAATGCCGTCTAGGACTCCATAAAAGCAGGGCCTGGTGGAAAATGACTATTTTGGAAGGGTGGATCAATAAGACCCCATTTAAATGCAAGGTCTTTCTTCAAAGAATGCTGATTGGTGGTCTATCCCTTGCCTTCCCCCTTTCAAGGTGCTGAAAGCCAGCTTGCCTTCTCGGAGAGGGTGGTAATGACCTGAAAATTAATTAACAATTACAGCAAGCATAATTTTCACATAAACTGAAAATGCAAATGTTATTGCTTAATCTTGGACAATGGACAGCTTGTTGGTCCCAAAACTGGTGCCCCTTGCGGCATTTCTTTATCTTGAGTTGCAATTTGGATAGAATACAATGAGATCCCTTGAATCTCCATGGTTGTCCAATTACCTCTTGCTATCATAAATGACCAGCAAGCCTTCAAACTAATTTGCACCTTGAATTACTGGCCTTCAATTGTGCTCCTTGGGTGAGAAGTTTAGCCCCAAATGTTTGTTGGTTGGATGGCCATTTATATCTCCTAAGATGGCCCCTATTTTAGTGACTAAAATTCAAGTCTCTAGGCCTTGAATCTTTAAGCACGCTTCCCAAGGTGGTTGTCAAACCCTACTTTTTGCTATAAGTTAGGGTTTACAACAAAGATTAGTCAAAATCACCACCTTGAATGGCTGATTTTCCTAGAAATTGTTGAGGAAGAATGAGATAGGTGCTGGAGGATACGAGAGAATGCTGAAGAGAGAGAAATTTCAGGCTTCCATAATGGAAGAAATTAACTGGTGCCCTATCTAGACAACCATGTAAGCTCTCTCCATTGATGAAACTCTCCAAATATGATGTTGCTTGGCTGAAACAACCCTCAAAATCTTATTAGCAATTATTGTAGTCTCTTCTGGGCATGTCACCAACTCTTGGAGGGTCTCATACTAGTTGGAATTGGCTTGTTAACTACTGCACAACGACAATAGCAGCCTTCTCTCTCTCTCTCTCCCACACACACACACACACACACAAAATAAGCTTTCTCTAGACTAGAATGAACATTGCTCTCTCTCTATGTGTATTAATCAATTTATTAATGCCAATTCCCTAGTGTCACCACTAACACTAATGGCTACTTAAATGTTCTACACCAAGTTGACACCGGGTACTATCTAGTATGTATCAGGCATAACTTATTACAACTTTTGCCTTTGGCACCAATTGATATATCAGGGTTGTGGGTCCCACATTGCAAAATAATTAATTTGCACCTCATATGTGCAAATCACATTTACACATTTGATTAACTTTTAATCAAATGCTAAGCAAAGTATTAAAATTTCACGTCCTTGTGACAAACCATCTCTTGAAATCCTTGCAATCGTCATTGATTGCACTATAATGTGCCAAAGCAAAGCATATTGTACTAGAATTTTCCAAAAGGCATCATAGTAAAGAAAACATTGGCCAATGTTGTTTAACTATACTAAAGCCAAACACTTGCTGAAAATTTTCAGCCAGCATAAATAAAACTGTTAGGTTAGGGTTCAACAACATATACGCATATATGCACTTAGAGTGAACAAGTCAACAAGAGAGAAGGGAGTGTTGGAATGTCACATCCACTATGTGAGAATGATATGAAGGTTCAATTCCTAAGGTACTAAGTATCACACTCATTGATGGATGTTCACATGGGGAAAAAACCCTTCTCTAGCTAGAAGGTAAAAAGTACTTGTGGATAAGGGAGCGTTTACACCAGAACTTAGGAGGAACACGATAAGTATAACCAACCCCCCTCGAGTGAACGATGTGAAGGTATGCAAGGGGTAGGTAAATCAATCCCCAAATGGTATCAAGCGAAGAACCTTGTGAAAGGCTTCAAACTTCTCTCTAGAGAGAGCTTTTGTAAACACATTTGCCAAGTTATCCTATGTAGGGATGTAAACTGAGTTAGTCTGCCTTGCATGGAGCCTTTCTTTGACATAATGATAATGCACCTCAATGTGCTTAGTGTGAGTATGAAAAACTGGATTCTTGGCAATTGCCATGGCACTTTGACTGTTTGTATAGATAGGAGTGGGTGACTACTGTCCCATACTAAGGTTGACCAAAAGGCGTCTGACCATATACATTCTAGTGTAGTTGTAAATGCTGCCTTGTATTCAGCTTCACAGCTAGATGTGGCCACTGTAGAGTGCTTCTTGTTCGGCCAAGAAATGCATGAATCACCAAGTATGAAGCTACCACTAGTTCACACCCTTGTGTTAAAACAATTAGCTCAATCACCCTCGTGCCAAAACAAACAGTCCAATCACTGTTGGTGTATGCATGCAAGCAGAGAGAAGTGCCTTTACATAAAGGGTGCCAAGTGAGAGACCCCAAATTGAATGCCTGGCCATGCATTACACAAATATAATACACAACCAACATCTTACGGATAAAGAGAAGCATCAAATGGTTCTTTTGTATCCTCAAGTGTAAATCTATGGCTTGTCTCAACGGGAATAGAGATAGGCTTGCAAGCTTGCATTTGGAAACGCTCAAGAAGTTGCTCGGTACGCAGACTGCTGCAAAATAATCCCCCCCTCAACTGCAGTAAACTGTATGTCAAGATAGTAGTGCTAGTGGCCAAGATCTGTCACATTAGAAGTATATTGCAATTCAACTTTTAAGGCTGAAATCTATATCTCATGAGGTCTAGTCAACAACATGTCATCCACATAAAGAATGAATTGAGGCTGAAATCTATATCTCATGAGGTCTAGTCAACAACATGTCATCCACATAAAGAATGAGAATCAGGAGATTATCCCTATTTTTGTAGACATGAAGTATGCTTTCAGTGTGTGAATTGTTGAAGCCAAGAGCAATCAAGTATTCATGTATCTTTCCATACCATGCCCTAGGTGCTTGTTTCAAACCATACAAGGCCTTATTGAAATTGCACACTTTACTTTCTGACTCTTTTTGAACAAAGCTAGGAGGTTGCGTGACATAGTCCTACTCACGAAGATCACCATTTATAGGAGCAATCTTCACATCCAACTGATGCACATGCCAATCATAATAATTACAAATGGTGTTCATACATGAAGTGGGTGCAAATGTCTCATCATAGTCCATCCCATGCGGTTGGGCATGTCCTGTGGCAACAAGATGTGCCTTGTAGCAATTTTAGGCAAAAGCCCCAAAAATTTTGAAGGAATTCTGGGGAAATTGATGCCTATTGTAAAGTCCCCAAAATTTTGTGCCTAGATGGAGATTGTGCGCGAACAGGAGTTATTTTGTATGGCTAAATGTTGATTAAGGCTAGGGAGCATATATATTTTAGTATTTTATTGATTGTCGGGTAGGAACGCAACACGTGTATTAAATCGGCAGCATGAAGTGGATGTTAGTTGACGAAATGGGAGTTTTTGAGTCTCCACTAGCAAGCTGTTGGGTCTATGCAAGTAGGCGAAGTATGAAACATGTTGTTTGGGCTGATGCGGTGATGTGATAGGATTGCCGAGTTGGATACGCAATCTATCTGTGACAAATAGGCGTTGAATAGCTGGTGCTTGACAGGCAATGATGGCGAGGGACACATTGAATGTCGACAGGCCTATCGGGCTACTGCTGGGTGCATACAAGACTAGCGACTTTAATGCAAATAGTCAATGTCAGACTCCTTCATCAATGTGCAAAAGGCAAGTTGTGTTATCGAGTCACAGCATATATGAGTAGATAGGTGACTGAAATGAGTATATGAGTTGTGTGCGAGGCTCAATGGTGGCGGCAACTACTAAAAGAGGTATGGTTCTTTTACCACTGTTAGGTTAGGGTTTAGTAGCACGTACGCGCGCGCGCGCGCACACACACACATACACACACACTCAGTGAACAAGTGAACCGCAAGAGAGAAGGGAATGTTGGAATGTCACATCCACTATGTGAGAATGATATGAAAGTACAATCCCTAAGGTACTAAGTACCATACCCATTGATGGGTGTTCACACTAGGGAAAACCCTTCTCTAGCTAGAAGATAAAAAAAGTGCACGTGGATAAGGGAGCATTTATACCATGAACTTAGGAGAAACACGAAAAGTGTAACAAAAGCATAAGACTCATAAATAATCTAAGACTTCTACTAGAAACCCATAGAATGTACTTCTCAATAGTGTATCTCAAGTGTTTTGGTCAAACAACCATAGCAAAGCATAAATTGAGCATAAACCATGGCTAATCTATCAATGGCATTCATAAAACACATGGTTGTCCATAAAACCATGTGAACACCATTGAGAATTGATGATCATCCATTGAAAACCAGCAACTGATAATCAATCTCTAATGATTATAAATTGATGCAAATTGATGCATACTAATACAAATGTATAGTTTCAAAGTTACAGGTGAAAAACCATACCATATGTATACCAATTGTAGTGACTAGTTGAATAGTGACCTCATGGCAGATATATTGTGAGCATAGTATCTTGGATGCATGCTAAATACATTTAAGATCCACTATACACAAGAGCTGTCCATTAGTGGAGGATTGGAAGTGCTACATTTCCCTTGAGCATTAGGCAATGCCCTGGACCCCTGCTTTGTTGAACTTGACTGAGCATGATCCAAAGTTAACTTTAACTAACAAGCCTCGAGGTAAAGCTACAACAATTGAGAATAGTTTGTCAAGTCATCCTCTTTCATCCATTTAGTATCTATTGGGGAATAATTCTGAAACTTTATGAAGTACCTTCTAGAAACTTCACTTCTAATCTTTCTCTCTTTATGTGTCAAAATCTGCTTGGGCACCGATATCTCAGCCAATTTCTCAACCTTTGGCTGCATTTCAGTAGATACATCTTGAGGCACATAACTATGCAAGGGCCTCAACAATCTCACATGAAACGCATTGTGTATCTGCCAGTGTGGAGGCAATGTCAGCCTATAAATGACATCACTGATTCTCTTCAACACTTGGAAGGGTGCATAATATCTTATACTCAGCTTTGGAAATAACCTCTCTCTACCTTTCATCTTTTTCAGCTTTATCTTTTCAAAACATAACAATACATAGTCGCCCTTTGCAAATTGCAAAGCACGTCTAGGGCGATTAGTTGCCTTCTTTTGCTTCTCTTGAGACCTTTGAAGAGCATACTTAACCTTTGCATAGGTTACATCCATGTTTTCTACATATTGATTAGCCTCAAAGATCTTGTCCTTTATGTGCAAATACTTTCTTACCACCTTCCATAACCTCAAATGGAGCTTTGCTAGTGGAATTATACACTGTATTATTGTATGCAAACTCTACCAAAGGTAAATAATGCTTCCACTATGACTTATGCTTAGATAAATAGCATCTCAAGAGGTCAAGCATTATAGAATTTGCCTCTTTTGACTGACCATCCGTTTGCAGATGGAATGATAAAGAAAATTTCAGCATAGCATCCATATTTTCAATTAGCTCATTTCAAAACAACTAGTCATCTGAGGGTCTGAATCACTGATGACGAACTTTGGAATGCCATGATACTTAAACAAACGCTATAAAAATAAGTGTGTCATATGATTAGCCTTTATCTTCTTCCTTAACAGAATGAAATGGGCATGCTTATTAAACTTGTAATTAATGGTCCATATCCTATCATTCCCAGTAGGTATCTCTGTCAAGGCCTATTTGGAATTCGCAAGGGCTGTAATAAACCTAGCATCTTTTGCTTATTATACTTAACCTTTTGACATACAATTTATGTCCTGACAAACTGTCTCAAAGAAGGCCAATAAAAGAAATGCTCCATTGCTTTAACTATAGTATCAATACCTTTGCCTGTATAAGGAGGAGCATGACTCTCAATGATCACCTCAGGTCTAAACTACTTTATAACACACACTCATCTATGCATCAACAAAAAACCATCTCTAAGTACAAAGTGCTCATGTCTTTGGCCATTGCAGAGCTGATCATATACATTTGCAAAATCTTAATTAGCAGTATATTGATCTTTTATGGCATCCAATTTAGTGTGATACACATAGTGACAGTTGAAAATCTGAGGCCTACAAGACAATGCATTAGCCGCCACATTCTTTTTTCCATCTATATGTACAATCTAAAAGTGAAATATAGATAAGAAGCTGGTTCGTCTCACATGCTTCTTAGACAATTAAGTCTGTGTTAAAAGGTAGGGCAATGTCTAATGATTCATTTTCACTATGAAATCAGCCCCTAAGAGAGAGTGTTTTCATGTCGAAAGTACATGAATTATAAGTAGCTCCTTCTCATAAACTTACAAATTTCTTTTTGCACCATGGAGAACACAACTCTTACATGGCATAACTTGGTCATCTTGCATTAAAACAACCCCTATGTTGTTTCCACATACATCACACTGAACAACAAATGACTTCTTTAGATTAGACAACAATATAAGCATAGAATTTGAAGTCATCTTTTCCTTTAGCTTCTCAAATGTTGAAATTTTCACTTTTGTCTAAGGCACACGTTTCTTCTTATAGTGGAGATGCAATTTCAGCAAAGCGATGCACATACTTCTTGTAATAGAAACATATACTCAGAAACTGCGGATCTCGTACACTTCTTTAAAGATGTCCATGAACGTATTGTCTTAACTTTTGCAAGATTCATATGAATGTCAACAGTCAATACAATGTGGCCCAATAAGTTGATCTTATGCAAGAAAAACTCACTCTTCTTGTCATTTATAGCTAGTTTATGCTTACGTAATTAAATAAATGTTCAAATGTTACCTATGCTTTGTCTAATTGTTTGAATAGGCAATCATATTGTCAAAGAAAGTACCCACAAATCCCCTTTGTGGCCTAAAGATATGATTCATCATTGGTTTAAATGTGGTAGGAGCATTCATAAGTCCGAAAGGCCTAACAAGAAACCTATACAACCCAAAAGATGTCCTGAAATCTATCTTAGGCACATCCTCTAGTCTAATGCAAATTTGATGATATCCACTTTCAAATCAATTATGGTTGGATATGGCTTTCCCTTGCAATCTAACCATAACACCATCGATTTGAGGGGTTCAAAAATTGATTCTTTATCGCAATTTTATTCAAAGCACAATAATCAATGCGCATACACCATGATCCCTTTTTTTTGAACCAAATGCAGTGGTTAACAAAAGGGAGGTGAGCTAAGCTAAATCAACCCTTTTTCCTACAGTTTATTCACTTGACTCATTCTCTCCTCTTGTTAAGGCTACACTTGTAGGGTGGCTTATTAGGAGGGCTACTTCGAGTGATAAGATCTATGCTACGATCTTTCGGCCTTTTAGATGGTAGTTACCCTAGTAATAATTGAGAAAAGCAATTAACATATATTTTTAGAAATGACATGCGTTCCTTTTCTAACTTAGACATGCTCCCAACATTTTCATTATCAATCTTATCCTCAGTAAAAACTAAGTATGCTAACCATTGATTTTTCATTACTTTAGAAATGGCAACAACTGATACAGTAGGGAGAGATTTTCCGTTCAATTTTACATTCAAGGTATGGGCCTTGCCTTTATGTTGAATAGTGATTACTTTAGCATGTGAATTAATCACTATATGCACATGATGGCACCAAGGCATATCGAGTAAGACATCACAATTCTCAAGTGGTGCAATGAAAAACTCTTTGCTGTCCACATATCCTCTGTCCACATATCCTTGAATGTGCAAGAAAAGTTTCCCAATGAGCAGTGTAATAGGCTTTGCATGGCCCTTGCATGCCATATCAACTTCTTTTGTGGGTCCCATCTCATCCTCTTTGATGTCTAGATGGGATGCCATGTCCGTGGAGATAAAGTTGGCTCGTGTTCCATTGTGAAAGAAGATTAATGCATGATACTGATTTGTGATTTTCCCTTATGCTTTGCATAACTAAGTAGCATCATCATTGGGTTGATCAATAACAACATCTGCATCAAACCAACAAATGTTTTGGGCTTCTTTCCCTTTGGATCTTCTTGATTTTTTGATTTTTGAGCTTGCTACCTATTGCGATAGTCCTTAGCCATGTGACCCTTTTGTTCACAAACAAAGCATTTATTTGGAGCTTTTAATTTTCTTCGTTGTGCAATTTGATTTTCAGATCTACCCCTTTTCTTAGCCCTTGAAAACTTCTTGATGGGCTGCTCATCCATCCCTTGGAAGCCCGAATCTTTTCCATACAACAATGCATCCGTTGTATAGTTGTTTCTATGAGCTAAGAAATGCTAGATATGGTGAATTAATGAAAAAATCTGCGATTCCTTTAGGTAGTGGGATTAGAAGACTGCCACTTGGCATAAATACCCATGCAATTGAGAAAAACGTTTTTGGGGTTGGTGGAGGCTATTTGAATTCATTTAGTTTTGGGAAAAAGAGAGAGGGAGAGCTACAGATCAATTTTCAGCCATTGGAGGTAGAGGACAGTAGCTAGGAGGCTAGAGAGAGCAAGCGACAACATTTATGAGCCTTCCAGCTGTTGGCAACAACATTTAGAAGCATGTGACAACAATTTGGGCCTCTCTAGGCGGCAAGCAACAGCCTTTGGGCTGATCCGGGTAGAGCAACAACCAATTGAGGGGCTTCTCTCTGAAGGATTTATGGAATTTCTCTTTACATAGCTCTCTCACACCTTCTCTCAGCAAATCTCAGCATTTCTTAGCCATTCTCAAAAGATCTCAGCCAAATTTGGTGGATAGCTGTAAGAATTCTATTGTAAACCCTAAATTTCTTAAAAAATTAGGGTTTTGTAGCCACCTCAGGAACCGTGCCATCAGTTAACGGTGTCAAACATTGAAATCAGCACCTGAAATTGAAGGAATTGTCAAGGATTGTAGATGCCGGCTCATCCATTGTGAATTGGGGGCAGCATTTGGCCAGTTGGGATTCCATTTGTGCAAGTCTTGGGTGAAAATCAAGGGGCAATTGGCTCGAATTGTATGCTAATTGTTTGTTCAGCATGGTGCTTTTGGATGAGCAAAGGAGATTGTGGAATCTTAGCTTGTACTCAATCCATTAGTAATTAAAGTTAAAGAAATACTGAAATGGACATCGGTTTTGGGGTCAATAGGGTGTCCAATGTCCAAGACTGTCGAGGTAAATTTTACATTTCAGTTTATGCTATTTAATTAGATGCTGTATTCAAGTGCTTGACCAAGTTTTGCCCCCTTATCTAAGAAGGAAGATTGGTTCCATGGTTCCATTTTTAGGATACCACTCAATCCTTTGATTTGGTGGGCCCGAGGCACTTGATTGTAAGCCACAACTTTGTGCTAGTGCTGTTTTTTACACTTAGCTGAGAAATTATAGCAATATGCCTTCATAAAGAGATGGAATCAAGCAGTGATGATGCCTCTTAGTATGGACATTTATATGGCAAGGTGTGCAAATGCAAGGCCATCATGGAAGTGCCAATCCACCGGATTTTGGACAATTGGGTATGTATGCAATGATGGGGTAGCTAGGATACTTTGGTGGTAGAACTATTTTTCATGCAATGGTTGGACAAGGACCGCATATGGAAATGTATGGCACAAATCCCTATGGTATGCAACAACCAATGCATGGTGTGTAAGGTCCAATGTATTTGGATATGGTTGAAAATGTGCATAACCTTATGTATGGCAGCATTGGTTTGATGCACGGGGCACAAAGTGGCATGCTTGGTAATGCATTTGCACCCTCGAATGTTTATGGGGATCAAGGAATGAGTATTGGTCATGCAAATGCTTCATTTGGGCTTGATCACGATGTAAATATAGCAAATGCACCCTTTTTGTAGTATCTAGCGTATGCGAACTTGACTCCCAAAGGGGAAGCAAAAGACTATGATGGGGGTGGAAAAGGAGTAAAGTTTGAGTCCTTGAGTGGTACACAAGATAGGTTGAAAGCTTTGACTTTCATTCAACAGGTTGATGTAGCCTATTTAGGGGGAAACTTCCTTGAATCCTATTCAGAAGGTAGGTGCTTTCTTGAAAGGGAATGCATTGTAGTAGTGCTCCACATTATCGATGCAAGGTATAGCACCGTCAACATGGGTACAATTCAAGCAAATGTATGCGTCGAATTGGTTGACAAGTACCTTTGAGGTGGACATCATGACAGCTTGGAATAAGCTTGATGCAAAGGAATGTGAGAATTTAGAATAATACAATAAGACGTTTTGAGATGCATTGCTGCTCGATACTTCTTATTATCCGGTACCCCTTCATGAGCAAGTGAAAAAGTACGTATGTGGACTACCTAAAGGAATTTGGGATTTTTGTAGAAAATCCACTATGTCTAGCATATCTCAGCTCATAGAGACTATTGCTACAGCCGATGCTTTGTTGTGTGGGAAGGATTTGGGCTTTCAAGAGAGTAGGAATAAGCTGAATAAAAAGTTGTTTAAGGTTGAGAAAAGGGATAGATCTGAAATTTAGCGTAAAAAGAGGTCAAAACAACAAAGAAAGGGTTGGAAATCATTGGCACAGTGTAGGGAATTGATGGTTGCAAATAAATATTTTATTTGTGAATAGGAGGGTCATTGTGCAAAGGATTGTCCCAATAGGCGATTGTGAAGAAATACCCTAACGTAGAAACATAAATGAAAGTATAGGACAAAGCATAAAATCTAAAGAACACAGTTAGGGTCAGGGTAACTCAAGGACAATGAACACAATGGAGTTTGAATGAAAGACTGAATATTGAATATACAATGCTTATGTAGTAAACAAATTGTGTAAAAATGAAAGCTGTGCCGTGAACTCTCATATCTTGAGGATCGAGACAGAGGTGTTAAGCAAAACAATGTATCCTACTCCTGATGGATCCTGAAATGCAGGAAAGGCAGGCTTTGAGAGTTGAACACCAATAAACGCAACTATGAAAGTGGGATCTAATGCAGATAGGCTATGAAGAGAGAGAAAGACTGAAAACTCAAGTGCTTGAGGAGAGAGAAAAATTGGGCGATAATAGAGGAGTGCAAATGCAAGCAGTAGGAGCTAGGCAACAAGCAGTGGAGAGAGAAAAACACCAAACACAGCCAACAAATTTTTGGGGCGACAGTGTAGGAGTGATGGCATCAGCCTTCTAAGCCCCTGGACAGTGTAAATGCAGCACAAAAGTGGTCGCCTTCTGTTGGGAAATATCACTTGGCAGCAAATACAAATTTGCGAGTGATTGGATTAGTAGGCAAGAGTTGGATCGAGGAGATAGAGGCTGAAATTAGCTGGTAGATAGTAGTAGACAACAAGGGAAAGCTTTGATTGAGATGTCCTCGTGAACGGGGTGTGGGCAGTAGAGACAGCTCTTGAAACTTGTAAAAACAAGATAGGACTGAATGGAGGGCAGCTTGCTTATTTATAGAAAGTTTTAGAACCTCCTACCACGCACCATTTTAAAAAACTCTCAAACCACACACCAATTTAGGGTTTATATTAATTAAGCATTTTTGGGGTTGTTTAAGTGGCTAGTTCAGCATGTAATACTCATGTTAGGTCAATAGTAGCAAGTTGGAAAATCAGAAAATCAGGGAGCTCTTAAAGGAAAGAAGCCCAAAACATAAGTGAGATTGGTGCCCAATGTTGTTAATGATAAAGTCAATGATGATGCTACGGAGTTATGCAAAGCATTGGGCAAAATTAGGGATTAGCATGCCTTGATATTCTTTGATAATGGTGCACGGGTTAACTTTATCTTTGTAGACATGGGCTCTTGTCAAGGCATTAGAGAGCATGAGATGGGACCCATGGAGAAAGTTGGAATGGTATGTAAAGGCTGTGCAAAGCTTGTCACACTGCTCATTGGAAAGCTTCGGTTGCACATTTGGGGATATGTGGACAATAAATACTTCTTTATTACTCTAGTTAAGGGTTGTGATGTGCTACTTGGAATGCCATGGTGTCACTATATGAATGTAGTGATTGATTCACATGCAAAAGAGATTACTATTTAGCATAAGGAAAAGATTGTTATACTTGATGTAAAGTTGAAAGGGAATTTCGTCCTTGTTGTATTTGCTATTGCCATTTCTAAAGTAATGAAAAATCATCTTTCAGCGTACTTGGCTTTTACTAAGGATAAGGATCATAGTGAGAATGTTGGGAATATGCCTAAGAGAAGGATTGCATGTCATTTCTGAAAATATATATCAATTTCTTCTCTCAGTTATTTCTAGGACAGCTACTACCTGAATGGCCTGAAGATCATGGCATAGATCTTGTCCGTGGAAGTAGCCTACTTAATAAGCCACCCTACGGAGTTAGTGCAACCCAGCAGGAGGAGATTACGAGTTAGGTGAATGAGCTGGTAGAAAAATGAGTGATTCAGCCCAACTCATCTCCTTTTTGTTCTACAGTGCTTTTGGTGCAAAAAAAGGGTGGTTCTAGCATATGTGCATTGATTATCGTGCTTTGAACAAAATCATGATAAAGAATCGGTTCTTGATCTCTTGGATTGATGGTGTTATAGATAGATTGTAGGGGGCAATCACATTTAGTTGTATAGATTTAAAGGGTGGATGTCATCAGATACGTGTTAGTTCGGAGGATGTGCATAAGACAACTCTCAAGTCATCTTTTGGGTTGTATGAGTTTCTTGTCATGCCTTTTAGACTTACGAATGCTCATATCACTTTTAATTGAATGATGGATTGCATCTTTAGGTCACATAGAGCATTTGTGGACACTTTCTTTGATCACATAATTGTCTACTCAAAGAATGGGGCATAACATAGAAAGCACTTGGACATTGTATTCAATGAGTTGTGTAAGCACATGCTGAAAAGTGAATCTTTTTTGCATGAAATTTTCTTTTTGGAGTATATTATATTGGTTGATAGTATTTGTATAGACCTTGCAAAGATTAAAGCAATACGATCATGGCCATGTTTGAAGAATATACATGAGATTTGCAGCTTCTTGGGTTTATGTTCTTACTACAAAAAGTATGTATAAGGATTTGTTGAAGTTGTATCTCCATTGTATGCCTTGTAGAAGAAAAATGTGCAATTTAGATAATAGCAGTGGAAATTTCGGCATTTGAAAAGTTCAAGGAAAAGATGACTTTAGATCCTATGCTTATATTGCTTGATCTAAGGAAGTTATTTGTGGTTCAGTGTGATGCATGTGGAAATAGCATTGGGACTGTTTTAATGCAGGATGACCGAGTTGTGGCTTATGAGAGCCGACGTCTCCACGGCGCAGAGAGAAATTTGCAGATCTATGAGAAAGAGCTCTTGGTTGTAATTCTTGCACTATCTATGTGGAAACCTTGTTAGGGGTTGATATTACAGCGCAGACAAACCATCAGACTTTGAGATACTTTTGGACACACACAAAGTTGTTAGAGAAGCATATGGGATGGGAAAAATTTCTATGCTTCATTTTCAAATTGTATATATTGATCGTAAAACGAGTGTTGTAGCTAATGCACTATCACGGAAGCCGCAAATTTCAGCCATCAGCATGGTTTATCACACTGAGTTGGATACCATGAAGGACCAATAAGTTGCTGATTTAGATTTTGCTAATGTTTATGATTAGCTTTGCAATGGTCAAAGATATAAGCACTTTATGCTAAGAGATGGATTTCTGATGATGCATGGATGATTGTGTGTCACAAAGCAGTTGAGGCCTAGAGTGATTACTAAAAGTCATGCTCCTTTATATATAGGATATAGAGGTATTGATGCCACAATTAAGGCAGTGAAGCATTTCTTTTATTGGTCAGCTTTGAGGCATGATGTAGAGTAGTTTGTCACGATATGCATGATATGTCAGAAGGTAATGTATGATAGACAAAAGATATTGGGTTTATTGCATCCCTTTTTTATTCCAAACAAGCCTTGACAGAGCATTGCAATGGACTTTATTTTTAAGCCTCCTAGGACATCTATAGGGAATGATGGGATATAGACTATCATGTGTAGGTTTAGCAAACAAGTCCAGTTCATTCAGGTAGGAAAAAAATAAAGGTTGATCATATGCCATGATTGTTTTTACAACGCATCCTCAAGTATCATGGTATGTCAAAGTTGATCGTCAGTGATCAAGATCCTCGGATGACTAGTTTATTTTGGAAGGGGTTGTTTGAGAATATGGGTACTGCATTGAAATTCTCATCATCCTTTCATCCACAGACAGATGGTCAGTGTGAAGAGGCTAATTCTAGAGTGTTGGATCTTCTGAGGCGCTATGTTTCAGACCATAAGATACACCATTGGTTGAGTTGCTTATAATAACATGGCGCATAGTTCCATTAGCAAAGCTCCATTTGAAGTGGTTGAGGGTGGCAAGAAGGTACCATCTATTTTATAGACTAAGGATAAGATCTTTGAGGTTGATCTCCATGTGAAAAATTTGAATGCAGCCTATGCAAAGATAAAGTATGCACTTCAAAGATTACAGGAAAAGCAAAAGAAGGTAGTTGATCACCATAGACGTGCTTTGCAGTTTGCAGAGGGCGATTATGTATTGCTGCATTTTGAAAAGGTGAGGCTGAAAAAGATGAAAGGAAGAGAGAGATTGTATCTAAAGTTGAGTATGAGATACTATGGGTCTTTCCAACTATTGAAAAAGATCACAGATGTGACATATCGGCTGAAATTACCTCCACATTGGCAAATATACAATGCCTTTCATGTTAGTTTATTAAGGCCTTTTCTTAGTGATGTGCCAGAGGATGTATGTGCTGAAATTGAGCTTGAGGTTGAGTTGTATGAGATATTACATAAGTAGATTTTGACACATAAGGAAATAAAGGTCAGAGGTAAAGTTGCCAGGAGACATTTGGCGAAGTTTCAGAACTATTCACCAATGGATGCTAAGTGAATGGAAAAGGATGACTTGGCAGACCATTCTTAGTTGCCTTTCAGTTAGAGCCAACTTTGGTATGAGGTCAATCAAGTTAAGCAAAGCAGGGGTTTGGAGCATTGTCTAATGCTCAAGGGGGAGGTAGCACTTCCACTCCTCTAGTTGCAAATAGCTATCGTATGTAGTGGATCTTAGATGTATTCAACATGCATCTAAGGTACCTGTGCTGATAGTATGTTTGCCATGAGGTCATAACACAATGTACTAGTCACTGTGAGATGTATGCAGACAAGTATGGTTGTTATCAGGGCTCTGAGACTATACTTATGCATGAGTTTTTGCATTGTTTTGGAGATCAATTATTGATTAGTTTCAGCTCAGTTTTTGATTACTTAGGAGGTCGGATCATGGTCCCTTTTGCATCAATTTTACATCTTTTGCATCAGCCTATAATTAGTTTTTGTACTCAGTTTGTGATCAATTTGGAATCATATTTGCAGAACTTAGTGACTAGTTTTCAGATCAGTTTATGATGAGATTATGCTCAATTTGTTTCAAGGGAAGAGAGAGTGCAATGGAGTGCGAGAGCGAGGCACGAGCTGCAGAGTTGAGAGTTAGAGAGAGTAAACGAAGAGATAGGTGTACTAGATCGTGATGGTACACAAAGAATAAAAGAATGTATTTATATGTTAGGGTATAATAAGCGTGTGTTCACACCCCTAAGACTATTTACATGGAGATGAAGGGACTTTATGTTAGCAAGCAGTCAGACCCTGTCCAGGTGCAGTCGGACAGATTCTGTCCAGGTGCAGTCGGACTGCATAGTTGGACTGCCACGTGGCAGTCCGACCTGTTCCTGTCAGTCGGCTACATGTCTATTTTTAGGGCTTGTTTCTTGGCTATTTATAGCCGAGTTTTTGAGCAGTCTTCCACACTTTTCTGCTCGCAGATTACAGACTGGTGGCTCGCGCAGATTTCGTCTCTGTTCGCAGATTTCAGACAGGAGACAGTTTAGACTGCAGCGGACTTCGAGGTGAACAGCAGGTTGCATCGTCGAGGAGGAGACACGCAGTCTAGCGCACTGCGCCCGTGTATATATCTGCATATCTTTGTATACAGCACACTTTATACAGCAGATCTTCATCTTCCACTGTCTCTTTCTCTCTCTTTTCTCTCTGCGTTCTCTCTCTCTCAGTCCTACGCTTCCGCACCGCTGCACTCTGACATGGTATCAGAGCAGTGTTAAAGGGCTGACTGAGTGCAGAACCAACATGAAGAGGAGTTTCTATCGTGACACAAGGCTGCGTTTTCAGCGTTCGAGGACAGGCAGTAGGGCTGCGCCTCGGAACAAGGTTGAAGCGAGCGTGGGTGCGCAGGAAAGGAGTCCAGGTGGTGAATTTGCTGCTGTTTACTGCTGTTTGACGAGGAGGAAGTTTGAGTTTTCAGCTTTCAAGTGCAGATTTTGCTTTTTCATCGCCTCTGGCGGGTGAAGAAGTTTCAGGACGCGGAAGAGTCCTAGCAGGCTGAGTTATCATAGTCAGAGGGGCTGCTTTTGCGTTTGTGCAGGCATTACAGGTAAAGATGTCTACCGAGATTGACTTGGAGTTCCAGACGATTATGGACCGGAAGGTGCCTGTCTTACCGGCTCTTCCCGCAGATCAGAAGCTCGATGGCGACAACTACCGCATCTGGCGCGTCATGATGTTGGCCATCCTTGAGTCCTATGATTTGGCGGAGCTTGTACAGGAGGAGATCGACCGGCCCTCGGTGAGAGATGAGTCCAAACTCTCTTTCGATGCTTGTGCGGAGTTGGCCAAGGCACAGTCTCACTGGGACAAACTGAATGCTAGGATTCGTTCCTTTCTTTTTCTGTCTTGTACTACAGCCGTGATAGCTCACATCGAGCACTTGACGTAGCTTGGGAGATATGGCTGGAGCTTGATCAGATGTATAACCGGATGACCCTAATGAAGCGGGTTTCTTTGGAGGTTCAGATGCGGATCTTGTCCATGAACAAGTCTTCTTCGTTGCGGGAGCACATCAACAAGCTTAGACAGCTTCAGATGCAGGTTCAAAATGCGGGGAAGCCGATTTCCTGTGAAGACATAGCGATCACACTCTTATTCCAATTGCCGCCATGATTCGGTACTTTCTACTCCGCTCTTATTGCTTCGGGGCGAGAGTCCACTATTCGGTGGGAAGAGTTGATTCCTATGGTCTTGGACCAAGAGGAACAACTAAAGGGACAGAATGTTGTCAGAGTGCAGCGGTGCGGAAGTGTAGGACTGAGAGAGAGAGAACGCAGAGAGAGAAGAGAGAGAAAGAGACAGTGGAAGATGAAGATCTGCTGTATAAAGTGTGCTGAATACAAAGATATGCAGATATATACACGGGCGCAGTGCGCTGGACTGCGTGTCTCCACCTCGACGATGCAACCTGCTGTTCCCCTCAAAGTCCGCTGCAGTCTGCACTGTCTCCTGTCTGAAATCTGCGAACAGAGACGGAATCTGCGTGTGCCACCAGTCTGTAATCTGCGAGCAGAGAAGAGTAGGAGACTGCTGAAGTCCTCGGCTATTTATAGCCAAGAAACTGGGCGAAAATCAGGGCAGGTCGGCTGCATTAAATGCAGCCAACTGGACTGCAGGTAGTCGGACTGCCACGTGGCAGTCGGACTGTGCAGTCCCGTACAGGTGCTGATCTCCAACACCCCCTCTTAGAGACTTGGTAGGGCAGAAGCCTGAGGGATTTGGAATGCCTCCAAAGTAGAGCCTGGGGAAGTGCCTTCGTAAACAAATCTGCAAGATTGTCCTCGGTGTCTTGCAGTACTCCACAGTGATGGTCTCATCCAGAAGCTTCTCTCTAATGAAGGGGTACTGGATCTCTATGTGCTTTGTCCAGACATGAAAAACAGGATTCCGTGCCAAGGCAATGCAGCTCTCATTGTCACATTGCAGCAAAGTAGGAGTCTGGGGGCAGCCAAGCTCCTCCAACAATCTTCGAAGCCACACAGCCTCACATGTGGTCGAAGACGCGGCTCGATACTCCGCCTCAGTAGACGAAAGGGCTACTGTGGGTTGCTTCTTGCTACTCCATGAGATAACACCTGCACCCAAGGTAAAACAGTAACCTGTAGTAGACCGCCTGTGGTCCACATCACTGGCCCAATCCGAGTCGCTCCAACCTGCAAGTACAAGATCTGAACCATCTGTCCCTGCGGGATAATGAATCCCTAAATCAGACGTCCCCCTCAAATACCGAAGTATCCTCTGAGCAGCCTGCCAATGCACCGTCTGAGGTTCACTCATGAACCCTGCCAAGAGCCCAACAGCAAAACAAAGATCAACACGAGTGTCGAGGAGCCAAATCAATGATCCAATCAACTGACGATAGTGGGAAGCATCCGCCATGGGAGAAGCTAAATGGGAAGTGGCCTTCTAGTTCGGATCCATAGGAGTAGAAAGGGTCCGACAATCCTCCATGGCAAAAGACACTAAGAGCTCCTGTAGATATCTCTGCTGAGAGATGAAGATCCCCCTCTGAGACTGATAAATCTCATGGCCCAAAAAGAAATGGAGTAGACCCAAGTCCGTCATCTCGAACGTCCGATGTAAAGCTGACTTCGTCTCTTGGACCTGCTGTGCATGATCACCTGTGACAATCAAGTCATCAACATACAACACAAAAAGCACACAACCATCCTCGGAAGTGTGAACATAAAGTTGCTGATCAGCATTAGAACGCCGATATCCCAACTGTGACTGAAGGAACGAATCAATCTTTTCGTTCCATGCACGCGGAGCCTGCTTGAGGCCATACAAGGCCTTCTTCAACCTGTAGACTTTCCCATCTGAAGATCCAAAGCCAGGAGGCTGCTTAACATAGATCTCCTCCTTCAAATCACCATTGAGAAAGGCCGACTTCACATCCAACTGGTAAACAGGCCATCTCCTATGGCCAGCCAAGGCAAGAACAACTCTAATGGTCACCATACGAGCAGTGGGGGCAAAAGTATCATGACAATCAATCCCTGGGCGCTGTGCAAAACCTTTAGCAACAAGGCGAGCCTTGTGCTTATCCAAAGAACCATCGCTAAGGTATTTGGTCTTGAAGATCCATTTGACGCCAATCACCTTCTTATTCGGGGGGCGGGGCACGAGTGACCAAGTGCCATTCCTCTCAATAGCCTCCAACTTGGCTTCCATAGCTTGCTTCCATGGTGCGGACTGCAAAGCCTCCTTCACGGAGGTGGGCTCTCGATCCTGCATAACACGGGTCATCAAACAATAGTTAGAGCAAACAAGCTCCGTAGAATGTGTCTGGTGCCTCCGTGACCGCCGTGGACCATCCTGCGGTCCCCACTCCTCAAGAACCCCCTCGATCCCTGAATCACGGAGTGTGTCACGAGCCCATCGAGGAGGAGGCCGGACCTCCCCTTGTCTCTCTCCATCAGCTGAAGACTCTGGAATATCCACCGGTGGTAACTCCTCAGGGATGACCGGTGGAACAGTAGACTCTGTATCAGAAACAAAATCATAATCAAAAGGCATGGGCTCCAATGGAACTGTAGCAGGAGCCCAACTCTCCCCTGGATCTCCAAGAACGGGATGCTCCTCACCTGTGGATATGGCCGGAACCTCCACAAACCGCACATCGCGACTAGTGTACACATCCCGCTTGACGGGATCATACAATCGATAGCCTTGGGACTAGGAGCTGTAGCCAACAAATACCTGTCTTCGGGAAGCTGCTTCAAATTTATCACGGTGAGCCTTGGGAATGTGAACATAGGCATCACACCCAAAGATCCTAAAGTAAGAAACATCGGGCTTAGTTTCAAAGTAAGCCTCAAAAGGGGTCATCCCATCAACGGCCGAAGTGGGGGATCGATTAAGGATGTGGACTGCAGTAGCCACAGCCTCGGCCCACAGAACCTGAGGGGTCTGTCGGTGCCTCAAAAGGGGTCATCCCATCAACGGCCGAAGTGGGGGATCGATTAAGGATGTGGACTGCAGTAGCCACAGCCTCGGCCCACAGAACCTGAGGGGTCTGTCGGTGCTCCATCATGGTGCGCGCCATTTCGATCACACTACGGTTCTTCCGTTCAAGAATGCCATTTTCTTGAGGAGTGTTGGTATTAGCAAACTCCTGGTGAATACCTTTATCTGCACAAAACCGAGCAAACTCATTAGAAACAAATTCACCACCCTTGTCGGATCGCAAGGTCTTCAACTTCTGGCCCGATCGGTTCTCTTCAAAGAGAAGCCAATCCTTGAAGTGGGAGAAAGCTTCTGACTTCAATGCCAAGAAATAGGCCCATGTCATCCTGCTGTAGTCATCTATGATCAACATGAAGTACGAGCTCCCACGCAAGGACTCGTTCCTCATAGGGCCACATAGATCCGTAGATACAAGCTCCATCGGTGAAGTAGACCGCCGCGAAGCTGTGTGGGCAATGGCATCCCTATGCTGCTTCCCACGAATGCAGGAGACACATGGCTACTGGCTCACCACTATATCCGGTAACCCTCGAACAAGCTGTCCACGTGATGCCTTCCGAAGATAATCATAGTTGAGGTGACCAAACCGAGCATGCCATAACTCTGACTGTGTCTGAGAGGTAAGAAGAAGAGTAGAGAGGGCGGTGAAAGACTTCAATTTATAGATACCCTTCTCCTCATATCCCGATGATAGAACCTTCCTTGACCCACGATCAAGGACTCGCACCGAGTTACTGTCAAACTCCACCAAAAGTCCAAGGGAACAAATCTTATGAACTGACATGAGATGATACCCTAAACCTGGTACATGCAAGACCTCTGAGGTATGGGTACTACCACGTCCATTTGGAATAAGCTGCATCTTACCCCGTCCTACAATAGACACGGAATAGCTATCTCCAATGAGAATCTGCCCATGCGAGGGTCGCAGCTGGGCAACACCATCTGATGAAGGAGTCATGTGCCGGGAGGCACCACTATCAACGATCCACTCTTGAGCCTGGGGAGCCGTCATCGCAGCATCAGAAGCATTCGGTGAAGAGTCCTCAATGACAGCTAGATGAAGAAATGCAGCTGATGAGGGTGCAGCCACCGCTCCAGAATCCTTTGTGTCCTTCTTGTTGGTGTCCTTCTTGTCTTTGTCAGGGCAATCCTTCTTCCAATGGCCCGTCTTTCCACAAATATGACATGTGGATTCTTTGTCCTTGTCCTTGTCCTTGTCCTTCTTTGACTTGTTATCCCCATTCTTCTTCTTTTGGTCCTTCCCCTTCTTCTGAGAGACTTGACCTGTCAGCGCCTCCGACTTGGAAGCATTTTGTCCCTTTAATTGTTCCTCTTGGTCCAAGACCATAGGAACCAACTCTTCCCAACGAAGAGTAGACTCTCGCCCCGAAGCAATAAGGGCGGAGTAGAATGTACCGAATCGTGGCGGCAACTGGGACAATAGTGTGATTGCCATGTCTGCGGAGGAAATCGGCTTCCCCGCATTTTGAACCTGCATCTGAAGCTGCCTTAGCTTGTTGATGTGCTCCCGCAGCGAAGAAGACTTGTTTACGGACAAGGTCTGCATCTGTACCTCTAAAGAAACCCGCTTCATAAGGGTCATCCGATTGTACATCTGATCAAGCTCCAGCCATATCTCCCGAGCCACCGTCAAGTGCTCGATGTGAGCTATCACGACTGTAGTACAAGATAGAAAAAAAAAGGAACGAATCCTGGCATTCAGTTTGTCCCAATGAGACTAAGCCTTGGCCAACTCCGCACGAGCATCGGAAGAGAGTTTGGACTCATCTCTCACCGAGGGCCGGTCGATCTCCTCCTGTACAAGCTCCGCCAAATCATAGGACTCAAGGATGGCCAACATCATGACACGCCAAATGCGGTAGTTGTCGCCATCGAGCTTCTGATCTGCGGGAAGAGCCGGTAAGACAGGCACCTTCCGGTCCATAATCGTCTGGAACTCCAAGTCAATCTCTGTAGACATCTTCACCTGTAATGCCTTCACAAACGCAAAAGCAGCCCCCTCTGACTGTGAAAACTCAGCCTGCTAAGGCTCTTCCGTGTCCTGAAACTTCTTCACCCGCCGGAGGCGATGAAAAAGCAAAACCTGTACTTGAAAGCTGAAAACTCAAACTTCCTCCGCGTCAAACAGCAGTAAACAGCAGCAAATCCACCACCTGGACTCCTTTCCTGCGCGCCTACGCTCGCTTCAGCCTTGTTCCGAGGCGCAGCCCTCCTGCCTGCCCTCAAACGCTGAAAACGCA
This sequence comes from Lygodium microphyllum, assembly GCF_053477565.2. Taxonomy (NCBI): domain Eukaryota; kingdom Viridiplantae; phylum Streptophyta; class Polypodiopsida; order Schizaeales; family Lygodiaceae; genus Lygodium; species Lygodium microphyllum. The sequence goes on from NC_141157.1 coordinate 132,516,045, forward strand.
AATTTGTGTCGCAATAGAAACTCCTCTTCAGGTTGGTTCTGTGCTCAATCAGCCCTCTAACACTGCTCTGATACCATGTCAGAGTGCAGCGGTGCGGAAGCATAGGACTGAGAGAGAGAGAACGCAGAGAGAGAAGAGAGAGAGAGACAGTGGAAGATGAAGATCTGCTGTATAAAGTGTGCTGAATACAAAGATATGCAGATATATACACGGGCGCAGTGCGCTGGACTGCGTGTCTCCACCTCGACGATGCAACCTGCTGTTCACCTCGAAGTCTGCTGCAGTCTGCACTGTCTCCTGTCTGAAAACTGCGAACAAAGACGGAATCTGCGCGTGCCACCAGTCTATAATCTGCGAGCAGAGAAGTGTAGGAGATTGCTGAAGTCCTCGGCTATTTATAGCCAGGAAATTGGGCGAAAATGAGGGCTGGTCGGCCGCATTAAATGCAGCCGACTGGACTGCAAGCAGTCGGACTGCCACGTGGCAGTCCGACTGCACAGTCCGACTGGACTGTGCAGCAGTCTGTACAGGCGCTGATCTCTAACAAATGCTTCCAAGTCGGAGGCATTGACAGGTTAAGCCTCTCAGAAGAAGGGGAAGGACCAAAAGAAGAAGAAGGGGGATAACAAGTCAAAGAAGGACAAGGACAAGGACAAAGAATCCACATGCCATATTTGTGGAAAGACTGGCCATTGGAAGAAGGATTGCCCTGACAAAGACATGAAGGACACCAACAAGAAGGACACGAAGGATTCTGGAGCGGTGGCTGCACCCTTATCAGCTGCATTTCTTCATCTAGCTGTCATTGAGGACTCTTCACCGAATGCTTCTGATGCTGCGATGATGGCTCCCCAGGCTCGAGAGTGGATCGTTGATAGTGGTGCCTCCCGGCACATGACTCCTTCATCAGATGGTGTTGCCCAGTTGCGACCTTCGCGTGGGCAAATTCTCATTGGAGATAGCTCTTCAATGTCTATTGCAGGACGGGGTGAGATGCAGCTTATTCCAGATGGCCGTGGTGGTACCATACCTCAGGGGTCTTGCATGTACCAGGTTTAGGGTATCATCTACTGTCAGTTCGTAAGATTTGCTCCCTTGGACTTTTGGTGGAGTTTGATAGTGATTCGGTGCGAGTCCTTGATTGTGGGTCAAGGAAGGTTCTCTCATTCGGATATGAGGAGAACGGCATCTATAAATTGAAGTCTTCCACTGCCCTCTCTACTCTTCTTCTTACCTCTCAGACACAGTCAGAGTTATGGTATGCTCGGTTTGGTCACCTCAACTATGATTATCTTCGGAGGGCGTCACGTGGACAACTTGTTCGAGGGTTGCCGGATATAGTGGTGAGCCAGCAGCCATGTGTCTTCTGCATTCGTGGGAAGCAGCATAGGGATGCCATTCCCCACAAAACTTCGCGGCAGTCTACTTCACCGATGGAGCTTGTATCTACTGATCTTTGTGGCTCTATGAGGAACGAGTCCTTGCGAGGGAGCTCGTACTTCATGTTGATCGTAGATGACTACAGCAGCATGACATGGGCCTATTTTTTGGCATTGAAGTCAGAAGCTTTCTCCCACTTTAAAGATTGGCTTCTCTTTGAGGAGAACCGATCAGGCCGGAGATTGAAGACCTTGCGATCCAACAAGGGTGATGAATTTGTTTCTAATGAGTTTCTCGTTTTTGTGCAGATAAAGGTATTCACCAGGAGTTTGCTAATACCAACACTCAAGAAAATGGCATTCTTGAACGGAAAAACCGTAGTGTGATCGAGATGGCATGCACCATGATGGAGCACCGACAGACACCTCAATTTCTGTGGGCCGAGGCTGTGGCTACTGCAGTCCACATCCTTAATCAATCCCCCACTTCGGCCGTTGATGGGATGACACCTTTTGAGGCTTACTTTGGGACTAAGCCCGATGTTTCTTACTTTAGAGTCTTTGGGTGTGATGCCTATGTTCACATTCCCAAGGCTCATCGTGATAAATTTGAAGCAGCTTTCCGGAGACAGGTATTTGTTGGCTACAGCTCCCAGTCCCAAGGCTATCGTTTGTATGATCCCGTCAAGCGGCCAGTCGAGATGTGCGGTTTGTGGAGGTTCTGGCCATACCAGCGGGTGAGGAGCATTCCGTTCTTGGAGATCCAGGGGAGAGTTGGGCTCTTGCTACAGTTCCTTTGGAGCCCGTGCCTTTTGATTCAGATTCTGTTTCCGATACAGAGTCTACTGTTCCACCGGCCACCCCTGAGGAGTTACCACCGGTGGAGTTTCCAGAGTCTTCAGCTGATGGAGAGAGACGAGGGGAGGTCCACCGGCCTCCTCCTCGTTGGGCCCGTGACACACTCCGTGATTTAGGGATTGAGAGAGTTCCTGAGGAGTGGGGACCGCAGGATGGTCCGCGGCAGTCACGGCGGCACCAGGCACATTCTACGGAGCTTGTTTGCTCTAACTATTGTTTGATGACCCGTGCTATGCAGGATCGAGAGCCCACCTCCTTGAAGGAGACTTTATAGTCCGTACCATGGAAGAAAGCTATGGAAGCCGAGTTGGAGGCTATTGAGAGGAATGACACTTGGTCACTCGTGCCACGCCCCCCGAATAAAAAGGTGATTGGAGTCAAATGGGTCTTGAAGACCAAGTACCTTAGCGATAGTTCTTTGGACAAGCACAAGGCTCACCTTGTTGCTAAATGTTTTGCACAGCGCCCAGGGATTGATTGTCATGATACTTTTGCCCCCACTGCTCGTATGGTGACTATTCGAGCTATTCTTGCCTTGGCTGGCCATAGGAGATGGCCTGTCTACCAATTGGATGTGAAGTCGGCCTTCCTCAATGGTGATTTGAAGGAGGAGATCTATGTCGAGCAGCCTCCTGGCTTTGGATCTTCAGATGGGAAAGTCTACAGGTTGAAGAAGGCCTTGTATGGCCTCAAGCAGGCTCCGGGTGCATGGAACGAGAAGATTGATTCGTTCCTTCAGCACAGTTGGGATATCGGCGTTCTAAGGCCGATCCGCAGCTTTATGTACACACTTTCGAGGATGGTTGTGTGCTTTTTGTGTTGTATGTTGATGATTTGATTGTCACCGGTGATCATGCACAGAAGGTCCAAGAGACGAAGGCAGCTTTACATCGGACGTTCGAGATGACGGACTTGGTTCTACTTCATTTTTTTTTGGGCCATGAGATTTATCAGTCTCCGAGGGGGATCTTCATTCTCAGCAGAGATATGTACAGGAGCTCTTGGTTTCTTTTGCGATGGAGGATTGTCAGACTCTTTCTACTCCTATGGATCCGAACTGGAAGGCCACTTCCCATTCAGCTTCTCCAATGGCGGATGCTTCCCGCTATCGTCAGTTGATTGGATCATTGATTTGGCTCCTCAACACTTGTGTTGATCTTTGTTTTGCTGTTGGGCTCTTGGCAGGGTTCATGAGTGAACCTCAGACAGTGCGTTGGCAGGCTGCTCAGAGGATACTTCAGTATTTGAGGGGGACGTCTGATTTAGGGATTCATTATCCAGGAGGCACAGATGGTTCCGATCTTGTACTTGCAGGTTGGAGCGACTCGGATTGGGCCGGTGATGTGGACCACAAGCGGTCTACTACAGGTTATTGTTTTACCTTGGGTGCAGGTGTTATCTCATGAAGTAGCAAGAAGTAGCCCACGGTAGCCCTTTCGTCTACTGAGGCGGAGTATCGGGCCGCGTCTTCGACCACATGTGAGGCTGTGTGGCTTCGGAGATTGTTGGAGGAGCTTGGCTGCCTCCAGACTCGTCCTACGTTGTTGCAATGCGACAATGAGAGTTGCATTGCCTTGGCACGGAATCCTGTTTTTCATGCCCGGACAAAGTACATAGAGATCCAGTACCACTTCATCCGCGAGAAGCTTCTGGATGAGACCATCACTGTGGAGTATTGCAAGACAGAGGACAATCTTGCAGATTTGTTTACGAAGGCACTTCCCCAGGCTCTACTTCGGAGACATTCCAGATCCCTCAGGCTTCTGCCCCGCCCAGGCTCTGAGAAGGGGTGTTAGCAGGTAGTCAGATCCTGTCCAGGTGCAGTCGGACAGATTTTGTCCAGGTGCAGTCGGACTGCCACGTGGCAGTCCCCGTCAGTCGGCTACATTAAGCCGACAGGTCTATTTTTGGCGCATGTTTCCTGGCTATTTATAGCCGAGTTGTTCAGCAGTCTTCCACACTTTTCTGCTCGCAGATTACAGACTAGTGGCTCGCACAGATTCCGTCTCTGTTTGCAGATTTCAGACAGGAGACAGTGCAGACTGCAGCGGACTTCGAGGTGAACAGCAGGTTGCATCGTCGAGGAGGAGACACGCAGTCCAGCGCACTGCGCCCGTGTATATATCTGCATATCTTTGTATACAGCACACTGTATACAGCAGATCTTCATCTTCCACTGTCTCTTTCTCTCTCTTCTCTCTCTGCGTTCTCTCTCTCTCAGTCCTACGCTTCCGCACCGTTGCACTCTGACACTTTACACCCAACAACCTCCCACTTAAAGGCCCGAAGTGGTATCTTTAAGCTAACCAACTCCCACTAAACGAATGCAATGCTCATGCTGAGTCTTTGCAAGACACTTAGTGAGAACATTTGCAAGGTTATCTTGGGTTTTGACCTTAGTCAGTGTGACAAGACCATCATCCTGTCAGAAGTGGAGCAGCAGTGGAAGCATAAACATGTGCTGAAATAAACTGCTGAAACACAAGACAAAAAGAGAAAAGAAAAGAACACGATACAGATGAGAACTCAGATGTATGCACGGGAAATGGAATCCATATATCTGAACACGAGACAGTCGCATACAACAGTGAGTCACTGGCTGCGTGGGCACTGGCACTGGCACTGGCTCTGGCTCCTCTCTCCACAGAGTCTGCAGATGGTGAAGGTGATGATACTGACTGAGGAGGAGCACTGAGTATAAATAGGCTGAAAAAGTGGGGAGCAATAATGCTGGTCGGACAGCATTAATGCTGGCCGGCTGGTGCATAAAATGCCCCAATGGCATAAAATGCCACACCTTAAAATTACCTAAAATACCTAATAAAAATGCCCAGCCTAGATCAAACTCAGACTCACACATGAGCTGACAAATACTCTGCTAACACATCCAAGACTTGTCGAATGAAGTGATACCGAACATCTATGTGTTTGGTACGTGCATGGAACATGGAATTCTTAGCCAGACATATTGCACTTTGTCTATCACAACCAAGCATTGGAGTACGTGAAGAAAGGCCAAAATCCTTGACCATACAGCCAAGCTAAATAGCTTCCTTAGAAGCTTCTGTGGCTGAAATATATTTAGCTTCTGTAGTATTTAGTGCCACAATTTTTTACAATCTTGAACACCAAGAGATAGCCCCACCAGCCAAAGTAAAAACATATCCATTGGTAGATTTCCTAGCATCAAGATCTCTTGCCACGTCCGAATCACAAAATCCTTGCAGCTCTAGTGTACCCTTTGCATAGCATATACACTTTTCTCGTATACCTTTCAAGTATCCGAATATACATTTCATTGCTTCCCAATGTGGCTTGCCACGATTAAACATGAATCTATTAACAATTCCCACTGCATGAGCAATGTCAAGGCGAGTTGCAACCATGGTATCCATCAAAGATCCACAAGCTGATGCATAAGGTATACCCTTCATAGCACTAGCAGCTGCATCATCCTTAGGGCAATCAACTTTGCTAAGCTTTGCATGTGGTGGTAAAGGCACACCAAGAGGCTTAGCAACAGCCATGTTAAACCTGTGAAGTACTTTGCTGATGTACTTGTCCTGTGACAGAAACAACAAATGCTGCCCTCTGTCTCTTTTAATGTGCATGCCCAAAATGTGTTCAGCTGCCCCCAAATCGTTCATGGAGAAGGCTGAACTCAGCTGCCTTTTAAGAGCATTCAATGTAATGTTATGCTGTCTTGCAATCAGCATGTCGTCCACATATAAAACCAGCACAATACGGCTTCCATCATCAGTCTTTTTAGTGTATAAGCAGTGATCTGCATGACTGCGGTTAAATCCATGGCTGAGCATAAAGGTATAAAATTTTTTGTACCATTGTCTAGGGGCTTGTTTCAGCCTATATAAGCTGCGTTTTAGCTTACAAACCAAATGTTCTTTTCCTGGAATAACAAATCCTTATGGCTGCTTCATGTAGAACTCTTGATCCAAGTCACCATGAAGAAAAGCTGTCTTCACATCCATTTGATCCAACTCTAACTCCAAGGATGTAGTGAGAGCAAACAAAATACGGAGCGTAGTCATGTTCACCATTGGTGAAAAGACCTCCAGGAAGTCTATGCCTTCCTTCTGTGAATAGCCCTTACCAACGAGCCGTGCCTTGTACTTGGGCTTCCCATCAATACATTTCACTTTGTAAACCCATTTATTTGGAATAGCTTTCCTATCCTTGGGCAAAGGTACAAGCTCCCATGTGTTATTTGCATGTAGAGACTTCATCTCTTCTTGCATAGCAAGCTCCCACTTTCTCTTGTTTTCACATGATTGTGCCTCTTTAAATGTTTGAGGCTCACCCTCATCGGTCAACAAAATGCAATCCAAAGATGGCTGAAACCCCTGTGGCTGCCTTTTGACACGTGTAGACCTTCTTATCCAATGATTTGTATTATCAGGTAGTGGGCCTATATTATGAGGAATGTGCACACCATCATCAGGTGGCTGATTTGCAGCATTTTCTTGCTGCTGTAATTTGTTTTCCAGCATGCTCTTCTTGCTGTCCTATTTCATCTTGTGCATCTATTTGCTGTCCATGATCTTCTGGCTGTAGCACAATAGCTTGCTGCTCATTTTCAGCATCAAAAGGGACAGAACGTTCAGCTGATGGTGGCTGCTGAATGGCTGGCTGTTCATGCTGAAATTTGACCTTCTTTTTGTCAAGATCACCATGTGTAGCATTTTTCAGCAACTTTACCTCATTAAATACTACGTCTTAATTGTGTACTATCTTCCTGCCCTAAGGAAGCCAAACTCTATAACCCATCTCTCCCTCATCTCCATATCCCATGAAGATGCCCTTGATGGATTTCATGTCTAGTTTGGTCCTCTGTTCTAGAGGTACATGCACAAAGGTATCGCAACCGAAGACACGCAAATGGTCATATGAAGCACGTTTGCTAGACCAAACCTCTTTAGGAATGTCATTTTCCAATGCACAATCGGGAGAGGGATTGCATACATGAACTGCAATTTCAAGAGCCTCTCCCCAAAACTGATGCGGGAGATTAGCTGTGGATAGCATGCATTTGACTCTCTCACAAAGTGTGCGATTAAATCTTTCAGCCATGCCATTTGATGCAGGATTATAAGGGGTTGTCAACTCCCTCTTAATGCGATGCATCTCACTAAACTTGTTGAATTCATTTGAGACATACTCACCCCGATTATTTGTTTTTATGGCTTTCGACTTAAGCCCTTTCTGTGTGGTAACCAAAGCATGAAAGCTTTTAAAAGCATCCAACACTTTCTTTTTACTCTTAAGTACATACGTCCATGACTTTCTATTGAAATCATCAATGAAAGTAACAAAGTAGCATGCATCTCCATACGAATTAACAGGCATAGTGCACACATCAGAGTGTACTAAGCTACTGCCTCTCTGCACTGTTGCACATTTTGACAACACTAAGGTCAAAGAGTGTCCATTTGCCATACCACCATACCACTAACGCAATGTCCATCAACCCTAGGGGCCAAGGCTCAGAGTAAGTTCATGTGCTACTGACAGTGATCCTTGACTTCTTTGTAGTACAATAGGCCCACTGCACAATGGTAAGGTCATGCTTCCAATCTCCTGCTAGCATCGATCGTGTTTGTGGTTTTGGTGCATGGCTTTTTATCGGTTGACAAAGCTGAATCATGAGCTCCTTGCAGGAGAAGAACATGAAAACTAACCAAACAATTCGTCCCAAAGAAGAACCTGAACAGTAATTAGATATGATTGATGTAGGCAAAAGCTTAACACCCATGGTGGCATTTTTTGCTAATATTGAGATTACAAGGAAATTTTGGTCAATACACAAGATACATGTGAGGTGCCAAGGCATCTGCTATCCCATTGGGATATGCTAAATCTCAGAAGAGAAATTAGTCTGTGAGACTCAGAAGAGAAATTAGTTGGTGAGACTCTGTTACATAAGCCTGCCTCTTACTGAATGCGTTAGCTGAGGGAAACATTGTTTGTGTGAACATATGCTTGGGTCATGACTTAACAATATTGTGTTTTCCTCCAGGGTTGTGCTAAATCAGAACAGGAGAGACCAGTATTGGTGATGGCTCAAAGCATCCACTACTGTTATTTGTTCAGCAACACGCTAAATCAGAAGAGAATAAATTTTTGCTGAGACAAGGCTGCAAGGAGTTCATATCCCTTTTAAGCTTTTTTGCTGAGACTAGACTGGAAGGAGTTCACGTCCCTTCAAGCTTTTTGCTGAGACTAGACTTCAAAGAGAATAAATTTTTTGCTGAGACTAGACTGCAAGGAGTTCATGTTCCTTCAAGCTTTATTTCTCTTATAGATCATCCAATAGTCAGTTCTTTTTAAACTTGCAAACAAAGACTTGAAAAGTGATCCAACTTTGTACTAATGAGCATTTTGATTGTTGTTCACCTGTAAAAGTATTATATGTCTGTGGAAGTATGATTTTCTCAGATGCTATATCTTTCTGATTGATGCTTACTGCCAATTAATGGGCTAAGAATGAATCTCCTGCTACATTAATCAACCTTTAAATCCAATTTATGTCAGGTTATTTAGAAAGGATTGGTTTCATGCTATACCATTATAAGGTTTTTCCGGCTTTATAATCTACCCTCTGAAATACATGTGTTATCAGGGACAGGAAATTGCAGATGCAACAGAGAAACTAGCAGAATGTCAGCGCACCATTTTAGTTTTGGGAAGGCAGTTGAAAGAGCTTGCATCCCCCAAGAGTTCAATGTTCAATCTTTCAGATGTAAATATGGATCAAGAAGTCATGGTTGCAGGATTACAGGCAGCAGAAATAGACAGAAATGAGTCACCATTGAAAGGAGAAAGTCAAAGAAGTGGCAGGAGTAATCAAGAAGGCAGCTCTCCTAACAGTGAGCATATTGACATGAACAGCCGACAGAAGTTTAAGCAAAGAGTGTCAAGTGACCCTGGACATGCACGGATATCTGATGTTACAGATGATGCACACATTTCTACAGCGAATGGCGTGCATGGTTCAGGAAGGAAAATGTCAGATTTGTTTGGTGCCAAATCACCTGTTCATGAAGATTACGTAGAAGCTGCAGCTCTAACAAAGACATTACCGGATTTGGATGCAGATCAAAAGATTGTCAAATATGTTCCAAAGCCAGCCTCCAAGAAGAATGCACGCACATTTGCAGGCATTGCACCTTCATCTTCTCCATATAAGCATGGGAACAGCTTTAGCAGATTTTTCTCAAGAAACAAGAAATGAGATGTACAGATCTAGCAGCTGTTTAAGTTGCCAGTGGCCTGCTGTTGAGTGTAGAGGTGCGTTATGGTACAAATAGCCCTAACAAGATTTTTTACCCGAACCTAATAATGTTAGTTTCACCAGATTTCTGCATGATTGCATGAGTGGAATAAGATGATATGTACAATGGGGGAACTATCCTTGCAACTGTATCTTTTTGGCTCACATATACTGTAGTTGTGTTTTGCCATTACTACCCACAGTATTGTTGGACTTTCAGCTGAAGTGTACACAACCTTAGGCCTACGTTTGTACTGTTGGTATATATATCCACTGGGTCTATGTTCAAATCTGCATCATACTGGTGGTTTGAAAGTTGTGGAGCTTGATATTGATTGTTTGAAAGTTGTGGAGCTTGATACTGGTTGTTTGGAAGTTGTGGAGCTTGATATTGATTGCTATGGTTGCCATTAGCATCCACTTTTCAAGACTGATGCTATGCCAGCTACCCATACCCCCCCTTTCCTATCATGGCCTTTTGCTAGTAAAATCTTTAAACTCTCCTGTTCAAAGGTGGATTTGGCAACCTTAGAAAGTAAATAGAGAATGTTTTGGCAAACTTGCACTTTACATGGTAATATTTCTGTCTTCAGAGTCCACACAACGTTGTGGTTGTGCAATAATCATGCGTGATCCAATTGTAAGCAGGAGTTGCAATGATTCTTGACATCGTTCTTGCAGCCACCTTTAGGTATTGCTAGTGTTCTACAAGCATTTTTTGCGCATGCTTTTCCCAGCAGGTCAAACAGTTTTGGGATAGGCTTTCGTTAGTATTAATAAAATCAGTGGTTGTGATGCAACATTGGACATGTCAGTAACACAGTAACTTCTTATCCCTGAAGTGCTATGAACTCTAAAAAAGATAAATTAGAAAGTACCCCAGAAGTGGACTCGTGCCAACCAACATCAGTGAAACATACAGAAACTGTGCAGTTGAGACCTGTGTTTGTTGAAAGCTCGTAGCATGGTTGTAATACAGAAGCGAGAATGCTTGATGAAAAGTAGGAGTCTGGTCCTTGGATTGTAACTACAATTTACAAATCTCTTTCTTGACTCTTCCACCATTTGTGAAACAAGTGCTTGGTGTGTTATGTTATTGATTTGATTAATGAGGGTTGGGCCAGTGAGGGATCTTATATGTGATGTTGTGGTAAAAGCAAAAGTGAGAAATGCACTAGAAAGACCATGACTGACCAAACGAGGAGGCAACATAAGAAGCAAATTGCCAAAGATCAAGAACAAGATTTATTTGTGGGTCTGAGAAAAAGCAATTGGAGTGGGTTTGCTTTTTTCTAAAGATAGTGAATTGTCTGAATTGATAAATGTCAATGTGAAAAGATTTTCCTACATGCCTTTTGCACAGAGGTATGCCATGGTGAGACCAAGATCATGAGCTTCAATACCTCAGCTAGTTGGATTGCCACTTTAGCACAAGTTATCTATTGGGGCAATGTAGTGGAGCGAGTATTGTCTTATGTTTACCTTGGGATCACCTTCTCTGGGCTCAGATTCACCATGAGGAGAGGTGCTGATGCTCTGTTCACATGAGGTTTTGCAGGCAGTCTTGGTAGCCCTGTAGAAACAATGTGCCCAGATCTAGTTCCAAGAGCCATACATGAAGCTATGGCTTTTCCATAGAAACGTCACCGCAAGCTGCTTTGTGGGGGCTTGATCTCCAGAGTGGATGGGGGCGGATGGAGAGGTTCCTAGTGCTGATGATTTTCAGGATGGGGGCCAATGGAGAGGCTCCTAGTGTTGATGATTTTCAGGATGATGCATAACAAGCCATGTGTTACATGGGATTGTACAAGTAGAGCTAGTTGCTGCCCCCATGATGGCTGAGGCTCTCCTCCAAACAGAGTCACATATTCATAGCACACAGAGGAGGCTTTATTTAGGAGTACATAGCTAAGAATGCATCCTTCAAAAGTAAGTTGTCAAAGTTTTGAGTTGCTTTTATTTATGAGATTGGTTTTCTCAACACCTTTACTCTTATTCTTCTTTTCACTTACATCTTTTGTTCTTCTTGGTTTTTTTCATTTTCTTCTTCATCTTCTTATTTTCGCATTCTTTCTCTATTTTTGTTTTTCCCTTTTTGTATTTGTATTTGCCATTGGAAGAAGCACGAGGTATCATTTGGATTACAAGGTGTACTTACATGTACCAAAAGCAAGATGTCTTCAACTTATTATATAGAATACCAAGAGCACTCTTTCTCATTTAGATTATGCTTCCTTTTCTCTTTGCATTTGCATTTTAATGCATTTTGGAAGTACATGTGAATTGATATTTGACTATCTTAGGCCTCTCTCTCTCTCTCTCTCTCTCTCTCTCTCTACCCACGCACACACAAGCGAATAACTTGAGGTGTCCTTTGGATTGTTGGGTGCTTGTATGAGCCATTAGTGAAGGGGAGTCTTGAAATTAGTATTTATATCACTAGTATTTTAAAAATAGTTTTCATTTACATTCGAATCCTTTTTTTCTATTTCTTTTTAGGTTTACAATATGTTTAAAAAGCACTAAATATATTTGTGTTGAATGTTGGAGACCTCTCTCTTTCTCTCTCTCTCCCCTTGCAAGCAAAAATTTGAAATATTATCCAAAAGTGAAGCCTAAAGAGAGAAACAAAGCTCCAATAGAAAGAAAGACTCATAGTTGCATAGTAATGGAAGACTTGTATTGAACATGGGGAGGAAGAAGCTACAAGATTCTTATTGATCAAGTTGAAACTAAAAGTTTAATAGATGAATGCAAAAAACACATTGATATTTAGTAGTATGGAGGCTTAAATCTAGTGGAGCTATTAATAGGTGAATCACCTAAAGTTTGCACGTTTCACGATACTATTAATCTATTGGATAGGGGGTTCGAAAATAGTGGGTTTTTTGGATCTTATAATTATTTGCATATCAAACAAGAAACTAAGATGAATAAGGGTAGACAATGCTTTATCAAAACCATTGTGTCTTGGGATGAAAAGTATAGATTGGAAAAAAATAAGTTGATAGAGATAGAGATAAAGGCAAATTCATTGATGGTATAAGTAAATAAGAATTTGAAAAAGGAGAATAAGAAGCAAAAGATACATAGCTATAAAGCCTCAAAGGCTTGGCACCAAGGGATTACAACTTAAAGCTAAGAATAAAACAAGGCACATGAAAAATTGACTTAAAAAATGCACGCTTTTGGAGAAAAATACCACATCAGAATTGAGAAGACATTATCAATATAATCAAGGATCCAAATTTAAGTTCATTATATACAAATGTGTGAACGGAAATAACTAAGGGTTGCCAAAATTGAGTCTAACCAAAATCAAGTCATGAAGCATGCAACAATTCCAATTCGCAAGAAGAGATATTAGACAATATACAATTTCTAAACTAGTGGTAAATAATCTTTGTCAATATCATCTATATGTTTTTTCTCTTCCTAGATTATGCATCATTGGAAAGGAGAAACATCAACAAAATATAGCAATCACAAAACGTATGAGAGATTACAAACACATAAGACGTTCAATGCTTCTAAAAAAGAAAAATACTACACATACATTTCAACATAATAGAGTTAGGAGGGTATAAATGGCAATGGTGCATGGTTATAGCACAACTCCAAAAAACATTGTGGATGGACTAGGGGGGAGGGGTAAGGGGGGCTTATCTTCATGATAGAAAAAACTTGAGACATAAAAAAATGGAATAGGTAACAATTGCACTCATGAAAAGAGCTCTACAACATGTAAGGGATTTATCATTTTAAAGGAGAGCTTCACGTATTCAATTTGAAAAATGATCCATGTTGGATAGGTATAGCACAAATACCTAATGCAAGACATGAGACTCTAAAATGGCTTTTCCATCATATAGAAATCCTAGGGATTTTAATCACAAGAAAGAGGGGAGTGTCTCATAATGCTAGGGCCTCCGGTCATTTGAACAATATTGGTATCAGAGTGCTCACTTGAAGGCCCTAAAATGTATTTTTGGTATCTTTGGAGGAGAAATAACTATAAATTCATTGCTATATTGTGTGAATAAAATAAATTTTTTTGGGTTAGGTTGTCATAAGAAACCTAAATAAAAGTCTAGTAAGTGAAAGTGAAAAGTGGAGCGCTAGTGACCAATGAGGAAAATGTTGGGGGTTAAAGGCAGCCTATGTTTAGTTACTTACATTTACTTGTACTTACTACTTGCACACTTGTGTATTATAGGTGGTGGCCACCCGTCACTATCAGTTTATTCTTTATTCTTACTATGATAATAAAATAAGGAAAGGTAGGTCACATAGTGTAATTGTTGGAGTTTCCACACATTGTCTTGCTCTCTCTTGCTTGAACTTGAATAGCTCTTACTTCTCTCTTGCTTCCGCTTCTGCTTTCACTCTTGCCCCACCTTTCCATTGGTATCAAAGTGGGCATTTGAGGAGCTTCATCGACATTCACTTCAGCCTAAGCAATGAGCTTTATTCTTAGCTTCCATGGTAGCGACTCATTGAGGTATACATTAGCCTTATTATACTCAAATGGGCTCCCCAACTTCGAAGTCCATTTCTCAGCCTTCCCTAAGGTATTTGTGAGTGCCAAGAGCCCCAACATTATTAGTTGTAGCTAGGTAGGAGAGTAAGGAATAACTCACATTTTTTGGCGTATTTTTAGGGATTCTCCTTGCATGGCTCACTAGCCTTAGTTCATCCTACTATTCATACTAGCCATTGTCTAACACTTTGTGGTTCTTCTCAACTTCCTTTGGCTTGATATCTTGCATCATTCGAAGAGTTGTGGATCAACCATTGCTCTATAGTTTAGGATAGATAGATGTACATTGTTTGGACAACAAGCATTTGATCACTTAATGCTCAATTGATGCTTATGGGAAAAGTTTGCAATGTCCATATGATGTCTTAGAAAATAGACAAGGTGAAAGAGAGGTGAAGAAACCAAGAGTACACACACAAAATCAATGGAGACTTGAGCACACACAGAGAGATAGGGATGAAATCTTCTTCTTCCACACAAAAGAACTAAGTATACAACATGATAAAAGAATAATATGAAAGCATCACAATGTATGTACATGTGGTCACTAATTGTGAACACGCTAAAAAGGAAAGAAGAGATCGCACAATCAATGTGCCATAACTAAGAATGGAATACCTAGGTGTAGTCCAACTATAGAATCACTGGCATATTCTCATGCAGGTCACCTAATATGCTAGTGAATAATATCTTGTTACATCACCAAGGCGCATGGTGGATTCTAGCTCATATAAAGTCTCAACACTTCCCCTCAAGCTTAGCATGAGCTTGTAAACTCGAAGCATAGTCTTGAAGCGTTGAAGCTTTTTAGCTCCCAAGGCCTTAGTGAAAATCTCAACAGCTTGATCCTTTGTGCAGTGACATAAATCAAGTCAATATCACTTGCTAGAACTCGCTCCCGAATGGAATGGTAACGGACCTCTATGTGTTTGGTCCACACATGATACACTAGGTTCCTAACCAATTGAATGCTATTAAGATTATCATAGTATATGATAATATTCTTGACCATTTGCATCCCCAAATCACCAAGTAGAACCTTTGTACTTTGTCGCTATACTAGACAAGCTAACTGATGGATGCTTCTTAGCTCCAAGTAACATGAACACTACCAAAGAAAAATATAAAACTGGGGTAGGTCTCTTGTTTGAAATACTACCAGCCCAATCTACATCTGTGTAACCATGCAAGTTCAATGGTACACATGTACCATAGAATAAGGCATAATTCAATGTGGACTTGACATAGTATAATGTGCACCACATTGTATCGAGACGTGGCTTCCATGGAAGCTGCATAGACTGACTCTCCAAACCAATTGTGTAGTTTAGGTCTGGCCTAGCGATCATCAAATAGATAAGGCTACCCACAATCTTCCAATACATAGTGACATCTTCAATCAAGTCACTTTCATGTGCACTAAGCTTAGCATTAGTATCCAAAGGTATAGAAATAGACTTGCAATCAACCATACCAATACTTCTTCAACATACCCAATGCATATTGTCTCTATGACAACCATATTCTCTCTAGAGTCCTGATTATCTCTATGTTGAGAAAATAAGGCATCACTCTAAATCTTTCATCTCAAAATCAATCTTGAGGAGATCGTTCACATTGGCAATCTTTATCCCATAATCACCCACAATGATCAAATCATATGCATATATAGTAATAACCACAATACCTGCATCACTGTCACATATGCAGAGTGAGTAATTAGCATGTGGTCTATGAAATCCAATGCTAACAAGGTATTCTACAATCCTAACATGCCCTACCCTAGGTGCTTGTTTCAATCCATATAAGGCCTCATGAAGCTTGCATACATAATTTGGATGACTTTCGTCCACATATCTAGGTGGTTGCTCCACATAAACTTTGTCTTGCAAGAATGCGTCCATTTGATGTATGCCATGCCCTGGGTGCTTGTTTCAGCCCATATATAAGGCCTTACAAGGCATGCATACATGAACTGGATGACTCTCATTCACATCACTAGGTGGTTGCTCCACATAAACTTCCTCTTGCAACTCCCCTTGTAAGAAGGCATTCTTAATATCCATTTGATGCATGATTCAACCTTTTGATACAACCACTACAATAATAGTCCTTATAGCAGCCATTTTAGCCATTGGAGCAAAAGTCTCCTCATAAATAGTGCCATGGGTCTATGCACACCCTTTGACAACCACTCATGCCTTATAGTGCACAACAGATCCATCTGACCTTGTAAATCCATTTGCAACCAATAGCTTTCTTACCTTCAAGTAAAGGCACCAACTCCCATGTGTCATTATTCTTAACTGTAGCCATTTCTTCACCCATAGCACGATCCCAAGACTTGTTACCCACTGCATTCTCAAAACAAGTAGGTTCCACATCTTGCATAACATTAGCCATGTATGCATAATGATGAGCTACATAGCTATCATATGTCAATTGTTGCGTTGGATTTCTTACTCTAGTTGACCTACGTGGGCCTGGATCACAACCAAGTGCTTTAGCATCCTCTTATGCCTTCTGCACTAGCTGTTTTAATAAACGGGATCCCAAACTCTTCATTCAAGGTCTCTGCTCAGAGCCATCTGAATCAACATCAATGTGAGAGAAACCTAATGATACATCTATCATAATAGGCGAGTCCCCAACTTTCTCTTTGCCTTTTCTTGACATCTATGAGGTACTTGGTGGAGTAATATGTGACCTCAATCTAACCATTGCAAGGTTATCAACAGAACCATGAGTAGGAGACTCTTATGATCCACTCAATGTGTGTGACTCTAATGACCTATTTTCTGGATAGCCACAATCTCATGGTCATCAATCCCAAGTGCATTTTACACATTACTCTACCAACCACTCATTTAATAAAAAACAACATCCCTGCTAACTCTCAAGTCATGTATAATAGGATTCTAACATCTATATATCTTCTTCTCAAGAGAATATCTCATAAATATAATTTTTTTTGCTTTGGGATCCAATTTACTATGCAACTCATTAGATGTATGCACATAAGCAATACATCCAGATACTTTCAGATGGGATAGATTCAGCTTTCTGCACATAAACGTCTCTTTGAGTGTCATACCAAGTACAACATCAGTGGGTGTTTAGTTCATAATGTATACAGTAGTAGCAATTGCTTCAACCCAATAATTACGAGACAAGTTTCTTCGTGACATCAATACACGAGCCACCTCATCAATATGCCTATTTTTTTGCTTAGTAATTCCATTTTATTGTGGAGTATATCTACATGCATATTACTTCTATATATCTTTTTTTGTAAAAAATAAAAAATTCACTAGAGAGATATTCTTCCCCTCCATTTGACCAAAGGCATTTAATATACAACCATATCTCTTTCTCAACCAAAGCTTCAAAGCTTTTAAAGTGAGTGAACACCTCACTTTTCTTATGCATAAAGTAAACCCATACTTTTCGAGTTTGATCATCAATGAAGAAAACATAATACTTGCAACTAGCCAAAGTTGGAGTCTTTGTAGGACCCCACATATCAGAATGTATCAATCCAAGTGGCTTCTTGCATACATGGTTTTCATATGAAAATGCATATCTTGCTTGCTTTTCGAATTGACACACTTCATATAATTTATGCACCCCATCAACTCTAAACTTGGGCAAACCATCCATAATGTTTTGACTGTATGTCTTTCAGCCTGTTGCACATTCACATGATCAATTCTCTTATGCCAAATTTCAATATTAGCTACAATACTTGAACCTTGTGCAAACATGGTTGCATACATTTTAGGTAGACTTACATCAAGAGTAAATATTCTTCTAGTACGTTTTCCTTTTTCAATCAATTTGCAATCATTTTTAGGATCTTCTACATAACAATCATAAGATGTGAACCGAACTTGCAATCCCCGTTTTACCACTGACCAACAAAAACTAAAATTTTTGGAATATTTGGTACATGCAGCACATCAACCAAGTACTTAGTTTCGACATCTTGCATAATCAAAGGAACAATTTCCAATATGAGTAATGGGGTGAGTTATATCATCCACTGTCTCGACATAGCTTGGAGACTCTAGATTGCACATCTCTCTAAACCACTCTCTTGAGAAGTCATGTGGTTAGAGGCACCATCTAAGTGTACATACCATACATCATTATTTGATGAACCATGAGTAATCATAGTATTCATCAAATGTTGTATAACAAACAAGTGTTCACATTTGTCATAATTGTTTTTGCTACTACTGGATGTATAATTGCCTTGCAAATTTTTCCCATTTTTAATTTTAGCCTTCCTTGTGAACCAGTTTTTAGAAATGTGGCATTTCTAACCACAATTCTAGCACTTGCTATCATTAGAATCTTATTGCCTATTATAATCTACAACTTGGTATCTTTGACTCCCCCTTGGGATTGTCCTCCTCTATTTTGCTATGCATCATAACTTTGACCACGAGTACCACCTTGGACTCTACCATGTTGGGGGCAAAGATGCCTATGCCTAGCCATCCGTGTATTACTTACATTGATAGTATCCACACACTTGTACACTATAGGTAGTTGGAGTTCCTAGATATTGTGTCTCTTGCTCTTGCTCTCTTGCTCCTTCCACGATAGCTCTTGCTTCCACTCTAGGATTACTCGCTTTAGCTTTTGGTATTAGAGCTGAGATCGAGGAGTTGTTCCCTTCATTTTACTTTAGCCTAGATTTGAAAGTTTCAGATATTCTTCAATGGTAGCAACGACTTCATTCATTCATGGTCAGATTTAATCTTCATCTTCTTCTAGCTTTGTGTGGGCTTCTTCTGGGTCCCAAGTAGGCTTTTTTGAGCACTCTAAAGTGCTTCCCCGCCCCCATTGCTATCAATAAACATAGTAGTCATAGGAGTAGAAACAATAGCATAAATTGTGCTTGTTGCTAATGCTTCCCACTTTGTGGCCCCATTTGGCATCTCCTCTTTAGCTCATGTGAGCTGCTCTAGGTAACTTTGGTCTTCTTCCCTCAACTCCTCAGAACCCTTAGCATTGGCATTGAGCATTGGACATCATATTTCAAATCATACACTTCAGTTCACTATTGTATACAATAGTAGTAGACCTATTGCTTATAGGTCTATGAAGGCTTTACTTCATTGTTTGGAGCTTGTATATGCTTCCTAGGATGCCTATATGCACACGTATTGATGCACGATACTTGGAGGATGATATGGAATTGATGTGAGATACTAGTAAACAGATTTGAGCACACATTTGACTAATTTTTCTTAGAGATCTCCTTGCTGGAATAATAGGGTAGCATACTCTTATATTAGTGGTCTTGTATGCCTATTGCCATTAGATGCTTCCCGGGTACTTAAGATGCTACACTAGGGTATACCATTGATCTTACATGCTTGATTGTGCTCCTAACATGATATTGAGCTCAAATTTTTGGAGCTTGGTTTTATTGAGATTGGATGTCATTCATTGTTATGGATGCTACTTGGATGCCACAATAAGAGCTTTACCTCAGATTGCTTGGGTTCCATGCTTTTGGATGTTTGCTATATGGATATTGAATGCCTAGATGCCACACACATGATGCGTTGAGATTCTTATGCTTGTTTGGCATTCGAATTTTTGTTGAAAATCAAGCTCATGAGTATCATCGACTTTGTCAGACATCTATAATCCTAGCTATCATCATCCATGTGTGTGGTAATAAATGAGTTGGTTAGAATCAACCATAGTTGTTGAGATATTTTGCAATCACACCTACTTTAGTCCCTTTGTAAGGAGCAATGAGGACTCATGACCAGAATCCCATATGCATAGTAGGAGAAAGTGTCACCACTCAATTCCTATAAAGCATTGTACTTGCACTCTTTTTCTAATGGGATGATAGTACTCCTTTCTTTCAGTAAAGTGTCTTGTCACTGTCAATACACAAGATTGTGTTTATGAGTCCAAGTCTCAATCTTGGAACCTAATTCACTTGTGTGACAATTTGTCTTTGTCAGGGTCAATGTCTTCATGAGTTTCTTCTTCCTCTTTCAACCTCCATAGCTTCTGTATCTGCCATGCTCTAGATCCTGCATATTTTAACATGGTGTTAGAGCACAGTCGGGCATGGCACTGCTCCTCCAGGTTCATTCTACTCTCATCTAGCTCAACTTGAGCTCAATCCACCAGCTCAGGTTAAGTCTAGGAGCTCATCTCCTACTCCTTCCTCTCCATTTGACCTTGTGGTAGCCATAGCCACCTTGCACCTATTCCGCTCCAAGCCCTTAGATCTCTTCAACCAGAAGAGATCCTAACAAGTTTCTTATGGAGAAGTGTTGCCCTACACTTGGAGCTCCTCCTGGTCATCTTAGAGCTCAAGAATAGGCCATTTCAAACTCAGCATTGTGATTCTTCACAGTTGCTGCACTGTGTGTCTGCCTTAACTTGCAGGACCTACCTAACTTGGAGGGCTGAGATCTCTTCAACCAAGGCACATCTCCCAGAGCTTCCTTCTATGAAGATCTTCCCTAGATAGATCAAGACACTCCATCCTATCATAAAAATTGTCTAGATTGATGCATGTTGAGACTAGCATTGAAGAAAATGTGGAGAACTGTTAGAAAATTCGCATGCTACTGTCGTTCGCCTTGCGCGCTTAAATCCAGCATCAATCATGACCATCATCATGGGGCTTCGGTAGAGCATGAAGAGAGCTTGATTTCCATAAAAAAAGTTTTCAAAATGATCAAATGTAGCTCTTGTAATGTTAGAAAAACCAGGTTGCCCCCAGAAACCCTAACTGTAACTCCATAGCCATTTTCACCTAAAGCTCAAAAATCTCGTCATTTTCTCTCTTCTGCCACCTGGAACAACCCACTGCCACTTGGATCTACTATCCCAAAATCAAATCAAGGAGGAGAAGAACTTGGATTCATTGAGGGAAGATCAACGACCCCGAACTAAGAAGATTTGAGTTCGACATAAACCCGGACATAGTCTTTACATAGTGTGTTTTTCACACTGTCATTACTTGTGTCTCTTAAAACACTGTAATCTGCTCTTCCACTGATAAAATTTAATAATTTTGAAGTTAATTTGTTGCTATTTCCACTAGTATAACATGGGAAAAGACTCTCCAACTGCTCGCTTCAAAGGAGTCGAGTTTCACACCTGGCAGACCCGCATCAAACTCATCCTGATGAAGAAGGGCCTCTGGGCCATTACCACTAGAAAAGAAAAGAATCCTCATGATGGGAACCTTGCTATCACAAAAGAACGATGATAAGGCTCATGCCATTATCAAATTGGAGCTAGATGACAGCTATATCTACCATGTGGATAACTGTGAGACCTCATAGGATACATGGAAGAGACTTGACACCTTGTTTGGTGCATAGTCTAAATCATCAAAGTATGACCCTATGATTGAGTTTTTCAGGCTTGAAAAAAAGTCTAGTACATCACTTGCCACACATCTGAATTACATGGGAGGACTTCTAACCCACCTTGCAGGAATCAACATTAAAATGGAAGAAGATATTTGCATTGGTGTTCTACTTAAGAGTTTGCCTCCTGAATATAGTAATGTATCAACAACTCTAATCAATATGACAAACCGTGAACTTGTTGACATCCAAGCATCACTATGAGAGGAGGAAAATAAGCTAAAAACTAAGGAAGAACCAAGCATCTCCAGATATGAACATGCATTATATGTTGGCAACAGGTACAAAGGCAAGAGAGATCAGCTCTTCTGTGGCTTCTGCAAAAGGACCGGACACAGTGAGAAGTTCTGCCACGCCAGAAAAAGGTCCCAAAAGGCCTACCTAGTTGCAGTCAAAGAAGAAGAAGAAAACGGAGCAAAGGAAGAAGAAGACCACCAGGAGAAGGACAAACCTCATCAGTCCTCCTATTCAAATAGACTTTTTTAGCTTTGTATTTCGTAGCCCTAGCCTCTGGATGACCATCATGTTTGTGGTACCCACACTTAGCCTTTTTTGTGGATAGCCTCTAGTGTTTTGCCATGTTTATGGTGTGCCCAAACTTTGTAGGTGTTTCTTTCACTAAAGCCTCTATACGCTTTGTACTTCTGGTTATGATCGAGGAGGGGTGTTGAGATATTTTGCAATCACACCTACTTCAGTCCCTTTGTAAGAAGCAGTGAGGGCTCAAGACTAGAATCCCATATGACAGTAGGAGAAAGTGCTACCACTCAATTCCTATAAAGCATTGTACTTGCACTCTTTTTCTAATGCAATGATAGTACTCTTTCGCCAAAGGGAGGATGGGATAGGACATCCCTTTTCTCAAAGAGAATCAAAAGAACCAAGGTACAACTTCACAAGAGAGAATATATGTACTAGACACCATATTAGAATATGAGAGAGAGAGATGAGAGGAGAGGAAGACAAGAGGAGAAGAGTTAGAGGAAACTTGCCATTATATATTCATGGAATGAGAAGATGAAAAGAGAGGGAGACAAGAGGAGAAGAGGTAAAGGAAGCTTGCGATTATGCTACATAATAAAAGAACTCACTCATAGCTTACCTCAAAGAGATGGACTAGCATGAGGGTATTCTAGTGTGCTCTCATGTGCTTGTCATTGCCCTTCTCCCCTTTACATCTCCATGGGCTCCTTATATAACCTCCATGAGGGATTAGATTAAGCTAATCTTTTTGATTAATATAATCTTAGATGATGTATGGCATCTTTGAAAATATGGAGAACAGTAGATAAGACAAGTCCCCACCTTGGTCATCATGCAAGAAGCCAAGGGTGATGGTAGAAAAAATAGAGAAATGGAGCTATATTACAAGAGGTGGGTGCCCAAAGCACATTATTATAATATATTTATAAGAAGGATATAATGAAAAGTTGATGTGGTGAAAGAGAGAAGAAAATTGCATGTAGCCAACAGTCTGCACCTTCGTAACTTCAAATCGGTGAAGAATCTAAAAAAAGTTTCTTTTGCAACTTTGTAGACCAGATCAAAACCAATCGGGTCACATGAGTTTTTTTTTGAAATTCTATTTTCCTTGGGAGTTATTGAGATGATTAAAAACGGATTTGAAAAGTTGCTTTGACTTTAGTTTCTTATATATATATATATATACGCATGTGATAGAAGGGGTCCATGCTTGTAAGCTTTTGTGTAAGATCCAAATGACACTATGATGTGGATATTGACTTGTGTAGTAGGGTGAGGTGTCCTGTAATGATGGTGATAGATTCCAAATCTTAGTGATGCAGGCTGAACCCACGTGTAGTTGGAGGCTAGTCCTTTGAAAAATCTATGCACTCACTCAACTCCTAGGTGTAATCCATTTCCATATTCACTATGATAACCATCCCTTTTACCCTTTACATTGACAGCCCTCCTAGGAACTTGTTCCCCCCCATTTGCTAGAGTTATCATAATCGAGAAGCAATGTAGCACACCTAGTGTTTGAAGAGTAAACCCAAAGTGATATGATTAGGCTCTTGATAGGGGTCTAGCTTGCTAATGATGGTCCAATAGAGCAGGGAGGACTGCACCGCGTCATTAGTGGCTCTTCATCAAATGACTACTCCAAAGTGTCCATGTCTCTTTGAAAATAAGGCTTGAGTTGCCATCCATTTACCCTTGTCTTGTGAACTCTCCCATCCATGTCACCTAGCTTATAGATGCCATTTGGATATCTCCTTATGACCATGAATGGCCCTTTCGACTTGAACACAAGTTTAGCATCCTTTCTGTTATCAAAGCGGTTATTATAGCGTAGTAGAAGTGATCGTTCCCTTATGTGTTTGCTAGTGAGTTTCTTATTAAATGTCTTTCTCCTCTCTTCAGCCTGCATGGAATAATGTTGGACTGCTGCTTCTTTGTCTAACTCTAGCCTCTCTAGATCCAAGATCCTTTCCTCTAACTTTTTATCTTGATTCTTCTCTCGATCGGCTACTAAAATACGTAAGCTAGCCAGTTCCACCTCTATAGAAAGCAAAGCCTCTTGGCCATAGATGAGGTGAAATGGAGTATAGCCAAGTGAGGTTCTAAATGAAGTCCTATAGGCCCAAAGAGCTGCACTCAATTTTTTATCCGAGTGCTCGGGGTGCATGTGTACTTGCTTGGTAATTATCTTACAAATCAACCCATTCACTTTTTCGACCAAACCATTACACTGTGGGTAGTAGGGAGTAGAATGCACGCGCTTGATTTTTTAGCCTTTTCAGTAGCTCTCCCTACTAGATTGGCCCTAAAACCAGGACCCTGGTCCGATATAATTTCCAAAGGTGTGCCAAACCTGCAACAAATATTTTCAAACACAAAATTTTCCACTTCTTGGGCTGTGATCCTACTAGTTGCTAAAGCGTCTGCCCACCTCGTCATGTAGTCCACACCCATTATGATGTATTCCTTGCCAGACTGAGTTCGTGGGAGTGGCCCTATTGCATCAATCCCCTACTTCTCAAATGGGCCATATGTAGTTATGGGATTTTGTTCCTCATGCATCAGCTTCCTTGGTCCGGCCTTTTGGCAATCATCACAAGTGCGGCACCAATGTTATACATCTCGATGCAAACTAGCCCACACAAAACCGGCTTGGAGAATCTTTTTGCTGGTTATTTCTTGAGCAAAATGTCCGCCACAAACCCCCTCATGGCAGCTCTTAATCACATCCATAATCTCCTTTGCTGTTGGCACCCTTCTAAGCACTGCATCCTTTTCTTTTCAAGACAACACATCATTTATCAAGTGGTATTT
This sequence comes from Lygodium microphyllum, assembly GCF_053477565.2. Classification (NCBI taxonomy): domain Eukaryota; kingdom Viridiplantae; phylum Streptophyta; class Polypodiopsida; order Schizaeales; family Lygodiaceae; genus Lygodium; species Lygodium microphyllum. Next base: position 132,540,828 of record NC_141157.1, read on the forward strand.
AGTGGCCTTAGTAGCTAGCCACCTTTTCTCACTCTTACTCATATGTGTAGGTGTCTCACCATGCTTAAGAAAATAAAGCACATCTTGTAGTTGAAACTTACCCTGAAACAAGGGAAGCTTTACTGCAATGATGCCCACCATTACCTCTTTCAAATTTTCAGCTGCTAGAGCATCTGTATTGTCGTTTATTTGCCTTGGCACAAAATAGATTTGGGCTTTCTGTAGATTCCTCATGAGAGTTTTAGGTTCTCTCATTTTCACTACTAAGTTATCATTTTTACAAGCCCAGATTCCTTTCATTTGCTTAACAATTAGCATAGAATCCCCAAAAACATTAAGTCGAGTGACACCATGTGAGAGACACCACCTCAAACCTAAAAGCAAGGCTTGATATTCTACCTCATTGTTAGAATGGATATCCTCCAAGATGATACCTTCTCCATAAAGTTTGTCACCTTCGGGACTAAACACCACTATTCCTGCTGTTGCTGCTTTGTCTTTAATACGCTTATAGGCCCCATCGAAGTAGAGGGCATGGGCATTCTCCACCCATGGTGGATCGTCAAGAGGAGATGTCTCCTCTTTTACCTTTCCCTTCTCTTTTTCCTTCTTTTGATGGCATCTATGGGTCAACAAATCATCTAGGAAGGCCCGAGTAGAGTCCTCCACCTTGAAGGTGTAGTCAAACTCTTGGAGTTGTATCACCCACTTAGCGATTTTGGTCGAAACATCCATGTGCTATAAGGCATAGGGAAAATGCTCTTCTGTCGTGATCACTCTGAATGGCCTAGGGAGAAGATAAGGATGAAACTTTCTTACATCAAACATTAGAGACAAAACCATCACCTCCACCATCTTGTACCCTCATTTTGATGGTGTCATTACTTTGCTAGAAAAGTAAACCGGCCTCATTAGGACAATTTTAACATCCTTTTGTATTAGTGTTGGCCCTAGAGCATCTTTCCCAAAACTCGGGTTGACAAAAAACTCTTGATCCCAGCACGGCTGTAAAATTATAAGAAGGGTGCTAAGAGCCTTCTTCACCTCATGAAAGCACCTTTCGCTTTCGTCACTCCACAGGAGCTCCTCAGAGTGGGTCAACTGTTGCAATGGAAATACTAATTGGGAGAGGAGATGAATGAACCACCCCATATATCACACCTTCTGAATGAAAGAGATTAGTTGCTTCACAGAAGATGGTGATGGCACCACCAATAGGGCCTTAACTTTGTTTGGATTTGCTTCAATGCCCCTCTCACTTACGACATGCCCTAACAAAGTTACACTACTTTAGCCAATGCGACACTTCTCATGGTTTTAATTGCCCCCCCATTTGTGCGAGGTGGTTGAAAGCTTCATCCACCTTTCCTAGATGTAGAGCCTTAGAGCTATAAATACAAAAATCATCAATAAAGACCCTAATGGACTTACCAAAATATGGTTGAAAGACATAATTCATTAATTGCTGGAAGGTAGCCGGGGTATTTGTTAATCCAAATGGCATTACTTTGTAAGCAAAACACCCCCAAGGTGTGATGAAGGTGGTCATCTGTTGATCCTCCTCAACTATTCAAATCTTAAAATAACCTGAATAGCCATCACAAATAGTGTATCTCTCATGCTCGGCCACCTCGTTGAGTATTTCATCTTGAAAGGGAAGAGGAAAGTGATCACTCTTTGTTGCAGCATTTAGCGGCTTATAGTCCACACAAATCCTCCATTTGCCATTCTTCTTGGGTGTTACCACTATAGCTGAAACCCACTCCGAGTCCCCTATTGGATAGATGAAACCTGCCTTCAAAAGTCGGTGCATCTCAGTATGAGTAGAGCGTTTTGTTGAACTACTCCCAACCATCATAGTTGCTGCACCACTGGCCTTGCTCCCTCTTTTAGATTAATGTGATGTTGTACTGTTGTCACACCTGTGATGTGTTCATAATCAGAAATAAAAAGTGCAGAGTGTTTTGTCACCACTTCCATGTAGGCTGCCTTCTCCTCAACTGATAGATCCTTAGCCAACATTTTTTCTAACCCCTCCTTCTCGACCTTTGGAAGCTGCTGTGAAATTTCACTACTAGAAGGCCCTTTTAATGTAATCCCCATCACTTCTAGAGAGCTTTCTTCCTCCTCATTCGAAGACTCTCCCTCTGTTGTAGATGACCGACCCTTGCTTGAACTCCATTCATCAGTAGCGGTGGTCTCTAACACAAGATCCTCTTGTCGGCCCTTCTTCATGTAGTAGATAGTGCTCTTCCATTTTTTCTGCAACCCCTTCTGTGGCCTTAGCTCTAAAACCCCTGTCTCCCAATCTTTTCTAGCTTTTATTTCCATTAGCCATGGTCACCCAAGAATGAGTGGATAGCCGTCCCCCTTCACTGGTATCACATACATGTCAAGCTCCAATTGCACTCCACACACCTTTACCTTGACTTTCTTTATAACTCCCAAACAATTTACTACTACATTGTTAGCCATTTTGGCCCTGAATTCAATAGTTTCATTTATCTCTAATCCCAAACGATGCTTCAACTTTTTCGTCATGACACAAATCTCTGCACCTCCATCCACATATGTCTTTGACACTCTCTACCCATTGATTTCGGCTTCCACTAGAGGCACAATATATTTCATCTTTCTAGCCTGGATTGCATTCACATGTCTATCCTTCATGGGTCTAATGCTTACCATCTTTGACCATTGTCGCCGCACTGTTGGAGATAGATATAGTAATTGTGGCCATGAAATTTTTGGCCCTTGATCCCTCACATCAGCAAGAAAATCATAAGCTCTAGTATCTTTATCCAAGGAAAAATCATCTAGTTCAATGCGTTGGCGTGAGCAAGCCATACTCTTTTTACTGCCATGTGTCTTTGCAACCTTTGAAGACTCTGCCTCCTCTTCCATATTTTCAACCTCCTCTGGTGGTGTAGGCTCCATCCTCTCAACTCTACGGGCTTTCTTTAGAGGCAATGCTTCAACCTCTACTAATTTGACATTTCCTTTGACATCACTCTCATCCAAACTGATCATCCTGACGTCACGATTCTCTGGTGACTGGACAGGCAAGGGCGGCCCCTCTGCAAGTTGTTGAGGATGCTGGAGAACTTGAATCGGTGGTGGAGGCCCTGGATTCGGTGGAACAAGCCTCTCCCTAGGTGGTGTCACTTGTTGTCCCCTCCTTTGTTGGAACCCATTTCTTGGCAAGCACCTGGGATGAGGGAAAAAATACATACCATGGCTAGTCTCCCCACAATTATAGCAAACATACTCTCTTTCTTATCTCCTTGGATCCCGATTGCCTTCATTTGTGAGGGGAGGGGGCCATACTCCTTGCACCAAATTCAATGAAAGGCTTTCAGGTTGATTAGTAATGCGTTGTAGGAGCTCTTGTTGTGGCAACTCTGGTTCGGGTGGGGCCTCTACTATTTCTCTAGGCCTTGGCATGGTTGGTAAAACCTGCATGGGCTCAACTCCCCCTTCAACTTGGCTTGATACTTTAGTTTTCTATCTTTCTCCCTAGCATAAGTGATTGATTCTTTATAGGATGTGGGAAACTTGCGTTTGACCTTCTCCCTTAGTAGAGGGTGGAGTCCGGCTAGAAAACAATCTTTCTTAAGGCAACCAGGTACTTTCTCTCCCTTGGCTAAGGAGGCTGTCCATTTATCCCACAATTTTATAAACATGTCTTTATATGCTTGATACTCCCCTGGTAAGGTTTGGCGAAGATCTAGGAGCTGTCTCCAAATATCTTCAGGAGGCTCTGTATCTTGGTACTCATGCAAGAATCCGGTCTTGCGATCCTCCCAGTTACCCCTTGTAACCTCCGGGAGAGCTTGATACCAGACTCGAGCATCACCCTTTAGAACTAAAGAGAAGGCTCGTACTTTGGTTGCTTCATCGTCCCGACCTGTAACTAGGAAGGCCATTTCTAAGTCATCTAGAAAGTCTAGAGCTTTATCCCCTTTGTGCCCAAAAAAACTTGGAAAATCCATGATAGGAAGATGTTGATCTAGCTCAATACAAAATAAAGATGAACACGTCTAGACCCAAGTCATATCTTATTAAGGGTAGAATAAATGGATTCACAGATGCATTAATCTCATCAAGACGACGAGGGCCCAATAAGCCCCTTATGATATTTTGAAAATAAAGATTTGTGCTAACTATTATATGCACACTTTACCTAGCAAGTGGATGGATAGGTCTGTACAAATCCCCATGGTTCATGGGATACACTTAGAGTTGAATGAATATGTGTACATTAAAGGAGATGTTATAATCCAAAATAGAAAATATTATGGTATCAGGGGACAACAAGATGTCTCTCATACTCTCAGCTCCAAAATAGAAGACCCAACCTTTGTTGAAAATGTATATTTCTACTAATGCACACATCCATCTAAATGTTTTGAACCGATTGAAAGTTGTAGAAAGTAGTAGTAGTTATTTATGCATTAACTACAAATTTCCACTACAAACTTTCATAAAGCGTGTTGTTGAAGCTCTAGCCTCTTAGATCCCACCATTCGAGAGATGCGAAGGATTTTCTTACCACTGATTAGCGTAGCTTTGGTGTGACCATCATCAGCCTTGTAAAGCCATAGGCTTCGATAGTTACCTTCTCAATTACTTTGAGTCTTCTTGCTAGTAGTAGTTGAAGCGCATCACCATATGTAGCCTCTGACCAATACCGCACACCATTGATATGTAACTCCCCCTCTAAAAAATTGTTAATCCCTGAATTTGAAAGCGCATTCACCACTTGAAGACGAGGCTCCTTAGGGAGTATCTTTACACTCAGCACCTAGCACTCAACACAATGCCTTGACCTAGAGACTTGATGAGAGCAAGATTTCTCTTGAAGCAAAGAAGGGTGTGTGTAATTAACTTGCTTTACCCGCATACGTGCCATTTGCCGATAAGTATTTTTCTTCTCTTGAGATTTTTTTGGAGACCATAGTGGTACTCTCGAGCAATGAATCCATTGAATAGGGTTTGATGAAGATTCCTCCTTAGTGATTCCTTGACAGACACTCGTTGAAGAAGAGGACAACTCCTTAGATGTTTCTTCCTTCATAGAAGTTGTAGAGTGTAGCTTGAGAACTCCTCAGTGGGAGCACAAAAAATGAGGGCTGAAATGATGAATGGGTTGTCTCTTACCCATCCAACCTCCAATCCTCACTAAGAGAACTAAAGAGGGGCACCACCTAGCTAAAGGGAGGATGGGCTAGGACATCCGTTTTCTCAAAGAGAATCAAAAGAACCAAGACACAACTTCACAAGAGAGAATATATGTACTAGACACCATATTAGAATATGAGAGAGAGAGATGAGAGGAGAGGGAGACAAGAGGAGAAGAGGTAGAGGAATCTTGCCATTATATATTCATGAAATGAGAAGATGAGAAGAGAGGGAGACAAGAGGAGAAGAGGTAGAGGAAGCTTGGCATTATGCTACATAATAAAAGAACTCACTCATAGCTTACCTCAAAGAGATGGACTAGCATGAGGGTATTCTAGAGTGCTCTCATATGCTTGTCATTTTCCTTCTCCCCTTTACATCTCCATGGGCTCCTTATATAGCCTCTATGAGGGATTAGCTTAAGCTAATCTTTTTGATTAACATAACCCTAGATGATGTATGGCATCTTTGAAAATATGGAGAATAGTGGATGGGACAAGTCCCCATCTTGGTCATCATGGAAGAAGCCAAGGGTGGTGGTAGAAAAAATAGAGAAAGGGAGCTATATTACAAGAGGTGGGTGTCCAAAGCTATTATTATAATATATTTACAAGAAGGATATAATGGAAAGTTGATGTGGTGAAAGAGAGAAGAAAATTGCATGTAGCCAGCAGTCTGCGCCTTCTTAACTTCAAATCGGTGAAGAATCTGAAAAAAGTTTCTTTTGCAACTTTGTAGACCAGGTCAAAACCAATCAGGCTGCACGAGAATTTTCTTGAAATTCACTTTTCCTTGGGAGTTATTGAGATTATAAAAAATGGCTTTGAAAAGTTGCTTTGACTTTAGTTCCTTATATATATATATATATATATATATATATATATATATATATATATATATATATATAAATACATATAAGTATGTGACAGAAGAGGTCCATGCTTGTAAGCTTTTGTGTAGGATCCAAATGACACCATGATGTGGATATTGACTTGTGTACTAGGGTGAGGTGTCCTCTAATAATGGTGATAGATTCCAAATCTTAGTGATGCAGACAGAATCCACGTATAGTTGGAGGCTAGTTCTTTGAAAAATCTATGCACTCACTCAACTCCTAGGTGTAATCCATTTCCATATTCACTAAGAAAACCATACCTTTTATCCTTTACATTGACATCCCTCCTAGGAACTTGTTCCCCCCCCATTTGCTAGAGTTATCATAATCGAGAAGCAATGTAGCATACCTAGTGCTTGAAGAGTAAACCCAAAGTGATATGGTAAGGCTCTTGATAGGGGTTTTGACCAAATTTTGAGGTAGAAATCTGGCTTGTAAAAAACCCAGATCAATATCAAAGCTAGAGAGTTCACTGTCACGGTGATCATGAGTGCAATCTTGAAGGAACTAGAAGCTAGAGAGTGACTGTGGTATGTAGCTTGTGAAGAATATTTCCTGGCAACATTGGAAGACATAGCTTACACTTGATGTGGTATGTATCAATGGTTTTTGGTGTCTACTCCTAAGACAGCCCATTGACGCTTGCAAAGCTAATTAGTATCCATTGGAGATTGGAGAAGTGTTCATCATGACCAACATTAATAGCAATAGATTAGCATGATCTATCAAGATTTGTGCCTATTTTTCTCTTGATGCAATCTATTGCAAATGGGCAGGAAGGTTTGCGTGGTTGTTGCACTCCTTATATTGAGTAACAACCTTGGTCATTGAGTGGATATTCTCAGGACTACTAAGTGCACAATATGTATCAGTGAGTAGCAGGCTAAAAGCCTTCTTAGGCCAGAATGAATAGGTTGATTGTGTCCTTGCATAAAGTACTCTACTTTGGTGTTCATATATTATGCCTAAACACTAGAAGGATGCTTGGCATTGAGTTTGAAAATATACTTATGCATCTGGATGCCATTCAAAGGTTCTGAAGATCTGTCGCTGATTGAATACACAAGTAGGATGTTGTCTTAAATTTGTGATAGCCTGTATTTGACACTCGAATCTCACTGAAACTTATTTTTGGTAGCTACCTATTCTTGGATAATGCCACATGGCTGTAGAATGGCTAATGGTTTTTTGAGTACCGAATTCTTAGTTGTAAGCTGAGTTACAGTTGGTTATATCAGAGAGTTGGCTGGTCATAACCTTTTTGCAGTCTTTCTCTCACTACTATTTAATGAGTGTACAAGCATTGATAATCTTACGCCCATGTTCCAGAGGTCATGGCACTTGCTTAAGATGTTTTTGAGTTGGTTCTAAGCTAAAAATACTTTATCCTTAATAGAGATTTTACGTATGTTGTCTCACAAACTATTTTTCTGTCATTGGTTGGAAGACTTGTATTCATGTCTACTATGTTGTCAATGTTGTCTACATGAAGTGTTACCATTCCTAGAGAGTATGACGAATGTTTGGAGACGTTTGACATGATTTTGAGCTAAAATATCACTGGTTATTATAGAGTTTTTACTATCATTTACTCTAGGACTGAAACTATCCTATCTGAACAGTGGCATATCTATGCTACTTGGGTGAAAGTGTTGGGGTTCTAATTGATGAATTGATGTCTAATACATGTTTAGAAGAGCTTGACTAAACTTGATGTAGGGTACCTAGAAATGTACATGTATTGCTTGAATGTTATGCAAGCATTTTATTAGTGAAAAGACATCTTGGATTGGAGGGAGTTAGGCATTGACAGTTTGTATACTGCAATAAAAACTTACAGAAGCTAAAGATATGGCAAATGCAATAGGTAGTGATAATATCACTCAGTTTGTGGGTGACAAGCTTGACAACAAGAACTTTGCTCTATGCAAGTTCAGGATGCAAAACTTCATGATTGGAAGATTCTACTGGGATCTTTGCATAGGAGATGAAGCTAAATGGAGACTCCCAAAAAGGAATCCAATCGTAGAGCAACTGACTGGTACCATTAGACGTGCATGATGGCAAGAAAAAGAATCTGAATGATGTGTTGCATGTACCTTTTATTACTAACAAACTATTGTTTGTTGGACAAATGGTAGCCAAAGTGGAATCCGCAAGTTAGATTCAATAGAGATGGTTGTTTTATAGAAGAGTATGGAAATGGCTGCAAATTGATTGCTAAAGGCAAAAGAGGTGGCATGATGTTCACTTTGGATACTTATATTCCTAAGTTTAAGGTAGCCATGGTTATCCATGATAATGGAGCAATTAGAGATATGAAAACCTCGCATAAGTGCATTGGTCATGTATACCTACAAGGGCTGAAAACTATGTAGCAGAAGGAGATCGTACTTGACTTGCCAAAGTTCAAGTATATGGATTTAGGACATGTATGTTCTACTTGTCAATTTGGAAAGTAGACAAGGTTTCTGTTTGTTAGACATATCAAAAACAATTTTAGACCTTTGCCGTTGGTGCATTCAGATGTATGGGGTCCAGCTCATAATGCATATTTTGGTGGTGCCAACTATTATGTATTGCTTATTGATGATTTCAACAGATATACATGGCTGTATATTCTAAAGCAAAAAGATGAGGTACTAGATGTTTTTAAGGATTTGAAAACACAGGTTGAAAATGAATTTGGATGTTATATTTCATGCTTGAGATGTGATGGAGGTGGTGAGTATGTTTCTCGTGAGTTTGATAGGTACTTCACTAAGTATGGCATTAAAAGGTAGCTTACATGTAGTTATTGGGTGCTTATGGAAGCAACCAAGGCCACGCTCAATGAAAAGAATTTGTTGAATGCTTATTGGGATGAAGCAGTTGTAACTATAGTTTATGTCTTGAACAGGATACCTACAGCTGGCATTGATGATATCATATTGTATGAAAAATGGCATGGCTACAAACAGGATATCAACCATTTTAAAGTCTTTGGCTACATTTCTTATGTACATGTGCCTGATGAGAAGATAAATAAGTTAGATATTTGAAAGCTATTAAGAATGTATTTCTTGGCTATGCACAAGACATAAAAGCCTATAAGTTCTACAATTTTTCTACTTGTGAGACACTAATGAGTAAGGATGTAGTATTTGACGAGTTGACATTGTTGGGGTTAAACGAGCATGTGCCTAGCTACTCATGTATTAGTTACACTGATAGTACCCACACCGTGCATTAGTTACCTGCACACCTGTACACTACATGCAACATGTATCCATCACTATCACTTCATTCTTTATTCTTTCAATGACATTTGAATAAAGGGAAATTAGATCATCACACATTGTGACTATTGGAGTTCCCACATCGTATGTGTCTCTCTCTTGCTCTTGCTCCTTCCATCATAGCTCTTGCTTTCCTTCCATGCTTCCACTTCAGGACTCGCTAACTTCAACTAGTATCAGAGCTATATCTATATTCCCTGAGAGCTCGAGCCCCTGACATTGATTTAGCTTTCATTTGAGTTACCTACAATAGGGTCTATTGGTAGCATAGCTCCATGCCTTGAGGTTTGTAATAGTTATTCATTGCTTTGGCACTCATCATGGCTATTGGAGCTTGGTGAAGGGGATCAATAGGGCTAGGTTGAGATCATCTTAGAGCTCATTTTCAGCTTAGCACGTCATTTACAAGAGCAACGATTAGCTATGCTTCATCTTGAAGCCTTGGCTTGCTCCAAGCTTGATTGAGCTTATCCGAAGGCTTCCTTCGGTACTCCTAGTGCCCACCTTACACTCTCCACTCATCAAGTAGCCCCATGTGGGCCCTTGATGGGACCTGAAATGGGCCGACACTAGCTATAGCACTAGATGGACCTCATGCTCATGACGCACAAACACCCTCACGGCCTCACGGACTAGGAGCGTCAATCTAATGCTAAAGGATAAACTACCCTAAAGCTTAATCTATGCATTTATAGTTTATAGTCCAACGTTTTCCTTAAAATCCTCAGAGGGAGAACCCATACACATTGGCAATTCCACGATCACACACATATGGAGGCAACCTCACGGTAGGAACACCATGGCCCCACTGCAGCTCTCCTACATCGTAGGGATTGGCCCTTTGATGCGCTGTTAAATATATGACACAAACAAATACAAACTCCTCTCTTTTATATCTTTCGTATTTCCAGGAGATATACCATGTGTCTTCACTTCACAGTCCCTTAGGAAACCGACCCTCTATCCTACGGCAAGGGATAACCTCACACTCTCAATCGTGGGTCAAAGTCCTAAGAAAACAATTGCTATGCAGTCCAGGAGCTTTTCCTTCGATACCATGAACCGTGCATAGTGCAAAATGTGAATGGTTTAGTGCACAAACAAAAGAAAGTCAGCATTGTGCATCGTGCAAAACCAATCTTTCCATGATTTCCATATTAACGTTTATGTAATGAAACGAGGAGAGACACCGAGCCTTACGCTCATGCTGCCTTTCCGTTTATTTTAAAACAATGCTCTAAAGGCATGATGCAACACATAAATCAGATTTAACATTATACTTTGATGCTCAAACTCCCCTCTCATCCTACCGTTTAATGTTTTGCATTCGTTGATAGGTGAAAGAGTCATTTTATGTGTATTTCTTTATAAAGAAAGCGATAAACACGGACAGAAACATAGAAACGAGGGTAAACCAAGGCCAACCTCGTGCTCTACCTTCATTGTACATTGCACAAACAGACATATAATTTTTTGGAATTTTCTTTTTACCGTTTCCTAAATTTCTCCCATTTAAAATCTATTTTTCACCATTTTTCCTCTATTTTCTTCAATAAAAAATGACTAGAAATTAAGATTAATTATGGGCTATGGCGCTTAGGTTTCTTGACAGCAAAATTTTAGGTTTTATTGATATTATATCTCATATTTCCTCTTTATCTTGCAAAAAACCCCCACTTTACCCCTTAAACGCGTGTTTTACGGGTTTTATAACACTAATTTCAGCCATATCACTTATGATTTTCTGACTTTCAGAGCATAAACTGATAAAACTCATAGCAAACAATATTATGATGCATAATCAGCCCATGGGAACAACATTTCATCAACCAAATAGCATAAAAACTCATTTTTCCTTCATAAAAATTGAATTACCGCTTAGGCTTTGTGTCTCAGGATCTCGATTTTGCTACGGGACGACGGGTCAGCCCTCATTTAATCTCCAACATCTTCAAAATCAGCAATCTTCATGTCTTCATTGATCCGAAAGCAATCCGGTCTCATCCCGACAAGCTTTCCTTCACCATTCTTCATTTTCCTCTTGCACACAAGAACAGCCCCTTAGGGGAGAGAGAGGGAGGAGAGAGAAAGACTAAAATCAGAATTCTTCATCCAGGCCATCATTGCTCGGGCGAAGGGCGGTGAAATGATCAACAGGCAGAGGGGAATCAAGGCCCAATGTCCATTGAGTAGGTTGCATTGAGGTTGCAACCTCCATCTCCAAGAATCAAGCGCATTTTTTGGCGCATCCTGGCACCTCCTCTCTCCACGTTTTCTTCATCCCCAACGTACCCACGATTTCATGCTACATCAAATGGTATCTAAGGCCCCAAGGGTCATGCCCACTTTGGCAAAAAATAAGTCCACCTGTGACCGATTTCTTGGCCATTTCCCTGTTCGGGCTCCAAATCGAGCTCTGAAAAATCCTGGGCGTCGGGCTTGACATCCCGCATTGGCTGGCAACTCCTAACAACCCGCAGGACAGTTTGAAAAATTATAAAAAATCAACAATTGTTGCTCGGGCGCCTTTTAAAAGTCGTATTTCACTTGGTGCTTAAAATCGTCCTAGCTGGAGCCGCCGCCTTCGATGTCAAATATTTTTCCCCTAAATTCCAGATTTTTTGGCAAATTTTAGGTACATCTCGAGCTCAAAACTCCGCTCTCAATGGTGACCACGGGATAGGGCGACTCAGCATGTCGAATCCCACAACAAATCTGCACAAAACAACCAAAGGAAGCATCAAGTTGATACGAAATAGATACATACTAAACACACAACACAGTGCTCACCCTACCCCCTGACAAAACCAAGGCATGACATCCACAAGGAGTCGGGCTAGCATAATGTGATAGGAGGTCCGAAGCTAGTCACTAACCGACTGCTCCAACACGGCCAAACTAAAAAGAACTATCAAAGAGGTTGCCCTAAGTGACGGTCTGAACTACCTACCTAACTAAGGACAACACAACCAGGAGCTCCTACTAGGCGAGGACTCCTATAGCCTGATCAAGAAGTATTTTCGTTTAGCACATTTCTTCTTTTAGGGTTGTATTTTTCCATACTCGGGCATGTAAAAAGGAGGGAGCTGAGCGTAGTGACCCAAGGAGAATAGGGCATCGGCCTCAGGTCCTGTTTCGGTACCCAAGAACCTACCAAGCCCTCACAAGGCGACACTTAATCCTTTTCTGATACTCACTTTTATTTTCTCTCCAACCTTCCTGACTTTCTTCTTTTCTAGCAAGATGCTACCTATCGGAAGACAAAGCATCGGCCCCGGGTCTGACTCGTCCCCAGAACCTACTAGGCCTTCGCAAGGCAATGATCAACTGCTTATAAATTTTCCTTTCTTTTCTTTTCAATTTTTTATAGGGGGTTAGAACCTCTTTTTGCACACCTTTGTATATATTTATTTTCTTTAAGATATTCAAGGTTTTTATCATCATCATTATTTTTCTTCTGGCAGGCTTCTCTAACTGCCTCACAACTAACAAGAACTCCTAGAACGGTCGTCTAGCAGGCTAGCAGGACAGGGTCACTAGGACTACTGTCTAAAATAGGTCTTTCAATGTCTGGCAATGTCTTTACAGGAGGCAACGACTACTCGGACCTCCCTTAGCCATACCTATCCTAAACCTGGGACTTCATGCCTTGGTTGTCGGTCCCCAACAAGAAAAGAAAATCCCCCAACAAGTACACAGACGCATAGAGCATAAAACACGGTACTTATAAAGGAGAGATATCACTTGGATAGGGCCACGAGAAGCTCGCACGCAACAAAGGCTCCTTCCAAGCTCTTCTTCAAACCTGTCTAGCACAGAACTACAACAAGAAACTATTAACCGCACCCGTACTAAACAGACAACTGGCCCTCTTGGCATAATGAAATAAATCACCTCACTACAAAACTTGATCGACCCTCTTGGCCTAATGAAATAAAACAGTAAAACCTCGCAAAACTGGCCCTCTTGGCCTAACGAAATAAAACAGAATAGCATCTACACATCCCTCCCCGAAATAGTACATATTTACAATAATATGCTCCTTTCCAAGGAGGAAAAACAGGCTCGCAGTCCTAAACTAAATGCATAAGGTTATGACCCATCCCTCCTGCATATATAGCAAGAGGCGTACGCATAACATGTTGTCTAATCAGCCTATGGGTCCAGGATAACAACAGTAGATTGGTCGCAGCTACTCTTTGCATCACCCATATCAACAATCGTCTGCCATCTATTGCATGCTCTGATAACATTCCCCACAAGCGACCGGGTCCTGTTTCATCATTGATCACAATATCCAAACTAGGACCACAGTTGAAGAAAATGTCTTCTTCATAAGCAAGATTTGCCAGTGAATCCGCAAACTGATTCCAGTAACGTGGAATCAGCTGAAAAGACACTCTCTCAAACTCCTCAAGTAGGGTCATGGCAGTTTGATGATACATAGAAAGGATGGGATTCCACACTGTGTATGTCCCATCTAGCTGATTCAGGATCAACTGGGAATCCCCTTTTACTAACAACCGCCGAATACCACCTTGCTTGGCAATATGCAGTCCCATAATCAAGGCTTTATACTCCGCCATATTGTTAGTGAATCCTACCCCGAGATAAGCAGCTAACTTCATTGCAACTCTACGTCGGGGATCTCAAATTACTACTCCAACACTCCCTTTTTTATTAGGACCCCTGGATGCTCCGTCAAAATATAATGTGTACGTCCATAATGGGTTTACACAGCCTGCCATCACGAACTCCTCTATTCGTAATTATGATAATCAAAATTTAGCATGTTAAGAGGATGAACTGATGGCTCCATCCCACCTTCTTCATTGAACTCAACAGGGATACTTGTCAATAGTCGTAAGCAGTGATGGCAGAAGACTTTGATCTCCCACACAAAGGTTCCATCTTCTTGCTCAATCACTTTGTATCCTTTGCTCCACCAGATACGTTTCCCCTGATGGTAGCTTTGCTCCAGATATGGGTGCGCCAAATAAGGAATTAACCGACCCATCAACCAGCTTTTAAGCTCTTTTGGAGGTCTCAAATCATCCCCAGCATGGACCTGCAATGCATTTTCTTTGTATTAGCATACTTAGAAATAATAAGGTTTAATCTTATTAAGATTAACCTTATTTTTAAACTCTACTCCCTATAGATCAGCTAATAGAGCCGTAGACCTATTTTTCCCCTGCCTAACAATCTTGTAGGGGCCATCAATTTCCAGGGGTGACACACACTCTTCCCCATAAACTAATTTAAATGGAGTATGGCCAGTAGCTCGCTTGAACGTCGTATTATACGCCCATACTACCACATACAACTTCCTGTCCCAGTCTCGTTTTTTCTCAGAGACTATCTTAGACAAGATACCCACAAGCTGCTTATTAGTACTTTCGACTTGCCTGTTTTCTTGCGGATTATAAGGGGTCGTTTTATTATGCTTGATTTGCCAAGCTTTAGTCAAGCTTTTGATCACTTTGTTCAAAAAATGAGTGCCACGGTCCGACACTAACTCCTTCGGGGGACTGAAACGACAGATAATCTGCTCTAAAAGAAAACTTGCAGTCTCTTTTGCATTGTCCTGCCTCGTCGCTCGCGCTTCTGACCATTTTGTGAAATAATCAGTGGTGGATACTATAATGTACCTCTTCTAGGTAGTAGACGACGGGGTGATAGGACCCACAAAGTCAATGCCCCACTTCTCAAATGGAAGGATAGCCATGATAGGCGTAAGTGGACGTTTCCTATTCTCTCGGCTGTCATGTCTTTGACAAGTATCACATCTCTTAACATACTCAAAAGAATCTTGGAAGATGGACTGCCACCAATATCCAGCTTGTAAAGCTTTTTGTGCTGTCAACCGTCCCGCGAAGTGCCCTCCACATGTAGAGTCATGACACTCTTCCAAGATGAAAGGAACCTTGTCAGGCATCACACATCAGCGATAGATATCATCAACACCCTGCCGATATAGTGTCCCTGCGATCAAGGAAAACTTCAAAGCCTGTTGTTTGATTTTCCTCTTTTCTGATTTTGATAGACCAGCTCTAGTCTCCCTTGTTGATAGATAATGCGTAATAGTAGCATACCAAGATGGAATAGAAGCTATATCAATTTTAAACATTTCTTCAATATCACTTCCTTCAGCCAAAGTCTCTTTCGGTTCCTCGAAATCCACAAGGCATTCCACAATACCCTGCAACCTCGGCGGCTTACTCTTAATATCATAATCGAACTCCTGCAAAGTGATTAACCACTTTGCCAAACGATCAGGCAGTTGTAGCTTGTTCATAAGCAATCTAAGCTCTTCCGCCTTCGTATAGAAAACTACCTTCTCATAGAGGATGTAGTGCCTGAATTTTTTAGTCCCAAAGACCATCGCAAGACACAACTTCTCCATGTAGGTATAATTGATCTCTGAAATGCCCAATTTTCAACTAGCAAAAGCTATCGGATGATACCACTTTTCCTCCCAAATTTGGGCTAAACAAAGCTGATACTATGCATGGTGGTTGCTGAAAATATATAGAATACCTCGCTCCTTTTAGGTGCTTTTAAAAGGGTGCTTTTACTAGCTCCTGTTTCACATCCTCGAAAGCTACCTTACAAGGGTCACTCCATTCAAATAGATAGCTAAAGGACAATAAGTTCGTTAATGGCAATGCCCTTTCTACCAAGGCATTTATAAACCTCCAATAATATCCTATCGATGACAAAAAGCTATGAACCTCTTTTGGAGTGCGTGGTGGACTCATAGCGACTATGACCTTGATCTTTTCAGGATCAGTTGCTATCCCTACTGAACTGAACACATGACCTAGCAATAGCCCATAAGGCACTCCAAAAACACACTTCCGTGGATTAAGAGTGATACAAAATTATTTGCACCGCTCAAAGCACTTTCTTAAAATAATCAACATCCTTTCCCTTACAGTGGCTGCCCCTAGGTCATCGATAAATACTTTCAACTCATCTGGGGAGATGTCACCAAAGGTCTTGTCTGCTGTTTGTTGCCATGATCCAGGTGCATTGCATAAACAAAAAGGCCATCACATGGTACATAAAAGTACCAAAGACAGTAATAAAAGTTGATTTCAACTTGTCCTCTTCTGCAATTGCCATCTGGTTATATCCCGCAAAGCAATCCATAAACGAATATATTTTCCTACCTGCTAATTGATCCAAAATCTGGTCAATAAATGGCAACGAGTAGTAATCCTTAACTGTCTGCTTATTCAGCTCTCTAAAGTCTACACATAGTCGGATCTAGTTGTTTTGCTTCTTCCTGATGACAACTGGTGAACACCATTTTGTGTGCTGAACAGGGAAGATCAAACCAGCTTTCCTTAACTTCTGTAACTCCTCAAATAGCCCATCCCTTAATTCAAAAGGCATACGCCTTACCTTCTGATGCATAGGACAACTGCCTTCTTTTACAAGAATAGTATGCACAGCCAGGCTGGGAGGAATGCCTCTCAGCTCATCATAACTCCAAGCAAAGATGTTGCGGAATTCTTGAATCAAGGACACATAGTCCTCCCTTTTTGGCTAA
Source organism: Lygodium microphyllum (assembly GCF_053477565.2). Classification (NCBI taxonomy): domain Eukaryota; kingdom Viridiplantae; phylum Streptophyta; class Polypodiopsida; order Schizaeales; family Lygodiaceae; genus Lygodium; species Lygodium microphyllum. The sequence goes on from NC_141157.1 coordinate 132,557,740, forward strand.
ACTGAGCATGGAATCTAATTTAATTGGCCGCGAATCATTCGGCGTGCCAAGGTCCAACTCAATCACATCCGCATCTCTTATCCTATCTTGCGGTTCTATCGGCTCATTTAGAGTTATCTGATAAATATCCTCTATAGTGGACCCCTCTTTAGACTCGTCACTGGATGATGTCTCACTACTAGATGGATCATCTACTGTTTCTAATTCAGTAGAGGATAAAGGAGCTCTCTCACTCTGAGGAGACTTTGGGTAAGCATCGACTATTACTTGATTAGCATCTCTACCTAAAACCACTCGACCGGCGGGTATATCGACTTAACAGTCTGTTCGTAAGATCCAAGGCCTCCCTAACAAGACTCGATAGCTAGGATGTCCTGCAAATCTAATTACCCTAAAGTCCAAGAAGCATTCTACACTTGCCACTGTAACATGGAACTTAGTAACACAGCCTTCTGGTTGTCTCAAACTATCATCAGCCATTCTAAGAAGGGTGGAGCTATCTTTTTGGATGCCTAGACCCAGCCTCTCCATCAACTCTAAACTCATGATATTGACGGAGGACCCACTGTCTACAATAGCATGTTCCACCAATATTCTATCCACATAAGCTGGAACCCTAGGGCAATTCTTTTCAGCATGATCAAACCAATCTTCCCCTACTCGTGCTATGCCCAAAGGTTCTACAATATACCCAATACGCAGGATCTTCTTAAATTCCTTTTGTACTCTAGGAGATAATTTAATCAATTGCAAGAGGTTCACATCTGGTTTAACTTCGCAAAGAGAACTTGCTAAATCAAAGTCATGATAGGTAGCCAAAGCTCTCTTTTCTCGCCAACAAACCATCCTCTCTTTTGGTCTTTGGACCGGTTTTGGTGCTTCTTTCTTAGCTCTTGCCTTCTTTCTTGGCACTTCCTCATCTTTTTTAGGGTCGACTTTCTTGTCAGCGGGGCTTAGCGGTCCACCTTCCATGCTAGGACTCTGGACTTGCGTCCCCTTATCCCCTTGCTTAGGGTTTCCCTCAACTGGTTTTTCCTTATCTTTGTCAACCTCTTTAGCCTTTTGGCCTCTTGTCACGGCTCTTAGGTTAGAGGTTTCAGCATCATTGACTTGCACAGCCTCAATAAGGCTGACTCCATTGCCTTGTGGCAACTCTTCTATAGTGGTCTTTCCCCTCTGCAATATTTGTCTTGGTGCATCATTCTGCTGCAAGTTATTTCCTTGCGCTCTATGATTCATGGAACCTGGCTGTTTACTCCCTTGTTGGAGGGAACTAATCTTACTCCAATAGGTAGCAACTAAGTGGCCCAACTTCCCACAAATATCACATTTAACATTTAGATAGTTTCTTGGGAAATGTTGTCCACCACACCACTTACAATTGAATCTTAAGGGTCCACCCTCTTCAGGGCGTCGACTCCCTATCAGATTCTGCTGCTTCTTCAAGAAATTAACGTCGACAGCTATTTGTCGATATTGTTCAGAAATCATGTTGGTATAATGCTTCATCATATCCTTAACTTCACCAAGGACATTAGATGCACTCGACTCGTAGCCTCGATCGTCGACCCGTCGTTCCATTGGCCTAACAATCTAATTTGGCATTGGCTATTGACCCAGAGGAACAACATTAGAATTCGCAACTTGGCCTCCACCATTTGGTGGAGCCAACTGACTTGCCATAGGCACACTGGGAGGAGCTGGCAGCAAGGGTACATTCTGAACCATACTTCCTCTTCCATTAGGGTTAGTCATAGGCATCCCTTGACTTCCATTCATCAATAGTAGGTTGCCTCCAGGTACTAAACCCGCATTAACATTCATTTGAGAGGAGTAGGCCGTTTGTAATCGTGCTTCTACTCCCTCTTCCTGCGTAATAGCGGTATCTATATCTGCCAAGGCCACACTGCTCAATTATACTTGAATATTAAAATCCAACCCATGCAAGAAGTATTGCAATTGGGTAGCCAACGGAATGGGAATGTAAGTTTGTAACTTACGAAACACTTCCTTAAGATTCTTGGCATATGCTTTCACATTCTTATGAGGGTCTTGTCACGTTACATTCAAGACACACAACCAATATTGGTCACCTCTTTCAGGGGCATATTCTCCTCGGAAAGCTGCATAAAATTGAGCAATTGTGGTTATGGTTCCAGACTCTATGCTGTGATACCATACCACAGCCCTTCCTTTTAACGTCATATTAAAGAACATCATGAGATGTCCCTCATCTTGGATGTGATAATTGAACATCAATCTTTGAAATTCACAAATGTGAAATTTCGCATCCTCTTCAGCTAACCCATTGAAAATGGGCAAGGGAACTCCTAAAGCTAGTAAATCCGGCATCCCTGCAAGAATTGCAATGGGTTGTGCCATGGTGACAATCGGATTAACAATAGGAGCTTGAACTGATGGACTCACACCCCCACTTGAAGGGGGTTGACTTGGTGAAAAAGAGGAAGAACTTGCGCTTCCTCCTGTACCTAGAGGACTATGTGGAGTAGTTAGGTTACTAAAGCCACTGCCTCTTATGCGTATCGAGCTACTCCTTTGAGGAGAATAACGACTTACGATCTCTAACAGCTGTCTAGGCCTCTCAGCACGTTCTGCTTTTTATATTTCGGCTTGACGGTCCTTGTCAGAGGACATAAACCAACTTTCTTTTGGTCCCTAGAAACCCTAGATTCGAGAACCACCACTTATAGGCGGCTCCCAACAGACGCACCATTGATGGGACCTGAAATGGGATAGCACTGGCTATAGTACTAGCTGGACCTCATGCTCATGACACACAAATACCCTCACGGCCTCGTGGACTAGGAGCGTCAATCTAATGCTAAAGGACAAACTGTCCTAAAGCTTAATCTATGCGTTTATAGTTTATAGTTCAACGTTTCCCTTAAACTCCTCAGAGAGAGAACCCATACACATTGGCAATGCCACGATCACACACATATGGAGGCAACCTCACGGTAGGAACACCGCGGCCCCACTGCAGCTCTCCTATATCATAGGGATTGGCCCTTTGATGTGATGCTAAACATATAACACAAACGAACACAAACTCCTCTCTTTTATATCTTTCGTATTTCCAGGAGATATACCATGTGTCCTCACTTCATAGTCCCTTAGGAAACCGACCCTCTATCCTACGGCAAGGGATAACCTCACACTCTCAATCGTGGGTTAAAGTCCTAAGAAAACAATTGCTATGCAGTCCAGGAGCTTTTCCTTCGATACCATGAACCATGCATAGTGCAAAATGTGAATGGTTTAGTGCACAAACAAAAGAAAGTCAGCATTGTGCATCGTGCGAAACCAATCTTTCCATGATTTCCATGCTAACGTTTATGTAATGAAACGAGGAGAGACACCGAGCCTTACGCTCATGTTGCCTTTCCCTTTATTTTAAAACAACACTCTAAAGGCATGATGCAACACATAAATCAAATTTAACATTATACTTTGATGCTCAAACTCCCCTCTCATCCTACCGTTTAATGTTTTGCATTCGTTGATATGTGAAAGAGTAATTTTATGTGTATTTCTTTATAAAGAAAGCGATAAACACGGACAGAAACATAGAAATGAGGGTAAACCAAGGCCAACCTCGTGCTCTACCTTCATTGTACATTGCACAAACACACATATAATTTTCTGGAATTTTCTTTTTACCGTTTCCTAATTTTCTCCCATTTAAAACCCATTTTCACCATTTTTTGGTATTTTTCCTCTATTTTCTTCAATAAAAAATGACTAGAAATTAAGATTAATTGTGGGCTGTAGCCCTTAGGTTTCTTGACAGCAAAATTTCAGGTTTTATTGATATTATATCTCATATTTTCCCTTTATCTTGCAACAAATCCCCACTTTACCCCTTAAACGCGTGTTTTATGGGTTTTATAACACTAATTTCAGCCATATCACTTATGATTTTTTGATTTTCAGAGCATAAACTGATAAAACTCATAGCAAACAACATTTCGATACATAATCAGCCCATGGGAACAACATTTCGTCAACCAAAGAGCATAAAAACTCATTTTTCCTTCATAAAAATTGAATTACCGCTTAGGCTTTGTGTCTCGAGATCTCGATTTTGCTACGGGACTATGGGTTAGCCCTCATTTAATGTCCAACATCTTCAAAATCAACAATCTTCATGTCTTCATTGATCCGGAAGCAATCCGGTCTCATCCCGACAAGCTTTCCTTCACCATTCTTCATTTTCCTCTTGCACACAAGAACAGCCCCTTAGGGGAGAGAGAGGGAGGAGAGAGAAAGACTAAAATCAGAATTCTTCATCCAGGCCATGATTGCTCGGGTGAAGGGCGGTGAAATGATCAACAGACAAAGGGGAATCAAGGCCCAACGTCCATTGGGTAGGTTGCATTGAGGTTGCAACCTCCATCTCCAAGAATCAAGCGCATTTTTTGGCGCAATCCTGGCACCTCCTCTCTCCACGTTTTCGTCATCCCCAACTTGCCCACGATTTCATACTACATCAAATGCTACCCAAGGCCCCAAAGGTCATGCCCACTTTGGCAAAAAATAAGTCCACCTGTTCGTATCTTGACCGGTTTCTTGGCCATTTCCCCGTCCGGGCTCCAAATCGAGCTCTGAAAAATCCTGGGCGTGACATCCCGCATTGGCTGGCAACTCCTGACAACCCACACAGCAGTTTGAAAAATTATTAAAAATCAACAAGTGTCACTCGGGCGCCTTTTAAAAGTCGTATTTCACTTGGTGCTTAAAATCATCCTAGCTGGAGCCGCCGCCTTCGATGTCAAATATTTTTCCCCTAAATTCTGGATTTTTTGGCAAATTTTAGGCACATCCCGAGCTCAAAACTCCACTCTCAGCCCTCAAGAGTAGCACCAATATCATGCTAGTTTGCGCTTGTTTTTAGGATGGTTGGGGCAGCACAACTTCTTCAACGTTTTCTTCTCATTGGCAACTCACAAGTACTTGAAACTACTTTTGGATACTCAACATTAAGTCTTGGCATTTGTTCAACACTTGGCATTGAGTTTGAGCTCATACTTCAGCTCCATTGACTATGAATAACAATCCATTGGCTATGAGAAACATGCAGTCTCGTGTCTTCATGTTTCATGCTCATTTGTGATGGTCATATGGTGCTTATTCATGCCTATATGATGCTTTCATGTTTGGGGATGCTATGATATTGATGTGAGATGATTTTGGCCCTAGTTTGAGCACCCATTTGCTCAATTTTATAGAGGTTTTACTTGTTGGAATACACATGGTTGCATACTCTTTTATTAGGGATCTTGTATGCCTATTGTGATTGGATACATCCCGAGCATTTTGGATGCTAGATTGAGGTATACTGTTGATATTACATGCTTGGTTATTATCTATACATACTCTTCAATTGAGATTGGAGCCTTGACTTTTGCCATTGGCTGTCATTCACTATTATGTATGGTCATTGGACTCTATAGTAAGAGATTTGTAAGTTACTTTGTAAGCTACTTGGATCTTGGATGTATGGATGCCTTCCACATGATGTTTTGAGACTTGTTTGTTGGTTTGGCATTCAAATTTTGTCATAATGGGAACTATTGGGCTTTATGTATTGAGCCAGTTGACACTTGGATGTTACATTGAGCATTTGGTTATGTAGTTGAGCTTGAGGGTCTTATAGTGCGATTGTGGGACTTGATGACATGTACACACTCTCATAGTGCTTTATGTATGCATTTGATGCTTAGTGGGCTGATTTGACATTACATTTAGGCAAGCACCTATCTCTGTCACATTGTTGTCAGTGATGTATACATATTAGTTGGCTATGTATTGAGCTTCTATTACATTGCTTATTCCATTGTGCCTCTAGTTGGTATCTTTTGTTACCCATGAGACCTACTCTATGCATGATGTCTCAATGCCAATCACATATTCACTCACTGCTAGTTGGAGCTATTCCCTAGCAGTTGCCGTTTGTCTTGTATTAGTGATTGACCCTCTTTGACATTGATTTCTTACTAATGTACTTCATTTTTAGCATGTTGTAGTTGTAGTTTACTGCACTATTTATGCAATCAATCACCTCCATTCATTAGTATTGTTGATATCCCCATTTGCAATTTGGTTCAAATAGCACGTTTACTCTTCACAATGTCCACAGGTAGCATGTTTACTCTTCATGATGTACGTCATATACCGGCTCTTACGAAGAGCATTATCTCTATTGACACTTTCAATGATGCATGTTATGTAGTTTCTTTTGGTGATTCCTCATGGAAGATTACATGTGGAAATATTGTCATTTCACGTGGTGTTAAGTCCAACACTCTTTATCCATTGCTTGTATCTAGATTAGTTGACCATGTTTTGGTAGTGGATGCAGTTTCATATGTATCTCTTTGGCATCGTCACCTTGGGCACATGGTCTTGAAAGAAATGAAAATGCTTACCTATTTGCAATATCTTCTCATCCTTGACTATAAGTGCTTTGAGTCTTGTGATCATTGGTTATATGGTAGATAGACACATAATACACATAAAAAGTCTAGCATGACATGCATGGGTGAGCCTTTGGATCTTGTTTATTTGGATGTATGTGGTTCCATGCCCTGCAAGTCATTAGATGGATGAAGTATTTTCTTACCTTCATTGATTACTATTCACATAAGGTTTTGGGTATACCCTATTAAATAGAAATCAAATGTCTTGACTATATTTTAGCATGGGCTTGCTTTGGTTGAGAAGTAGTTTGGGTATAGGTTGAAATGATGAAGGTTAGATAATGGGAGAGAGTATGTCTCTAAAGCCTTTGAGTAGTTTTGTGACAAGAGAGGTATTAATAAGCATCAATTGACCATCATGTACATGCTATCCCAAAATGGTATAGTTGAGCACATGAATATGACAATTTAGGAGTGAGTCCATAGTATGCTTAGGTAGGAAGGCTTAACACAACATTTTTGGACTGAGGCCATTACTATTACTGTACACTTAATCAATTTGTCCCCATGTACTATTCTTGACTATCAGGTTACAGAGAAGGTATATTCTAGAAAACCTCCCTCATATGCTCATTTGCGTGTCTTTGGCTCTATGAGACTTTTTGCCATGTTTCGAAGGACAAGCACAATAAGTTAGATCCTAAGTCTAAGAAATGCATCTTTCTTCATTATAGAGATGTAGGTGAGATGGGGTATCACTATAGGATCTGCAAGTTCAAAGGTTATTCGCAACCATGATATTATCTTCCATGAAGAGAAAATGCATAAGTAACTTGAGCATGTCATTGAGGTACACAAGGTGATATTTCAAGAGGAGCTTCTTGCTTTTGTATAGCCAGCTAAATGGTCTACATCAACACAGCTCATGCTCCAATGGCCTAGTTTCCTAATGCTCCATAGGACATATAGGCCCCATAGCCTATTTTGAGGTGGTCTACTCGAGATAGAAGATAGCTTGTGTACTTTGAGCCCTCTATGGATTATGTTATTGTGATAGATATTGGTGAGCCTCTTACTTATGAGATGAGGCCATGTGTAGAGGTGATAGTCACTCTTGGAAGAGGGACATGTAGTCAGAGTACAACTCACTACAAGAAAATCATATATGCAGGATTTGGTTCCTTTGCTGAATGGAAAGTGTGATTTGCCACGCAAGTGGATGTACAAGTTGACAAGTACCCCTAGACACCCCGAACTAGCATACAAGGACAAATTAGTTGCTAAGGATTTCAAGCAAGAGCATGGTGTGGACTTTGATGATGTCTTTTCTCCTATATGAAGATAACTATCCTATGCTCGGTATTGGCTTTGGTTTCTTAGATTGACTTCAAACTTTATCACATGGATGCCAAGATGGCTTGTCTTCATGGAGACTTGCATGATGAGATTTACATGGAGAAACCATAGGGCTTTGTAGAACTTGGCAAGGACCACCTAGTGTGTAGATTGAGAAAGAGCCTTTATGGCCTTAAGTAGACACCTAGGGAATGGTACCACAAGTTTGATGCTTTTATGCATTCATAGGGATATTCTTGTGGTGATATGGATCTGTGTTTATACACGAAGAAGGCTCATGATGGCAGCCTTATCATACTCATTGGCGAGAGCATAGTTGGATGACATTAGATGCCATCAAGGGTATCATTAGGTATCTGAAGGGAAAAATAGTTGTGTGGATCTTTTATGGAAGCTAGGATACAAGAGTCATGGGGTACGTTGACTGTGATTATGTAGAACATGCATATGTCTTCAACTTTGCTGGAGGTGTTGTTCCTTGGATGTCTAGGGTGCAAAAATACATGGCCTTATCTACCAGAGAGATAGAGTATGTTGTTACCATTGAGGCTTGCAAGGACGCCCTCTAGTTAGGAGACATTGGTATTACCGAGATGAGGTCCCTACACTACATTCAAATTCTATGAGTGCTATTTAGTTGGCCAAGAATCTCGTCTTCCATGTGAAGATGAAGCACATTGAGGTGCATTACCACTTTATTCGAGAGGTTGTTGAGGACAAGTCCATTGAGCTCATCAAGATTTCAAGTGACTAAATCCTGCAAGTCTGCTTACCAAAAGTCTCTTAACGGAGCATTTTTCCTTATGAAGTTAATGGGCATTGAATGAGATGACCTCTTTCCTCATCTTGTTGTACTTATGTACATTCATACTTTTTCATTTTTTTTCTTGTTATCTCCTCACTAGGGATACATTTGCCTTTAAGTGGGAGGTTGTTGGGGATAAAGGTGCATGTGCCTAGCTGCTCATGCATTAGTTACATTGAAGTATCTGCACAATGCATTGATTATTTGCACATTTATACGTTGCAGGTGGTGGACGCCCATCACTATTACTTCATTCTTTATTCTCTTAGCGACATTTGAATGAAGGGAAGGCCCGTCATACATTGTGACTATTGGAGTTCCCACATCATGCTTCTCTCTCTCTCCTTCCACCATAGCTCTTACTTCTCCTTTGTGCTTCTACTTCAGGGCTCACTTCCTTCAAGACTCATGATATGGTGGTCAAAGTGTAGTGGTTTTTGATGGACTAGCTAATCATACTCATGTTGAAAATCATCCTTCCATTAGTACTACAATGAGTGGACCTATAGATGATGTGTTTCCTATTTTTGATGATGCAATTGGCATGTTTACATTTGGATATGAGTCACTTGGTAGTAGCCTTGATAGTGAATATGGTATACCATCTATTATGATACTTGGAGTAAGTCAAAGTAGGTATGTACCTTCTCATGAGTGGAAATCACATAGTGAATGATAGTTAAGGTTAGAAAGGGTAAAAAAGCCTCTTGATAGGTTGACTTATAGCGGGTATTCAATTAGACATTTTGCTTACATGACTAAAGTGATGGGCCTAAAGAGCCTACAAAGTTCAATGAGGCAGTTGGAGATAAAAATTGGTGTGCTTCCATGGACAAGGAATACACAGAACTGGTTGAAAATGACACATGGGATTTGGTTAGTCTACTTTAAGGAAAAATACCCATAAGTTGTAAATGGGTTTACAAGGTGAAGTGCAAGGTAGATGGATCATTGGAAAGATACAAAGCCCAATTGGCTGCTAAGGGATATGTGCAGTAGTATTGATTGGATTATGAGGAGACTTTTAGCCTAGTTACAAAGATGGTAATCATGAGAAGTATCATTACATTAGCAACATCTATGGGATGGAAGCTTTGGTAGATGGATGTTAAGAATGCATTTCTGAATGGATATTTGATTAAAGAGGTGTATATGGAATACCTTGAGGGCTATGTACACCTTGATTACCTGGATCATGTGTGTAGATTGAAAAAGGTCCTTTGTGTAGATGATGCCCATGGTATTGCTAAAATTAAATCCATGTTATAGGCTGAGTTTAAGGTGAAAGATTTGGGAGAGCTAAATACTTTCTTGGGATCTACACCTTAAAGAATCTGCCTGCTACAAAAACAATATGCACAGGAGATGCTATTGAAATATAAGATGATGGAATGTAAGCCCATGGAAACATCACTAGATCAGAATGTCAAACTTGTAGTTGATGTTGGAAGTGAGATAGAGAATGCCACTATGTATAGGTAGATGGTGGATTTCTTGATCTATCTTACTATTACCCATCTTGACCTTAGTTACTAAGTGGGGCTAATTAGCCAATTTATGCAAAAGCCTTGCAAGTCACATTTGGATGTACTTAAGAGGATTATGTAGTATGTGAAGGGAACTTCTCATTATGCGTTGTTTTATAAGCTTGGAAAGCTACTTGATTTGATAGGATATATAGATGCTGATTGGGCTAGTTTTGCCTATGATAGAAGATCAACCAATGGTTATGCTTTCAATCTTGGAAGTAGTATGATTAGATGGAGTAGTAAAAAGTAGCCTATAGTTACTCTCTTTGGCATAGAGGTAAATTATAGAGGTGTAACCTTAGCTGCATATGAAGAAATTTGGCTTGTGAAACTGCTACATGACTTGGGGATACAATTAGATAGGAAGGTCACATTGCATTGTGACAACATGAGTTGTGTGTTGTTTGCTAGCAACCAAGCCTATCATGCTAGATCAAAGCATATAGAAGTTCATTATCATTTCAATAGTATAATGGTACTTGCAAGACATATAGATCTACTTCATGTGAAGACTAAAGATCAATTAGTTGACATCTTCACCAAATCACTTGGTAGAGATAAGTTTTCTTACTTCAGAGAGCTACTTGGAGTACAAAAATTGACTTGAGATTGAGGGAAAGTGTTGAGAATCAAGCTCATTAGTATCACCAACTTTGTTAGAGAGCTGTACTCCTAGCTGTCATCATCCATGTGTATGGCAATAAATGAGTCTGTAGGACTTGACAATAATTTGGTAGTATGGTTAGTTAGTGAGCTAGTTTCTTCAGTCATGTGTGACTTAGACTTTGGGTGTATTATACAGTATGATTGAATAATGAGAATGTGAGAGTAAACTACTCTCCAGGTTGGAAAATCCACGTCTTTGTCTATCTCTTCTCCTCTCTTTTGACACTTTTGTTCCAGTGGGAGCTGCTACTTGACACTTGGATGTTACATAGAACACTTGATATTGGCAGTTGATCTTGAATGTACTACAGTGAGACAGTGGGACTCATTGTGATATGTACATACTCTTTTGATATGTATTGGATGTAATTACCCTATCATGGGCCGATTTGATCTCTTTGCTTAGACTTGACACTTATATTTGTCATGGTATTGCCAATAGTATTTATATGCTGCTGGGTCATGTATTGAGTTTTTCTCAGTGGATTATGCATATGGTAGTTCTCTTCATTTACCTTGAGACTTACTCTATGCATGGTAGTTCTCTTCATTTACCTTGAGACTTACTCTATGCATGATGTCTATGCCTATTGCATGTATGGTTATTGACACACTATATTTGTGACAATCTTCAGTGCCAGTTGTTCCTAGCTTTTTCATCTTGATTGTTCATAGTGGATTGTTGAAGTATTTTTGCAATTTATTATAGAAACTTGTCACTTGTGATCTATGCATTCTTTATGAGGGTAATCATCTACACTTGGTAGTTTCTTGATTTTAGTTTGTGGATAGCTCATTATCTTGGAAATATTTCTTGTTTACAACTTAATTTGGAAGTGGTTTTGGGGCTGATTTTTATAAAATTACATAAACTTAGTTTGCCATTTTGTGCACTTGCTCGGTCTCATTATGACTGATGGTTCTCATTGACAATGCTATTTTCAATATTAGAAAATTGGATGGGACCAACTACAACTATTGGAAGACATAGATATGGTAGGTTTAGTGTAGAAATTGCATGTTAGACCACTAAACAATGAGGGCGCCAAAACCGAAAACATTGATGTTGAGGATTGGGCTGAATTGGAACAGCTATACAAGTCCACAATCATTTTATCACTCTCTAAGAAAGTTCAATATGCTACTTTCTTGTTTGGGATTGCATATATGTTTCTTACATCTTTGGGTCTTTAACAATATTTGGTACCTTGGTGATTTATGCCTACCTTGCATTGCTAGTTGCATTATATATCTTAGATACTATCCAAGTATTCTTGGTAGTGGGAGCTTTGTGTTTTGCTCATTTCCTTTAGTTTTGCAAAAACTTGCAACTTGCATAAAACGTTTGATTTTATATGCATGCGTGAGCCATTTGCTACTTAGATGTTTGTGGCCCCATGACTTGTTAGTCATTAGGTGGTTTTAAGTATTTTGTGATCTTTATCAATGATTATTTTCATTCAATTTAGGCATATCCTATTAAGGAGACATCTGAGGTGTTGTCCACTTTTCAGTTCTTTCTTCCCACATGGTTGAGAACTAGTTAGAGCATAGGTTGAAATGCCTAGAATCTGACAATGGGATTGAATATGTCTTTAAGGAATTTGAGAAATTTTGTGATAACATGATATTAAGCTTTGGTTGATTGCCCCATTCACTCCACCCTAGAATGGTGTTCTAGAGTACATGAATAGGACTATTCAAAAAACATTTCATATTCTTCTTAGTTACATGGGCTTACCACACTAATTTTGGGCTGAGGTAGTTACTATTGCAATTCATCTAATTAATAGATCCCCATGCATTGCTCTTGGTGGTAGAGTTGTAGAGGAGGTATGGCTTGGTAAATCTTCCTCAGATGTATGCTTGCAAGTCTTTGGGTTTGAGACTTTCTGCCATATTTCCAAAGACAAACACAACAATCTAGATCAAAAGTCCATAAAATACATCTTCGTTAGATATGGTTGTGGGAGCTTCTCGCTTGACTGCTCTAAGACCCACAGACTGCCAAGTGTTTCAAGCCAAGTGCAATGGCTACCTCTCACATAGCCGTACACGCTCTCACACCTACGAGTGTAGTGAGCTTACCTCCATGTTAGATCAAGTTGCCTCCTCCCTTAAGCACTCCAGTAGCTTCACGATCCAAGGTGCAAGATCGATCCTCAAGCTTCAAGCTCTATGTTGCCACACATGAGACAAGAGAAGAGAAGAGAAGAAGAGAAGAAGAGAAGAAGAGAGGAGAAGATCTTGATCTTCTCCACCACTGTTCCTCATCCTCACACACTCACTCCCTCACACACTCTCTCAAGCACAAGCTCAAGCAAGCAAGCAAGTAAGAAGAAGAAGAAGAAGAAGAAGAAGAAGAAGAAGAAGAAGAAGAAGAAGAAGAAGAAGAAGAAGAGGAGAGCTAGTTTTGGACACACATAAGAATGAGCTTCTTTATTCACTTTTTGCCTTTTATACAAAACCCTAACCCTAATCCCCTTTGGGCACTGATCCATTTTTTACATGTCTAGCTATTTTAGCATAGGTCCTCTTTTCCTATTCTCTTTCTATTTGCATTGTTCCTTCACCCATGCCCATCTACATTTATAAATTACACAGGATGGAGCCTGGGGCTCTTTCACAAGGATTTAGAGTGTGCATTTATATTTAAAATACACATTTTCTCTTTTGTGCTTGCCCTAAAATTTTAAGGTTGTCCTTGCACTTTTGGCCTTTTTTCCTCCCATTTCTACAGCTGGGGATTGCCTTTTTTCACTTTGCCATGTGTCTTATTAATTTTCTTTTTAGTTTCTTTGCATTGGGGTTAACATTACCCCCTCCTTACCGAGTGCCAGTCGCATGTGGCACTTATTGCTGGCGCATGTTGATGAGGGCTTGAATGGTTAAAGGGTTATCATGTGAGTCGATGATGGGGCTTGGTGGAGATTGACTGTGGAGAAGAAGCATCACAAAATTGGATGAGAGATTGTGAAGGTCGATGATAGATTTGAGTGGGTAATAGGGGCCTTCGATGTCAGTGTTTGATCACAGTTGTTGAGTGTACTTGAAAAAGAAAAAGAAAGTGCACTACCCAGGGGTGTGTTTACCACATTGTGCAGTACGGGGGGTGTCTGTGCTAGTGAAACTAGGAGTTTGATTGAATCTCGGGAAGCTTGTAGCATTGTCCCACACTTGAGGACCCAGTTTGTGTACATGGGAGGTACTGTGGTGGGTGTGAATTAGGGAGACAGGTCTAACCAGAGGTAAGCACAAACTTCCTAGGTATGTCATGCCCTTGATGTGCCCTAAGCATGAAGTGGGGGGACAGGGAGGGCTAGGGGATTAGTAGGCACGGAGCTAGCCGATCAAGGCCATCGGATGCATCTAACTTGAGAACTCCTAGGTGTTGTGTTTGTGGCACTCTGATATTACATGGGAAAGCTCATTGTGCCTTTCCTTTTGCTTTGTGTGGATCTTTTCTTTGTTTTCTTTTTTCTTTTCCTTTTTGAGATACATTGGGAGGGAGCATGCTAGACATCATCTTGATGCTTTTTATCAGTAGTTATATTTTGAGGGGGCCTAAGAGATTTGCCAAGGAATGTATGGCTTGGCATGTAGCCCTTTGCTCTTATCATTTTACTTGTGGCCACAGAGGGGGGACGTCATTCGTGCACTCATTATTTCTCTTGTTGATCTGATTCAAGATCATGCCCTTCTTCTTGGACCAGCTCCAATGGCTCCTCTTGAGGTAGTTGCATTTGCTATTCTAGCTCCCCAAGTTCTAGCAAGGAAAGTTCCTGTGTGGTTAAGATAGTTGAGATTAGGTGATCATGTTGCTCCTCTACTCCCAAGCTAATGCTAGGCTTGGGTACCATGGCATGGATTCCATGTTGCAGTGCCCTCCTTGTTAGCTCTAGTTTTCTTTTTAGTTGTTCCAATGTCTCTTCTCCTCTCGACTGCATGACATTCAATGCTGTGCTTACAAATATGCATTGTTGCTCTAGCATTCCTTTCTTGACAGCTGTGGCTTTGCTTTTTGCCAAGAGGCATTCACTCTTGGAATGGGCTAGCTTGCAGGGTAAATCTTTGATTTTGTTTTCGCTAGAGTAATCTCTTCCTCCTCCTAGTGCCTTAGTTGTTCTTCCTCCTCTTCTTGCCTTTTCCTATGCTCTTTTTCTAGTCTCTTTGATTCCTTCTCCACGCTTTGCAGCTCTCTATTTTCCTTGGAGGTGGATTGAGTCCTTCTTATGGGGATTTTGAGAGTAATATTTTTCCTTTCCCCTTGGCTCGATAATTTTGAGCCTTGATGCTTACTAACTATCCTCTTGCTTGAGGCTTTTTTCTATTGAGATGGTTGGTCATTCTTCTTTTCATGACTAACTCTCTCAATATTGTCTTGCTATTCCTTGTGGACTTTGTCTTTCCCCTATTCTGCTGAAAGTGAAATAGTTGGGCTTGTTGGGGTGGAAGAGAGTGATGCTTCTCTCATATTGGTGATGGCTCCAAGGTCTCCTTTGCTACTTTGAAAGTCCTTACGACTTCTGTGAATCTACCATGGTCGATTTTCTGGCCAATCTTCTCCATGTATTTGTGGTGATTGCACTGGTCGACTATTAGTCTCACCACACCTTCCTTGTTCACTAGCTCTCCCAAATTGCGGACGTTGCAGTACTTTAGCCAGTTGTAGACTAACATTTTAGTGGCCAATCGATACTTATTGTACTCTTCCTCTAAGAATAGGAGTTGCACTACCATCTCGAGTTCCTGTTATGGCACAATAGCTTACAATTGGCTCCTTTGAGAGTATTTTTTGCCAAAGGAAAAAGTTTAAGATCAAACATTATGAAATGGTGCGATGTTCCAGTAAGGAATGGAAACTTTTTATACTTCAAGAAATCCACACATTCCAAGGACGAATTCTATTAAAGATTTTCTTCAAGTACAAGTTTCCTTTATTCGTCCTTTTTTGCTTTTGAACCTTTTTTGCTTTTGAAATTCATTTTGAAATTTCAAAGTTCAAGTCATGTTTTCTTTTTCACCTTACCCCCTCCCCTCGGGAATGATGAAAATCCCTTCTAGGATTGGAGGATGAAGGGTTAAGGGTGTAAAGCACATGCATGTTGTGCTTTACTTCATCATAAGCCAATCATAGAAGTTTGGGTTATACTCCAAGTGGGCGTGACGGTCCATGTCATGAGGTCTAATGCCTACATGTGTAATGTAGGTCAGGACATTAGTGAGAAAGCCACCAGAGTTCATCCTGCTAGCAATATGTAGTTCTTTCTCGATCAGGATTTGATTGAAATAGGGGTGGGCCATGACATATTCCTCTAAAGGTCGTTTGTACATGATGGCCAATACTTTGAATGAGGTAGAAGCCACATAGGTAGGGTCATACTCAACAGTTTTGATTGCACATCTCTGCTCGGTGTTTGTCATGATTTGACATCTCTCTTGTTCCCATTGGAGACATAGGGCGTACCATTTGCATAGAAAAAAAGAGTTAGAATTGTCTATCTTTGTTAGCTCTTCTAGATCATGGCTTGTTGCAAAAACTTTGCTCCTATGATAGGATGTGATCAACCATTGTGTGTGAGCTTTCTCTTGAGAGATCTCATTAGTGATCAATTCCTCGGTTACCTTGAGAATCTTGATAAACACGAACTCATATTTCTCCCAAGTGCATGGCAATGAGTGCACTTCCATTGCTAATGTCTCATTGAGGAGGCCTAAGTCCACAACCATTCATAGCTCCTGGCTAGCATGGTGAATGTGGCATTCAAGTATCTGATACAAGTGATATGATCATCCCTCGTGTTCATGGAGAGGTGCAAGGCCAAGGCAAGGATATATCTATGCTTATAGGAGGGTTTGAGGCCCGCGGGAGGTTGGGGTTTGGCTAGTGGACTGGGTAACTCCACTATTGATGCCTACCTTCTGGGTTGTTCAATGGGACACCTGTCGGCCACTTGTGCAATGGGTTGGTCTTGGGGCTCAGATAATATGTTGCTTTCTACTTGTGGGGTTATTGGGGTGTCAGGTTAAGTTGGTCTAGTAGCTAGTTTTGGTTTTGGTCGATAGATGCATGCATGTTCTATGGATTTGGTGCTTTTGGAGTCAATTGATTTCTCATTCCTCACTGGCTTAGCATTTTGTTGAGATGGGCTAGAGGGCTTGGATTGAGGGGCATGCATGCCGCTCATAGTATTGGGCAACCAAATCCAATTGTTGCCTTCATAGTAGCCTTGGGCGTGCAATAGGGCTTTGAGCACCCACGATGGCTTGACCCTTTATCTATTTTTGTAGTGCCATCTTTGTTTCCTAGGCCTAGGGCATGATTTTTTGTGGTTACGGGTTCATGCAATTTTTTGCAGTTGGTGTTTGGGCACCCATTTGAGCTATTGCTCAGTGGTTTTGGATGTGTCTCTTTTGGGTTGCGGGTAGCTTAACTTGGTAGGGTGGGACAAGTTACGACCCCCCTCCTTAGACCTTGCACTTGGTTCCTCTACTGATGGGACTGCAAGTTGTGATGGAGCTGCGCTACCCTTTGGTTAAATCCATCACTATCCAAACATTGCCAATGGTGAGGTGATTGACTGTGAGTCATAGTCGACATTGCAGTGTGCTTGTTTCTCGAATGTGTGTCCTAGCAACAATTCCTTACCAGTGGCCTTGGTATTAGGCATCACATAGAAGATCATAGGTAGGCTTTCAGTCTTGATAGAGACTGCTATTTTGACTATCCCTCAAATGGGTTGAGTTTGGCATTGAGTTTGGCAAGGGATATACTATGTTAGTGCCCCATAGGAATTTCTAGCCTATGAGTCTCCTTTAAAATAGTGGAGATGGCATCTAGGTCGATTACCATGGTCATCCAAGTATCCACCTCGACTCTCATAGCTTCCGGTCTATTTCCTAAGAACATTAGACCATTGTCCTTGTCTTCTATCACTCGTGCATGACGTATCCAGGGCTGGCCTAGCATGATGTTGTAGTCCACTCCCTTCATAACTTTTAGTTCAGTGAGAACTATACTCTCATTATTTTCAAGGGCCAATCTTTTAGCACTCCAAATGGTTTGACCTTCATTCCGTTAGCCAGTGTGACATTAAACCTTGTGGTCTCCACAGGTGGGTTATCCCAAGCCTACACAAGACTGCATGGTTGACCACACTGACTCTAGCTCCTATATCTACAATTCCCTTCCTTGTAGCATCTTCTTTGGGTAGTCATTCTTTCGAATAATAGTATGATGCTTCACAATGCATGTGACACTCATGGCACATGGTAAAGGTGACTGATGTAGCAAGCATACATTGGTGGAGACTTTTTGAGCTTTGATAATTGGCCCAATATCATATAAATGCAATCTTCTTTTGCATGTGCAGTCGGACTAACCCGTCCGATTCCCAGAATCGGACCACCCGATTTCTGGAGTCAGACCGTCCGACTGCTATAATCGGACCACCCCGTCTGACTGCTATAATCGGACCACCTTGTTTGACTGCTAAAATCAGACCCAGTGTCAAAATCGGACCACGTGTCCTATCACAGGAATCAGACCACCCTGTCCGACTAGAGAAATCGGACCAAAGTAGAAATCGGATCCAGTGCCAAAATCGGACCACCCTATCCGATTTTCACAATCAGACCACCCTGTTCGATTTTCACAATTAGACCAGCCGGTTCGAGTTTCACAATTGGACCAGTCCCCGTCCAATTCTCAGAATCGGATCACCCTGGCTGAGTCCCAGAATCAGCCCTCAGCCCACTACCACTTGGACCACCTGACTCGGCCGCCCACTTGGCCACTCGGCCCTTGGACAACCACACTCAGACTTGTTGAGCCGAATTTAGATTTTTTTCAAATTTTAACCCGTAGACCTGAAACTGATCGAGAGACCATATAGAGCCGAAACCATATCATAGATCAATCACTAGGCTGAAATTTAGAGCAAGCAGTTCAAAATTTGGCTATAAATGGTCTTTCAATTCACGTACGGCATTTACCGTAACGGAACTACGGGCCGAGAGGACTGCCCCCCCCTCACAGAGGGGGCTCTGCCCCCTCCGCACCTCCCCCAAGTAGGCTGGAGAGAAAACACATGTCGTGAGAGGTTCTCCAAATTGGACCCTAGTGTAGTAATGGCTCTACACGAGCATGGATTCTCACTTGCAAAAGAGCAACCAAAAGCCCAGACTCGAACAAAGAGAAACAGAGACCCTAGAACATCAATGGCCCAATCTAGCCAACAAGGGTAAAAAGGCCACACTGCAAAAACACATATGTGTTGCATTCAAACTGCATCTAGTCAAAGCAGAAAGCAACAACATCAAGCTACAACAGTGAGAATGACTAGATATGACAATCCTGATGATAGATGCCCCTTGAATAGCACTGCACTGATGATCCAAGACATCAGTGGAGAATCCACATTTGGTCGTGCAGTTGGGGACTCAAGGGCATTTGTCAAGGGCATTGGTCGTGCAGTTGGGGACTCAAGGGCATTTGTCAGAAGACTTAAATTTACAAGCCAAGACTCGGAAGACGAAGACATAGTACCACCTGCTTATCTTAGGGTCAAACTCACCGCGACAAGAGAGCATACTATCGATGCTCTAATTGATGAAGGAGCAGATTTTAATATCTTGACCTATGAATCATGGACCCTACTAGGCCAACTAGAGCTCACACTGACTAATGCAACTCTTAGCCCTTACGGGGGACACCCACAAGCACTCATAGGGAAGTGCAAAATCCTTGCAACAATTGAAACTGAAACCTTGCCTATCCTATTTTCATGTTCCTCCAAATAGTGCTAATTACAGGAAGGAAACCCTCCTAGGAAGACCCTTCAAAAGGGAAACCAAGTGTGAGGCCGACTATATAGCACAGAGGATACACCTGACACTACCGAGTGTGAGGATAGTCACAACCTTTAGCAAGGGTAACCTCATCGAACCTCAAGGGAAAGGCAAAGAGGGTGCTGACATAACAGTCAAGCCTACTAACAAGAGCAAGGAACTTCTTGGAAGAGTTTATACAAGCAAGGATGAACAACGAGAAGTCCTTGCCAAGGATGGTCTTTGGACTTACAAATATCGTTAAATACCCCAAAAGAAGCCCAAGCCTTATAGACGAAGGCATCGAGGGAGGGTCAGCACAACGCCACGATGGATACCCAAAGCGTTGCTACGTGCTCAAGGGTATTATGTAGGTAGCCAATGGATTTGGGTGCCAAAACCCCATGCTAAACCTCCTTTATCGACTGAAGGCCAGATCGTATCAAGAGCAAAGAAGCGTAGGAGGAGATCTAAATGAAAGACCAAGTCTCGATTCAACAACAGTGGAGTGACTGAGCCCCTCATGGTCGAAATCAAGAAACCAAACAGGACCAATCGGAGGGTAGATCCTCAGCCTAGCATGCTTGACAAGCAGATATCATATGTAATTGTTGAGGATACGCAAAAGCCACTAGTGCCCAAGGAACCCTTGATTCCCCAAGAGGATAGCAGGCATCATAGGCACAACATTGCTCATGGCAAGTTAAATGCTCAACAAAGCAAATAGCAAAATCATATAATAGCCACGAGCAAATCTCCCAGCCAGTGTCAAAGCCACTTAGGAGTCCCAAGTCTCCTACAGCCTCTTCCCCTAAATGGACACAGGAAGCACAACAATTGTCAAGTGCAGCTACCCAATCCCAATCTCTACCTACATCAGAGCTTCCAAATGTCCAAGAGACAGGACACCACACCACCCTTAGCTCTCAACCTAAGGATATGCTTATGCAATCCACTGTGGGCTAGCTTAAGTGATACTCGATTTACGCAAGTGAATGCTCTAAGGGCAACAAAAGACACGATAACTTCCAATCGACCTAAGGACTTGACACTGCAATCCACCAATAATAGCAAGTCCACTGAACTAGCTGCTACTACTTCCAATCAGGGATCACAACAGTCACAGCCCTTGGTTGTGACAATGCCCCTTGCGGAACGTGTCCTTAGTAGTTCACCTGTGGAGGAGGTGTCGCAACCAACTTCATTGACAACTCCCACTTCCAAAGCGCCTAAAGTCTAGGCTGGAGGAGTTAAATAGAAGGGAAGGGCTAGACTCTCCGAAAAGGGAGGCAATTGTATCCTCACAACCTAGCGAGGCTATTTAGCAAGCCACGGCTATGTCCCATAAGGACACACTAGAGAAAGAGAATGTTGAGGCCCAACCAAGCACATCAATAGTTGACCTAGTCCAGGGTCCTGAGTCGTTAAGAGATGCACCTTCACTGACCAAGAAAAAGAGGAAAAACAACGAAAACAATAGCAATTATAGGTGGTTGTGGACCGCAAGAACATTGACACCAAGAGCACTGGAGAGCTGAGGAATAAAGCATCGAGTCCATCCACCAATGACCCCATTGATGCCTCTCCTAATATCGGTTAAACCTCAGACACATCCGTGTGCTCTGAAAAATCAAAACAGTTGTTACCATCAACGGTTGCTTGGAACACTCAATCCATCGACAACAAAACTCGCATTGACCAATCAAGAGTGGATACAACATTGTCACAACAGGGTGACAAATTTATACCAGTCACAGCCAAGGAGAACCACGACACAATAACAAAGCCTGAGGAGAAACATGGAAACCCCCAAGAGCATAAGAAATCCTAGCGTTGACTAATCTTGCTCATCTAGGCCTGAGTCCCCCAGCTACTAAAGCCTAGGCAAACTCCTAGAACCTTGCATGAGATAGCAATCGAGCAAGCCCGCGTTGAACATAGAAGTGTTACAGAATGCTTAACCGAGTTGGATGCTAAGCTCAAAGTGTTTGCACGTATCTATGTCCTGGAAGATATGGGTGCATTCCCTAAAGAGCAGCTTGAAGAATACTTGCCATTTCCCTTATCCTGGGAAGAGCAAGAACATCTTGATGAGCACTATAACAGGCTCTTGCATGAACGCATACGACTCATCTCTGACGAGGAAGTTGACGAACTACGCTTAACTGTAACATTCAATGATGTGCTCTGCCAACCAAATCTCTTAGAGATAGAGCAACTAAAGCAAGAATCAGAGGGTCGAAGTCAATTTGAACAACGTTGGTGTGAAAACCGCATTGCAATGGCCGAACTAGGAGCCCAGATCATGACAGTCTCAAAGGGCCGATTGGCTAAGTGGCAGTCTCAAAGAGATCCAACCTATGTGTGGCACCAACTTCCTTTCGAGTGTTGATTTCCATTCGGGGTATAGACTTAGCTGACACTAGCCAAGAGAACTCTTTGTCTGATACGGTTCTCACTGAGGAGGAGTTACATGTTGCCAGTAGGCTCAGACAAGGTTCCATGCTACTCGATGTTTATCGAGTAAGTTGCCACGAGTACTAGATGCGTGTGCCAGACTCTAGTACAATCCAGAGTTCTACAATTGGCTTTTATCCTCGTGAAGTGCCATGGATTCATAGATATGTATAAAAATAAACAATGACTTTAGTGACCCTGTATAGACAATATCAAAACACACAAGAAATGATAGTCAAGCACAGGGAGAAGAGTTGGGTTCAACAGGCTAAGCTCCTCACGTCCTCCTCTCACCACACATTTAGAAGTTGTGTGACCATTCCCACCTCCAAGTGGAGGGCATGCAACCCTCGTTACCACCATACGAAGCCCTGACCAACATCTCTGATGGTGTAGACAGGGTAGTCCCTTTCTATACACCTTTTCCCCTTTCCGGTCTATCCTTCCGAGGATGAGCCCTGCCCCACTCTATGACAACCATTCTACACAAGTTAGCATGAGCCAAGATCTGCTAATAGCTAGAGGCCAAATGAACATCATCATGGGGGCCAGCCCTCTACATGCTTCACCTCTCCCCTTCTCGTCATGTGCACTTGATAACCCACTGTATAATCCCTTCCATGCGAACAGTTTTATCCTGCCTCAAGGCCTAATCCTTGGTTTGCATATTGCAGGTCTCCCTATGGTAGCTGACATGGAGCACCCAATGGAGCTGGCTTGCAAGGACGCTATTCGCCGTCGAAGGGAGCATGTAGCACAAGCTCCTCCGTCAGAATGCTACGTACCTACCCTTAAAAGGTATGCAAAGAAACGAGACCCCAAGCAACACCGCCCCGGACGTAGGCCAAAAAATCCCCAGGCTAGGGTAATGGAATCTCAAGGGAGCACAGGGGGCATGGAAACACCGATCGTGTAGGCTCCCACCAGACACTCGGGCACCAGGTGCTCAAAAGAGGAGAGGGCAGTGTCAAGAATCGCGTGGTGGGTGGACTTGCTCAAGATGTTGTGCCGAACACACACAGAATGCACAAGGAGAAGCTCACTCAAGAGACAAGAAGAGAGATGGAGGCCAAAACATTTTCTTGCTGATTTTTTCTTCTTCTTCCACACGCTTTTCAATGTACACAAAGTATAGATAAGATACAACATAAAGGAAAGTGGCCTACTAAGTCAAACAATGCATAACCGACTACACTAGTCAACTGGCGCTATAACTATGCCAGTTGTAAAGAGGTGTAACAACCTGAATATAATAAGTAATGAGTCAGTGGCCATGTGTGAGTCATAATGACCACCAACGTGCTAAGTGTAGACGTGTGGACCCATCTAACCAGGCGGTCCATCATCAATGTCCGCATGTGTTGAGCTTGCCATCTCAACACTCCCCCTCAAGCTCAACTGCATCTCTGCGACTCCAAGTAAGCTTTGAAACTTTTGAAGCTTCTTTGTACCCAATTCCTTCATGAATATGTCAGCTATCTGATCCTGAGTGCTGACATACACCAAGTCAATCTCACCTGCTAGTACCTTCTCTCTCACAAAGTGATAGTGTACCTCAATATGTTTTGTCCTGGCATGGAACACAGGGTTCCTAGCCAACTGTATACTGCTCATGTTGTCACAATAAATGACAACCAGACCTTCCATCTACACATCCAAATCAGCCATTAACTTTTTTAGCCATATTACCTCACATGCTGCAACAGCAGCACCTCTATACTCAGCCTCTGTTCCTGACAAAGCAACTATAGATTGCTTTTTGCTGCTCCAAGCGACTGCTGCACTACCAAGAGAGAACATATATCCATTGGTAGATCTTCTATCAGACATACTACCAGCCCAATCTGCATCTGTGTATCCAAACACTTGTACATTTGTACTTGCCTCATAGAAAAGTCCATAATGTAATGTGGACTTCACATATCTCAATATGCATCTAACTACATCCAAATGTGGCTTTCTAGGTACTTGCATAAACTGACTCACAAGACCAACAGAATAGCTCAAGTTTGGCCTTGTAATGGTCATGTAGATCAAACTCCCCACTATCATCCTGAACATAGTAGGGTCTTCTATCTCATCCCCAACATCAGCACTCAACTTTACATTCTGCTTCAATGGGACTGAAAGTGGTTTGCATGCTGTCATACCATACTTGGACAACATATCCAAGCCATACTGTCTTTGGGACATCCATATACCATCATCACATCTTATCACCTCAATGCTAAGGAAGTACCTTAGCTCACCTAAATCCTTCATCTCAAACTTCTTCTTCAAAAAATCCTTGACTTCAGCAATCCCACTATCACTATCACCTATAATAATCAAGTCATCCACATAGATGACTATGATGACCAAACCTGCATCTCCCTTTCTCACATAAAGTGAGTGATCAGCATCAGAAACATAAAAGCCAATATTGACAAGATACTCTTTGATCTTGTCAGACCATGCTCTAGGTGCTTGCTTGAGCCCATAGAGCACCTTCTTCAACCTGCACACATACGTGGGATGCTCTAAATCTTCATAACCTGCTGGCTGTTCCATATACACTACTTCTTGCAAATCACCATGCAAGAAGGGATTCTTCACATCCATTTGCTGCAACCTCCAACCTTTGGCTGCTGCCAAAGCAATCACACATCTGACAGTTGCCATCCTAGCAGCTGGACTGAAGGTTTCATCATAATCTATGCCATATGTCTGGGCATAGCCTTTTGCAATCAGCCTAGCTTTGTACCTACTAATAGAACCATCTGCATTGTGCTTAATCTTATAAACCCACTTACATCCAATAGCTTTCTTTCCCTTCGGCAATGATACTAGATCCCAAGTCTTATTGGCCTCTAATGCAGCCATCTCCTCATCCATTGTTGCATCCCAATGAGCATGACCAACAACATCCTCAAAACAAGTGGGCTCAACATCCTCAACTAGTCTCACCATATAAGCATAATGGTGAGCTGCATAACCTTCAAAACCAAATCTTTTAACAGGGTATCTGATCCTGCTAGATCTGCGTGCCACCGGATCACTCAATGGAGCCTTTACATTACTATGAGCTCTCTGTACGCCTGGTGTCTTGACAGAAGGAATACCAAGCTCATCATCTATGCTCTCTGATCCACTGGAGCCTCCATCAAGAATTGCATCAATGCCATCTGACATTTTATTCTTTTCTTTGTCTTTACATGTAGTGCTACTAGATGCACCTAAAGATGTAGAGCTACTCCTTAGTCTCCCAGACCAAGGACTACCAGATGATGTCTCTGGTCCACTAAGAGTCCATGATTCTTGCTTTTTAGCCTCATGCACATGAGTATCATGATCATGATCATCATCATCATCCAATGCATCACCACTAGATGCATACCAACTGCTCATTTCATCAAAGATGACATCCCTGCTCACTCTGAACTTACATGTGACAGGGTTATAACAACGATACCCTTTCTGCTCTAAAGAGTATCCAATAAAGACACACTTTTCAGCCTTTGGATCCAGTTTCTTCCGCAACTCATCTGGCACATGAACATACGCAATGAAGCCAAACACTTTCAAGTGTGAGATATCAGTCTTTTTACCTGTAAAACATTCTTTGGGGGTCATATCATGAACTGCAGCTGTGGGAGTTCTATTCATAATATAAATAGCAGTATGAAAAGTCTCAGACCAAAAATGCTTAGGCATATTCTTTTCATCCATCAAGGCGCGTGCAACTTCTGCAATATGCCTGTTTTTCCTTTCTGCAACCCCATTTTGCTGTGGGGTATATCTGCATGTGAACTGTCTCTTTATCCCATGAGACCTCAGAAAATCACTGAACTCATTCGAGAGGTACTCTCCCCCTCCATCTGACCTCAAGCACTTTACTTTCAAGCATGTTTCTCTTTCAACTGCAGCCTTGAAAGTTCTAAAGTGCTCAAACGCTTCACTCTTTTCCTTCATAAAATATACCCACAGCTTTCTAGAACAATCATCAATGAATGTGACAAAGTATGAACTGTCTCCAAGAGATACATTTTGTGTAAGCCCCCAAATGTCTGAATGCACAACATCAAGGATATTTCTGCTTACATCTTTGTCATGTGAAAAGGGTTGTCTTGCATGCTTACCAAACTGACATGCTTCGCATACCTTATAAAATTCTGCAACTCTAAATGTAGGCAAACCTGTAACCAACCCTTTAGACTGCATTAATTTCAGCCTTTGTACATTTGCATGTCCAATGCGTTTGTGCCAAATTTCAATATCTGCAACAACACCTTTTTCTTTAGCATACATAGTAGCATTCATAGTAGGAATTCCACCATCCAGAGTAAACATACGTCCAACTCTACTTCCCTTTGCAACTAACCTGCACTTGTCATTGAAGTCTTCTACAAAGCAGCCCTTTGCATTAAATCTCACTTGCAGCCCTTGCTCTACCATTTGACCGACTGACACCAAGTTCTTTGTAATAGATGGCACATGTAATACATCTGAAAGACTCTTTGTCTTACCATCATGCAAGGACAATGAAACTTTTCCAATGTGTGAAATTGGATGGCATGAATCATCACCCATCTGCACATAACCTCCATTTTGCAAATTCTGCATCTCTCCAAACCATTCTGCATGGCTGGTCATATGATTGGATGCACCTGAATCAACATACCAAACATCATCATGTGTTCCCTTTCCTGTAACAGCATTCAGCATATGCTGCATAACAAACAGACGTTCATTTTTGTCTTCATTCTGTCGTGAAGATGATGCATAGTTTCCTTGCTGCAACTTACCACTGCGGATATCATCTTTCTTAGCATAACATTGGGCTACAATATGACCTATTTTGCCACAATAGTGACACACAATACCAGAGTTGTTAGAACCTCTATTCTGCCATCCACCTCTTCCTCTAAAGCTCCCCCTGCCTCTAAAGTTACCACGACCTCCTGAAACCTGCATATCACCAAATTATTGATTCAATCTGTTTTGCTGGTTGTCACTACCACATCCTGTACCATGGCCTCTTGAAGAGAACCTGCCATGTCCCCTTCCTAAACTGGAGTAGAAAGCTTGGACTTGTTCACCACTTTTTTCAGATGTCTCACTCTGCATGTTGATCTCTTCAGTGATCATAAGGGAGACCAACTCATCGAAATCTGGAAATGGCTTTCTAACATATACGGAAGTTACAAAAGACTTCCAAGCCTTTTCATTGTTAAGTCCACCCAAGGTAGACAACACCAAATCATCATCATCGGGCATTGCATCAATCGCTGCCAAGGCATCTGCAATGCTCCTTACCTTCAGTGCATACTCATTGATAGACATCTTGCCTTTCTTCAATGTATTCAACTCTTGCTTGAGTTGAATCTTTCGTGCCTTTATATTTACAGAAAACATACTTTCAAGTATGGTCCAAGCTGCATATGAATTCTCTGCATTTCTAATGTGTCCCAGCATATTATTGTCAATTACTGCAGACAACCAATACATGATCTTTTTATCTTTTGCATTCCATTCCTTCCATGCCTTTGTCTCTTCTGCAGTTGGAGGATCACTCACCTCCGGCTCCTTTTCTTCATCTGAAACAAATTCGTAGAGGCATTTTCCAATAAGGAAGTTCGTGACACGGAACTTCCATGAAGGGTAGTTGTTCTTGTCGAGCTTCTCAATGATGGGCTTCCACTGTTCTCTGCCATTATCACAAAATTAATACCAAACAGCAAGCAAATCTTCTACAACCCTCAACCTGTAGTGCACAGTAATACACTAGATAGACTTTTTTACTATCTGCTCAACTATACATGCAATCTGCACAACCAGTTTGCAGATAAACCTTGTGTTTACTCGCTGGTAAACACCTTTGAACTTACAGATCTGAAATCTATAACCTGCGCACCCACTTTTGGTCAATATAGTCGAAGTCATGGTGTACCCTGAAACTATTGTCCGCAACCTTGCGGCTCTAAAATGGGGCCTGAAATGGCCTCAGATGCCCAAAATAATTGTGAGAAGCCCTAAAGGGTCAATCTGCAGAATACACAGCGCTCTTCGCGCACACAAAATCTCACTACAATCTGAGGTTTTTGCTCGACCTTGCTTCCAGTGCCTCCACAGGCACTATCCAAGAGAGAGAGTGGAAGAATGGGAGAGCTTCTTACCTGTGGCTTGCTTGCTCGAATCTTGCTTCTTCATGCTTCACTTCAGCCTTCAAAATCAGCCTCTCTCAGTGGCGTGGCTCTGATACCATGTCAAGAATCGCGTGGTGGGGGGACTTGCTCAAGATGCTGCCCCGAACACACACAGAATGTACAAGGAGAAGCTCACTCAAGAGACAAGAAGAGAGATGGAGGCCAAAACGTTTTCTTGCTGATTTCTTATTCTTCTTCCACACACTTTACAATGTACACAAAGTATAGATAAGATACAACATAAAGGAAAGTGGCCTACTAAGTCAAACAATGCATAACCGACTACACTAGTCGACTGGCGCTATAACTATGCCAGCTGTAAATAGGTGTAACAACCTAAATATAATAAGTAATGAGTCAGTGGCCATGTGTGAGTTATAATGACCACCAACGTGCTAAGTGTAGACGTGTGTACCCATCTAACCAGGCGGTCCATCATCAATGTCCGCATGTGTTCAGCTTGCCATCTCAACAGGCAGCTCGAGACAAGCAGGAATTTGACGCATTGTTTAAAAGCATTCTAGAAAGAGTTGCGGCCAGAGACTATACCATTCAAGTCCCAGCCGACATTTTCCCCACCTAGCCTCACAGGAGCCCCTCACCAGCACAACCTCAGTCGCCCGATCACCCAAACTCGCCCCGCCTCGTACAAATAGAGTAGCCCCATGTTGTATAAAGGGATTATCAAAGGCTACCTGGCCATGACTTTTTGTCTTTAAATGGTTAAGTGTTGACATGTTCCCCGATTGTACAAACTTTTCATATTTGCATTTAATATATTTCACGTTTTTAGCAAAAGAAAAAAGCTAATCAAGCGCAGGTGATAAGTATCTAAGCCAACACCATGGAATTCAAATAAGCGATGTCTCCTTGCGTTGCACTAGTTTATTATAGTTGTGGCATTAGCCGTGCATGTACTCTCATGAAGTGACAAGTGGATGCAGGATGACGCAGGTCTTTGTGCGAAAGTGTTCAATACCCAAGACACCACAAGACCACCAACCCCACGAAGAGCCGTGACAAAGCCACATTGCCGAAAGCAAAAATCACCCTTGCGAGTGCCCAAGTCGCATGGCCCAAAGCATGAGCTTAACCACTTTCTCTTTCTGGGTTACACTCTACGCCGAGCACTCACGGCAGTTGTTATCCTAGTTGTACCAATATCACACGTTCCAAAGAGGGTCGCAATATCTCATGTGTATCTCCCCATCTCAACAACTACTTCTCTAACAACGAGGCTAGGATACACTCATCACTGTAATATCCATTTCCTGAGCCTTCGAACCTTGACATTTCCCAACCCACTGAAAGGGTGATAGCCTCAATATATTGCAATGGTTGTACTCAGGCAAGTCCACAAAAAAAAGAGAATAAATAAATAAATAAATAAATAAGAACAATAAAAAAAGGAAAAAAGAAAAGAAAAGAATGAAAAATAAGAAGCACCCACGATCACAGCACAACACCTAGG
This sequence comes from Lygodium microphyllum, assembly GCF_053477565.2. Classification (NCBI taxonomy): domain Eukaryota; kingdom Viridiplantae; phylum Streptophyta; class Polypodiopsida; order Schizaeales; family Lygodiaceae; genus Lygodium; species Lygodium microphyllum. The sequence goes on from NC_141157.1 coordinate 132,587,478, forward strand.
GGTCCTCAAATTAGGTATGTCCAGTGACCTTGGTCGGCTGGCTTCGTCCCTAGTCCCTTAGCCCCTTAGCATTACCCACAATTGTTCAGGGCACATTAAGGGAAGGACATACCTAGGGAGCTTGTCTCGCCTATGGTTAGACCTGTCACCCTGACCCATTCGCACGATTCCCTCTTGCACTCTGCCTTAATACCATTGCAATCAATTGTGGTAAGCACCGCACGAATGGCCATGAAAAGTACGCCGTCCTCATCAAGCCAGTCCAATAACTCCGAGCTACCGAAAGTGCGGTGTCCCTGTGTTTAATTATGCTACATTGTGCAGTCACAATGCAAAGGATGTCTCATACCCCTTCACATGTACTGCTCAACATGGAAAACTTTTCTTTATCCACACATTGTTACAAGAAACCGGTCCGCGGTCTTCTAACTATGTAATATCTAAGTATGCACGAGTACTCACATAATATCTGCACCGAAATATATACATAGTTTGGGTCCTCAAGTGCAGGACAATACTCTCAGCTTGCTTAGAGTTTGACTTGTCTCCCAAACTAAGTGAACTATGTCTTGTGCATGATAGAGAAGACTAGCACTACCCCTAGGGAGAGACCACCTATGAGAGGTTTTCAATTGTAGGTATTGAAGACTCCAACAAAAGTGTCGCTCGCTCTTCATTGACACCCAATTCTGAATTCTTATCTTTTATCATCCTGCAAGCCCGCCAAGAATCATCATGTGCACAATCCCCAACAAACCAACACTTGTGCTAGCCATCAATGCAATCCCCAACAAAGAATAGCCCTACCACCAACTCCAAAAACCCTATCACCAGACTCCTAGGCCACCAACATGCCCCCAATGACCTTCCTCCACACCGCCACCAACACTCCTCCACGGCAACCATCAATGTCCCTTCCACCCACGTCTTCAATGCAGGCCAAAGCTTGCTACCTACGACAGTGAGTGCCATGGGACTGGCACTCATCTAGGAGGGGGTAATGTTAACCATCAGACGAAAAAGGTGGAAAATCTGGAAAAGCTAAAGCAAAAGACAAAGGCCAAGGAAAAGTGAAACGGAAGACAAAGGCGCACAAGGAAAATCTAGAAACACAAGAAGCGCAGAAAAGTCCCAAATAAGGAAGAAATACGGACAAGGAAAAGTGCAAGTCAATACTTTTGTAAAAGAGCACAAGCGCATCATGATTTAATTTAAGGAGCGCCGGGCTCTCACCCGTGCAATTTGTAAAGGTAGATAGGCGGTAGGAAGAAAGCTAGGAAGATAGGACAATGGGAAAAAGGGCCTAGGCCACAGCCGTCCATGTAAAAAAGGGAATAAGGGGATGACCGCCTGAAAGGGATTTAGGGTTTTGTATATAAAGTTGAAAAGTGAATGAGAAGCTCATTCTTGTGTGTAGCCAAAGCTTCTTCTTCTTCTTCTCTTGCTTCTTGCATTCTTACTTGTGCTTGAGTGAGCAATTGAGGGAGTGTGAGGGAGTCAGGGAGTGAGTGTGTGAGAGCGAGGGATCGTGGAGAAGAAGCTCCCCATCTTCTCTCTTCATATTCTCTTCTTCTATTCTCTTCTCTTTTCTCGCTTGCCTATGGAGGATGGAGCTTGACGGAGAGGGCTTGAGCTTGCTTGAGCTTTCCACAAGGATTGTGGAGCTACCGAAGTGGAAGAGAGAGGATGGAACTCAATCGAGCATCAAGGTAAGCTCACTGCACCCGTAAGGTAGGCATTGCACGTCGGCTATGTGAGAGGTAGCCATGACCGCTCAGCTTGAAACGCTTGGTCAATAAGCGGTCCGTAGGTCTCGGGGTAGAGCTCCGTAGCTCCCCTCCATTTACACAAGACTTAGGAACAATATTGAGATCATCATAAGATTTGGTATTATCATGTGCTTTTCCTTTTCCTTTTTCATTGTGCATTTTATGGTATTGCGGCCTAATGTGACCCTACTACCCACAATGATGACATGTCAAAGAGGACTTATGACCATGAGGCTTACTATGTGATTGCCCATGAGGTTGAGACTTGCTCCTGTTGGGTTGTGAGTTTCTACCATAGTTACTATTATTCCCATTTTCACCATTTATGCCTCTAATTGTAAGTGTATGAGAAGTACGAGCTACATCAATATTCCTCCTATAATTAACACCATATTGGGGAATATGGGAATTTCCTATAAGTTTGGGACACATGGTCAAATCTTTGGATTTGTCATAACTTGAACACTATAACTTCAAATCGAGCACTCTATAGCTCAATAGATTCCATTTTTCAAGCTCTTTCCAATGATAGGTCACATCATATGGTTTTGAGAAATTTATGGGCATGTTATCTGGGTGCCACCTTTTTAGTATTCAAAAAATGGAAATTGGTAGATTCCAAAACTCACTAATATTGTGTTTATTTACTTATTTTGTAAGTAAATCACTCTCTACATCACTACATTTAAAGTCATATTTAGGAGAATTAGTACTCATAGTAGTATGAAATATAGTCCATGACTCTGGTAGTGTGGCAAGCAAGAAGGAAGACTTTATATTATCCTCAATCTAAATGCCCTGCAAGATAAGATGGCAAAAAATAGAGTGGAACTCATTCAAATGAGTAGACATAAGAGTGCTCTCCTTCATCCGAAGGTCCACAAGCTTATTCAACCAATACAAACTAAGATGCATGATTTTGCTTGTCATAAAGATCACATATTTTTTGCCATAAATCATATGCGCCACTATTAGTTAAAATAACATTGAAGTATACCTACTTAAACTAAGAGAGTATGATAGTGGACTTACATAACTCATCAAGCTCATCCCAATCATCTTTATCCCAAATTTCTTGCTTTACACTCTTGGCTTTCAATGGTCTAATCCACTTCTTTTGTGCTAATACCCCTGCATATTTGTGTCCTCCAATATTAGAATTTGTTTACATCCAATTTTTTGATGTTGAAAATAGCAATGTCATTGGATGCATTTGAAGTACCTGCCATGATGTCTACAAAAGACTATAAAGTATAAGAGTATGGATTGATGTAATTACAACAAAACAACCCCAAAACTAAGCCAAAACCAGGGGAAAGACATGGAGAACTAGAGAATATATAGGTATCCACAAATAGTAGGCACTAGAATACTCAAATAGTAGGCACTAGAGTACTCAAACAAAGCCTCTGCTCTTAAAGAAACTACTCAAAAAAAAATTTCAACATTGATATCCATAAAACTATAGTAAATGACCACATACTTATAGGTAAATGACTAATAGAATAAGCTCCCATTGCTAAGGAGATTAGAGTAGCAACTGGGATGTAAAATGCAACCAACAATGTAGCAACCAAGTACCAAGAGCTATCAAAATATGAAGATGTTAGATACATAAATTCATACAACAATGCATATCAAGCATGTATCAACCACTAACAATCCATTGACAATTATAGGTACAGGTTATCCAAGCTCAAAATCAAATCAACATGCAATCAAGAATCTCTATAATGAATAGTGTAGCATATACCAAAAGAGAATAAAGAGTCTCCCACTGACTCAAAGAACCAAGCTTTGCAATATAAATACAAGCGGATCCCACCATTGAAAGTGAATGCAGAATGCCTAAGAGGACACATCTAGGAGCATATACATCCAATATATCTTCAACCCATAAGTGAAGAATCATTGAAGCAAATCCTTAATATCCAAGTATATCCAATGGAGCTCAAATCCAACCTTCAAAGGTCACCATAAACATATCTAGACATAAACATTGACATCGAGCATCAACATAAGCATATGGAAGATTCGAATAACATATAGGCATGTAATACATAAAGCTTTGTAACATATAATAATGTTGGCTTTAAAAAATATTTTTTTCTATGTGAAATAGAGAATTTAAAATTACATTCAATTGATTCTATAAGTGCTCAAATCTATATCTTCGTTTCTAGCTATAGAACACCTCAGTCCAATATTGTATGCAAAAGTTATGCCCAAATACAAAAGTGCTATGAAGCTACTATAGATGTCCACAACTTCTATAGCATGCTTTGTATCCACTCATAATGGATAGAATGGCTACTTCTAAGCTTAATAAGCACTCAAAAAGACTCAGTTAAGCCTAGGAAGCCCCTCAACTAACCCGAAATAAGTGTTGAAGATAGGAATGACAATGCATACATCAAATGGATTGAAATGGAGTTACCATGAAAAGTTTAAGTCAAGTTCTCTTATCAAGCTAAATGCAATGTTAGTGAAGCTCCTCAAATATCAACTCTAATACTAGTTGAAAGGTGAAGCATGAATGAAACTGCAAGCAGAAGAAAGAAAGAAGAAAGAGCTATGGAGATTCAAGTGAGAGAAAGTAAGACAGTATGTGAAAACTCCAACAGTCACAATGTTAGAGGGAAGATCAAAACTAAGTACAAAAGGGCTTTATAAGCCAGGAACAAGTGGGGGATCTCATTTTCTCATTTGAGAGAGAGAGAGAGAGAGACACACACACACACACACACACAGAAAGAGAGAGAGCTATAGGCAAGAGGGGAGATTTTGCTTGGTGATCTTCATCGCAATGTGTTTTGTCCCTCCATGTATGTTTTGAATGCTATTTGATGCTGGTTGATCAATGTCAGGACCCTAGTTCTAATTAGCAGCAAGGCGCATGTAGGATTTTATTATATGAGCATCTTGCCCAATGTGCATTTGTGTAAGCAATGAGTTTCATGACCTTATCCTTCTCATAGAACAACCCATGATCTATAATAGACTTTACATACCACATAATCCGTCTAACAGCATCCAAATATGGCTTTTTGGGCTTTTGTATGAACTGACTTATGAGCCCAACTGCATAACTCAAATCAAGCCTTGTGATGGTTAAGTAGATCAAGCTTCCAACCATCTGCCTGTACATAGTCACATCATCAATTTCTGCTCTAGTGCTAATGTCTAACTTGGCATTCTGATCAAGAGGTGTATCCAATGGTTTACATTCAGCCATGCCATATTTCTTCAGCATTTCCATGGCATAGTGTTTCTTCATCAGCCATAAACCATTTTTAACCTTGATCACCTCAATACCCAAGAAATACTTCCGTTCACCTAAGTATTTCATGTCAAATTCAGAGTTCAGTACTTGCATAACATGATGTATCCCCATTTCATCATCACCTATGATTATCAAGTCATCAACATAGATGACCAACACTACTTGTCTTTTTCATAAACAGACTGTGATCAACCATGCCAACAGTAAATCCCAAACTCTACAAGTAACTACTAATCCTTGCATGCCAGGCTCTCAGAGCCTGCTTCAGCCCATACAATATTTTTTTCAGTTTGCATACATAATGCTGAAAATCAGGGTGTATATACCCTTCAGGCTAATCCATATCAAAATCCTCTTTCAAGTTACCATTGAGGAAAGAATTTTTCACATCCATCTGCTGCAATTTCCAACCTTTAGCAGCAGCCAATGAGATCGTTGTTTGTATGGTTTCCATCTTGGCAATAAGACTAAATATTACCTCATAATCTAACCCTTAGTGCTGAGCATATCCTTCAGCAAAACTAGCGTGGCTTTGTACCTCTCTACACTGCCATCCAACTTGCATTTAATCTTGTAGGCCCATTTGCAACCAAAGAGATATAGCAATCAAATTCCTTTTCAACCCGCTTTTTAAACTGCTAAAAAATACCAAACACTTCGTCCTTTGTTTTCAAGATATAAATCCAAGTATAGCGATTGAAGTCATCAATGAATGTCACATAGTACCTGGAGCCTCCCATAGATGCATTATAAGCCAATTGTGAGAAGACATGGGATCTAGAGAATGGCTATGGAAAATGGAACACAAAGAGAATGTTCATTATGACATAGATTGAAGAGACCAACAGTTACTCAAATGAATTAGGTTCCAAGATGGAAGCTTGGACTCATAAACACAATCTTGAGTATAGACTGACAATGACCAAGACATTGACTGAAATGGGAAAGCATCATGATATTGCATTCATCATATATATTAAAAAGTGGTAGTCAAGTACAATGCTTTATAGTTGTTGGATGGGTAGCAGTTTCCCTTTCTGCGCATATGGGATTCAGTGCATGTCCTAAGCCCAAAACTACCTCATACAAAGAGGCCACAGTAGGAATGATTGCAAATATCTCAAAACCCCTCCTCAATCACAACCAAAAAAAGTGCAAAGTGTGTAGAGGCTTTAGTGAGAGCAACACCTACAAAGTGTGGGCACACCATAAACATGGAAAAAAACACCAAAGGCTGTCACAAAAAAGGCTAAGTATGGGTACCACAAACATGATGGACATCTAGAGGCTATAATAGGGGCCTTAAAAAGTGTACAGAGGCTGTAGTACAAGGCTACATGAGGATTTTACAAGCTTATGTCAGAAGTGTTAGGGCTAGGCATTACAACGCTAAAAAAATCTAGTAAAAAAATTAGGTCAACGACCAGTAGGCCCTTGCAATTTTTAGCATTTCTTTTGACATAGATCTTCAATTCATTGTAGGTCTTTTTGTCGGTGTAGTCCAGCTTGATATTTTTGATCTTGTACTTGTTCTTCACTTTTCTTGCAGCTTCAGGGTCCTCATGGTTGATCTTCTTCTTCTTCTCCACCTCTTTGCTTGCATTGTTCTTTTGGTCATTTTCTTCATGGTCCTATTTTTCTTAGTCCTCTTGGTCTTCTTTTTCATTGACTTTGCTTGCAACAATTGCATCAATCTTCATGTTCATGTCCCCCTCAAGCAAAGGTATCATCTTTGAGGTTTGCATGATGACCAAGGTAGCTAGAGTGTCTTCAAAATCTTTAGATGGAATCATTGATTGCACTTGAGTGTGAGTAGCTCCATTTCCTTCTACAGATAGAGTAAAAACATCTTCTATGTAATTGAAATGAGCAACAAGAGTAATGTTAATCTTCATTGGAAGTAGCCATATAAAAATCTTCTTATTTGGCATTCCCATGATAGGGTATCAGCTCCAAATGGCTAGCAAGGAGTTGATCTTGAATGTCTTAAAAAATTCTTCAACTGATTGGAGATGACCAGCAACCAAGTTGACTTGCAGTGTGTTTAAAAAAAACACAGGCAGGGATAACAGGAAATATCACTATTCTTGATGCTTGTTCTTCATATGAGTGCTTCAAAGCTTCAAGGTCTTCCAAACCTTCTTGATTAAATGCTTAAATCTTTGTTGGCACTAAGTAGGACTCAGATTAGAGTGGTAGGCATAGGACTTAGTGGCAAGAGAGAGAAATTGAAGAAAATTGAAGCTTTTGAGAAGTTGGCTATGGCTTCCAACTCTAGGGTTTATGGGCAGCCCTGGTTTTTCAGCTCGTGCAATTCATGGACGTAACCATTTTGCACAAGACTTGATTGGAAGGAAGCTTAGGTAATGAGCTTTAGTTGCCCTATGGACACGGACCAAATCACAGCACGCAGAGGCAATGTGAACTGTATGACCAGAATATGGCGCAGAATGGGTAGTGACTTCCAATTTGTGCAATGCTAGAGCTAGGATTTACCAATGTCAAGCTCTGATGTGACAGAGAGCTATGCCATGAGTAGAGGAACATTTATCTAGAAGGAAGCATGGAGAAATATGGGATGTAGGAGTAGATCAAGAAGCTCCAAGTGAGCTGGGTACTGTCTGGCTATGGTAGACAAGAGGGCAAAGTGAGGATGAAGTTGGAAATGGAGTCATACACTGATCCTAAGTCTCGAGAGATGAAGAGGAGCTGAAAGAGCAGAGAGGAGACTTGAGACATGCTAAGCCATGCTCAATTGCACTCTGATACCATGTGAGAAGATGCAGAATCTAGAGTATGGCTATGGTGGATGGAACACAAAGAGAATGTTCATGATGACATAGACTGAAGAGACCAATTGTTACTCAAGTGAATTAGGTTCCAAGATGGAAGCTTGGACTCATAAAAACAATCTTGAGTATGAGACTGACAATGACCAAGACACTAATTGAAATGGGAAAGCATCATGATATTGCATTCATCATATATATTAAAGAGTGGTAGTCAAGTACAATGCTTTATAGTTGTTGGATGGGTAGCAGTTTCCCTTTTTGTGCATATGGGATTCACTTTGCCTGCATGTCCTAAGCCCAGAACTACCTCATACAAAGAGGCCATAGTAGGTGTGATTGCAAATATCTCAACACTAGCCCCCACACACCAGAGTGAACGAATTGCAATGGTCGTGTACTATTTCTTACATGCTTGACAAATGGCAACCTCGACTGTTTACCAAACTGGCAAGCATCACATACATGACCAATATCTATATACTAAAACGTGGGTAAAGCAATCATAAGCTGTTTCTTCTGCATCATTTGCAGCCGCTAAAGATTTACATGTCCCACTCTCTTGTGCCATATTTCCAAGTCTTTAAATGTGCGAGGGCTATGGGCAAACATTGTTGATTTCAGCTATGGCAAAGTGGCATCAAGAATAAACATCCTGCCATTCCTATGACCGCAAGCAATCAATTTGCAACCACTACCAAACTCCTAAATGAAGCATCCATGCTTGTTAAATCGGACTTGCAAATTTTACTCAGTCATCCAACAAACAATAGATTTTTATTCATTGATGGGACATGCAATACATCATGTAATTTCTTCTTCTTGCCATCATGGATTACCAAAGGTAATTTACCTTTATGTTCTATGCTATGGTTGCATATCATCCTCTGTGCATACATAGCCATTCTTCTCAAGCACCACATCAATAAACCAGTCATGAGGGGTCATATTATTCAATGCCCCCAAATAAATGTACCAAATTGCATTCACATGAGACTTCTCAACAGCCCTTTCACATATATCATGGCAAACAATCTATCCCCAAATGCATCTTCTGCCTAACTAGACGATGCATAATGTCCATGATGTTTGCCTCTTTGATTGCCTTACTTCTTCTAGCAGTCCTTGGAAATATGGCCATACTTTCCATAGTAGTGACAATCCTTATCCTTATTAGGATTGTTAGATGAACTCTACTGCTACTAGGAGCCTCTATCTCTAGGGCTAGATCTCCCCCTACCTCTGAAATTTCAACCTCCTCTTGCATTTGAACCCTACTGGTTATTATGACCATAAGATACATTTTGCTAGCCTTCTTTACCAGAACCATAACCTCTACCATGGCTGCCATGGCCACATTGATTCGAATTAAATACAATATCCTTGTTCTTGGAGCTGCTAGAACCTATAGCCAATCCAAGTTTAACCTCTTCATGAATAAGCAATGCAACCAACTCATTGAAATCTGACATTTTAGCCCACACAGAGATGGAAGTATCAAATGACTTATATTTAGATCCCAAACCATTTAATGTCACTGCAACCATGTCTTTATCCTCAACCTGTGTGCCAATGGATGCCAGCTGATCGGCAATAGTCTTAATCTCTGTGACATAGTCTTGTATAAACCTACCTTTTCTTTTCATGTTGTTGAATTTCTGCTTTAACTGTATCTTCCTAGCACTAGTAGTTCTGCCATAATACTTGATCAATATGTTCCATGTATCTGATTGTGACTTGCAGTTCATGATTTGCATTACCATAGCATCTGAGATACATAGAGATAACCAGTGTAGTACCCTGTGAGCTCTTTCCAACCAAGCTTAGTGGGCTCGTCTTTGATCAGTTGTAGGATTTCTCTCTAGAATTTTAGGTTCAGCTTTAACACCTGTCACCAAGTCCCAATATCCTTTTCCTATCAAGAAATTCTCCATGCAAAACTTCCATATGGCATAATTATTGCTATCAAGCTTTTCCTCCACTATCTGTGTTATGTTGTCCGTTCTGTCTGCATTTGCCATATTGCAAACACTTCCTGATTACCTCCAAACCAAGGCTTTTTGATTGATCAGTTTTAGCCTTCCGATGCAATGACAGTTTTTACCATCAAGCTCTACTCAGATCAGTGATATTTCAATCCAAAATACCTGTCACATACATCCGTTTCAAGTGACAAAACCACCTAGGTATTACAACACGTCTACTTGAACTACATTCTCTGCATATTCAACATGCATTCAAGCTAACTAAGAGTAAACAATCGACTAGTCTATGAGCAGAAATGTTCAGTGACCAGCAGCCTTTTTTTAAGTCAAAAATTGAGTATATATGCCTCAAAACACCCCTACTACAATTCAGACAGTTACCTCTACATATGGGAGTTCATATATGTCAATTTGGGCACAAGTAATTCATGTACAACAAGTACAAGAGTTAAATCACCTTCCTGCAAGTTGTAGCTAGCTCAAGCATAGTCAAAACAAGATGTATCTCAGCCCAAAAACTCTCAAAGTGTCATATACATATGCCACCAAAACTTGAGATCATGTACATTTCATCATCCAAAAAGGTTCTGTCTTCAAGAGCTAATGTCATACAATGCATTTACTGTTCATAAACAACCAAAGCCATGTCAATACATTTGTTTCCAACTTCAACCTTCAGTAATCAATAGCCTCCAATACTCTTCTTAATCCACCAGACATTCAACAGTCATATGCCAGGTTATACAAAACGACATAGCCTTCTCATGTAATGCTTCAGTAGAAGGCAATGCTTGCTAACCAGAGCACCCAAGAGAAGGGAAAGAGTGTCGACCAAAGCCACGAGTTGGCAAACATGAAGCTAGAGTTGGCTAGGCTTCGAGAGATCATGAGAAGACCCGCACAACCTCATGCGCAATGCATGCATTACAGAGGAAATTACCTTTCGATGACTAAAAGCATGGATCCTAGATCCTGACCCTATGCCAATTGCGGTAGGTTTGGCCATGATGCAATGCATTGTTGATTACCGAGATGATTTTCATACCCACAGCTATACAATCAACCTTACTAAAAACTAGGGAATAGACCACCACATTACAGAAGAAGGCTCCACTAGCTCTCCTAGCACCTAACTATCCAAAGCCAGTTGTCCCTAGGATGGAGATCAACCCCATAGGGATACCTAGACCAACTAGACCCATTGTGACCCATCCACCAAGAAATCCTCCAATACATTACGTAGAGGGACCAAATGAGGACAAAGCATATGTAAACCCTTACTTCTCGTATGACAAAGAGGGAAATCCCATCTTGATGGATTTCAGACCAGTGCCAATGATGGTGTTGGGTAGGGGAACATGTAGAGGTTTAGGAGGAAAGAACTAGGAACCCATCGCATGTTGGACTTGTGGTCACCCAAGACACATCTCATCACGATGCCCCAAAAGGGAGCAAGATAATCGAGAGAAGGGTGACCTAAGATGCTATGAGTGTGGGATCACGCACTTGTACGTCGAGTGCCTTAGGTGGAAACCTTCCACTTGTTTGGCTATCATGCCATCCGTACCATTGGGATTGTTTTGAAGTTGAAACACTTGATGGCAAATCCATGCCAATTCTGCTAAATGTCATGACATGAGCATAGGCAAAGCAGGCCGGTTTTTTATTACCTAGACCTAGTAACCTCGATGCATCTTCAATAGGGAAGAGAAGGTGTAAAAAGAAGAAAAAAGTAGGCTAAGATGAGGATTATGCTTGAGAGAGATAGTACTACCATGTTACCAAAGGGGAAGCAAGTCATGGACACAAAAGCAAAGACATCTACTCCTAAGATAGCAAAAAAGGAAAGTGCCAATATTGGAGAATATCCCAATTTGAAATACCAATTAGAAGTGGTTGATAAGGTCAAGGAGTGGGTGAGAGAATCCCATGTACACGTAAAGGATGCAAAACCCATCATGGAATACGAGATCAATGAGCTCTCTAGCATGAGCACACCAGTCTTGCCTACTCAATTCAAATCAAAAGACGCATTTTCACCCCATGTAGCACCATATAGACAGAGCCTAGATGCCACAGGTGGGAAAAGTGCCCAAGAACATTGGCAAAAGAGTGTAGAGCCTAATGAAAAGCAGGTAACAAGCAACTTGCTCACAACGTTGATATCGATCCATGTGACCATGTGCTTCGGAGAGCTACTCAAGCAAAACCCGGCACTATGGCAAGGGTTGAAGAAGTGGGTAGAATGATATGACAAGCTTGGAATCACTGACTTGCTTGATGACCATGATGCAATAATGCACATACCAAGCTTAACCTTGAACTCAATGCCTAAGTCTTTGCACATAAATGCCTTTTGGGAAGGCATAGAAATGCACACAGTCTTTCCTATCAATGGCACGATGCTTCAAGGTCAACACCTACTCCCTAGAATCATCTCATGCCTTCCAAATAGGTGCAAAACATTACAAGGAACTGCCAGGCATACTTGGAATCTCATGCCTTCCAAATAGGTGCAAAACATTACAAGGAATTGCCAGGCATACTTGGAATCTCATGCCTTCCAAATAGGTGCAAAACATTACAAGGAACTGCCAGGCATACTTGGAATCAATGTGGCACTCAAATCGATTGGCACTTCAACGATCTCCCCGGAGCTCTCTCTCTCTCTCTGTGGCTCTCAAGCTCACTCTCTTCTTAGAAGGAAAAATGTCAAATGTGGTCTTTCTTGGTTCCCTGGGCCTCTTATTGCCCCATCCCAACCTGCTGCAACCTCAAAAGTTGATCCCTCACACTCTTCCAACCAGAAATATGAATTTGTGCCCCTATTTCCCTGTTTCCAGCAGCAGTAAAACCCTTCTATTTACTTTCTTTTTCCTATCCTAGTCTTAACCTAATGCAACAAAAATAAAAAACAGAGATGGAGATGGATGGTCCTACTCTAATATTCAACAAAAGATCAAAATACTTACTTTCTCCAAGGATTAAAACCTCCTAAATCTCCTAACTATCTCGAGCATCGGTTCCGGCTGCAAACCCTACTTCTATGCTTGATTCGATGCGCGCAGTGCTCAAGGCTCGATTCCGTTGTTCCCGAAAATAGAACCAAAATGGAGGGGAGCTATGGAGCGCTACCCTAAGACCTACGGACCGCTTATTGATCAAGCGTTTCAAGCCGAGCGGCCATGGCTACATCTACATAGCCAATGTGCAATGCCTACCTTACGGGTGTAGTGAGCTTACCTTGATGCTCGATCGAGTTCCCTCCTCTCTCTTGCACTTTGGTAGCTCCACGATCCTTGCAGCAAGCTCAACCAAGCTCAAGCCCTCTCCGTCAAGCTCCATCCTCCATAGCCACGCGAGAAAAGAGAAGAGAAGAGAAGAAGAGAAGATGAAGAGAGAAGATGGGGAGCTTCTTCTCCATGATCCCTCCATAGCCAAATGTGGCAGAAACTATGCCAATTTTGTGTGCAATTTATTGATTTTTTGGTTGATCTCACTTAATAGTTATTGTTCTATACAAATGCCTTTATCATCTGCAATGTATAGGAAATTTCTTAACATCAATAAATTTAACTTCATTTGTGAAAGGAGTAGATCCAATATGTCCTTATTCAGAAGTAGTAGCTAAGGTGTATAAGAGACATAGATGGAAAACCAGTCGGCATGTTTGAAGATGATTAGCAAGAGCTTGATGCATTGGGTAAATCCACTATTGAGCTACACTTTGCTAAATCTATGTATTTTACAATTGTGAATGAGATTACTATATATGACTTATAGAAGAAGCTATGTGATGCTTATGAGAAAGAAATTACTTCTAACAAGGTGTATCTCATAAAAAAGTTGTTTAAGTTGCAAATGAAGAAGGGATCTTCTATCGCCTCCCACATTAATGAATTCAACATCATATTTAGTTAGATGAAAACTCAAAGGTAAAATTTCAAAGATGAGGTTAAGATAATCTTTTTGCTATGCTCCTTACCTACATCGTGGGATACCTTTAGAATAGCCCTTTTAGTAATTTAGCTCTAAATGGTTAGTTGACGTTTAATGATATTGTAGGTAGTTTGTTGGCTAAAGAGAAGTGTAATAAATCCATGGACTAAGATAGAGATGGTTAAACATTGGCAACTCAAGAAGAAAAACATAGAAAATAGTATAAAGCTATGGTAATTCAACAAATCTAGGTTCAAGAAAGATATTGAATGCTTCCATTGTGGTAATATAGGTCATATCAAGGACTATTACAGATGGAAGCAAGTATAAAATTATAAGAAGAATGATGTTAACGATGTTGATAGAAGATAAGATAAAGAAAGTGTTAATGATGAAAGTGAAGTGTTATTTACTTTTACTCTTCCTATATATATACTAGTTATAGCACATAGATAACTAGATTAAGATTGGATTCTTAAGTTTGGTGCATCTCTTCATGTCACTCTTCATAAGAAGTGGTTTTGTCCATACAACACTGGTAGCATCGATCAATCAATCTTGGTAATGACTATATATGTGATACAGTTTGATTTAGGTGATTCACACTTTGCTTTTCAAAACAGGTCTACCTTTACTCTTATGCACCTAAGCTTATTAAGAGTTTGATATTTGCTAGTTAGTTGGACAACTTGGGATACTCTACTACTTTTGTAAGTCAGTCATAAAAAGTCCATAAGGGATTGTTGTTGCTAAAGGAGCCAAATGTGGCACTTTGTATCCCTTTTATATATTTTCTATAAAAAATCATATCACTCCCTCACACTCCCTCAATCCCTCACTCAAGCACAAGCAAGAAGGCAAGAAACAAGAGAATAAGAAGAAGAAGCTTTGGCCACACACAAGAATGAGCTTCTCATTCACTTTTCAACTTTATACACAAAACCCTAAATCCCTTTTGGGCGGTCATCCCCTTATCCCCTTTTTTACATGGCCGGCTGTGGCGTAGGCCCTTTTTCCCATTGTCCTCCTATCTTCCTAGCTTCCTTCCTACCGCCCATCTACCTTTACAAATTGCACGGGTGAGAGCCCCGGTGCTCCTTAAATTAAATCATGATGTGCTTGCACTCTTTTACAAAAGTATTGACTTGCGCTTTTCCTTGTGCGTCTTTCTTCCTTATTTGGGTCTTTTCTATGCTTCTTGTGTTTCTAGATTTTCCTTGTGCACCTTTGTCTTCCGTTTCACTTTTCCTTGGCCTTTGTCTTTTGCTTTAGCTTTTCTAGATTTTCCACCTTGTTCGTTTGATGGTTAATAGTAAAGATAGAGGAGATAAATACATTGGAGTATATTTTTAATGATTAAATACTTGTTTCTTTAGCACTTGATGCTACTTAGTGGATAGATACTCTATCTTCTTACTCTCAATGTTAACATCTTGATTTAGGGACTTCATTCTATGTTACCCTGCATCATCATTTGTTTCATAGCTACCATACTATTATGGGCTCTGTTAGATTGGGAGATGACGCTACATTGGATATTATTAGTATAGGTGATGTTAGAATATAGTTTGATATAGATGCTCCTTATGTACTTCATGATGGACATCATATGCCAACTTTGAATAAAAGTGTTATATCAACTGGACAGTTAGATGATGATAGGTACCATGTATCTTTTAGTAAATCTATATGAAAGATCACTCATGTTAGTCTTGTTTTTGTTAGAGGTGTCAAGTTTGGTAGTGTCTATCTCTTTCTTGTCTCTAGGTCTATTGACCATATTTTGGCCATGATTGATTTTCCACATGTATCTCTCTAGCATCATCGTCTTGGGTATATTTCTTTGAAAGTAATGAAAGAACTTACTCATTTGCAATATATTCTGCCTCTTGATTGCTCATGTTTTGATTCATGTGATCATTGTCTTTATGGTAAGTATACATGTAACTCTCATAAAAAGTTTGATTCTACATGCATGGGTGAGCCATTGACTCTTGTTCATTTAGATGTTTGTGGTCCCATGCCATGCCAATCATTGGATGGCATAAAATAATTTGTTATGTTTATAGATGATTATTTGCATAAGGTTTGGGATTATCATATCAACCAAAAATCAGATATTTTGCCTAAATTTTAGTGCTTTCTTGATATGCTTGAAAATCTATCCAGGCATAGGCTAAAATATCTACAATCTAATATCTAAAGGATTTGAGTGTCTTTGTGTGATGAGAGGGGTATTAAGAATTAGTTGACCTCCCACCCACCCCAGAATGGTGTTGCAAAGTGCATAAATAGGGCTATTCAAGAAAGAGTCCATAGTACACTTAGTCAAGTAGACTTACCATAGTACTCTTGGGTTGAGGAAATTACTACTACCATGTATCTTATTAATAGATTCCCATGCACTACTCCTGGTGGTAGAGTTGTAGAGGAGGTGTGATCTAGTAAACCTCCCTAATATACACATTTGGTAGTCTTTGGATGTGAGGCTTTTTTCCACATTCCCAAAGACAAGCACAACAAATTGGATCACAAGTCTATCAAATACATTTTGTTGGATATGGTTACTTGGGTGGGATGGCTGATCACCTTTAAGATCAACATGCTCAAAAGATTATATATAGTCATAATGTTGTATTTCATGAGGATAATATGCATAAGCAACCCAAGCAGGTAGTTGAGGGGTATGTGTAGGGTGATCTTTCAAGAGGAGCCTTCTAATCAGCCTCAGTTAAACAACCTATTATAGTTGATGATGATATAATGATGTAGGATCCACCTATTGTGTAGGACCATGATATTGTATAGAGAGGAAAAGTTGTATAGGTTCAACAGACAATTTTGAGATTCTCCACTAGAGCTTTGTGTCCTAATAGTTATGAGTGCCCTTTATGGACTATGTCATGGTGATAGATTTTGCTAAGCCACTTATCTATGAGGAAGCTATGTGTAGAGATAATAGTCACTCTTGGGAGAGAGCCATGCACTCTAAGTATAATTCACTATAGAAAATCCAGACATGGGATTTGGTTTCTTTACCCAAGGGAAAATGTGCATTGTCATGCGAGTAGATATATACGTTGAAGAGTAGCACTGGTTGCCCTAAGCCAACATATAAGGCCAGATTGGTTACTAAGGTTTCTAAGTAGGAGAAGGGAGTTAATTTTGATGAGATATTTTCTCTTATAGTCAAAGTGACTTACCTATGCTTGGTATTGACCTTGGTTGTGTAGATGGATGTGGACTTGTACTAGATGGATATAAAAATGGCTTTTCTACATGGGAACTTACATGAGGACATTTATATGTAGTAGCCTAAGGGATTTGAGAAAAAGGGCAGGGAACACCTGGTATGGAAGTTGAGGAAGAGTCTTTATGGATTTAAGCATGTATCTAGGTAATGGTATCATAAGTTTAATATCTTTATGCATTCATATGGTTACTCCCATATTATTATAGATCCATATCTTTACATTAAAAAGGTATATGATGGTAGCCTTCTCATTTTGGTGCTATATGTTGATGACATCCTAATTTTTAGGAGTGATCATGATGAGTTGAATGCTTTGAACACTCATCTCAAGAAGAGATTTTAGATGAAGAATATGGAGCATGCCTCTTATATACTTGGTATGTGCATTATATACAGTCATTCTAAGGGACTCCTCTACTTATCATAGAAAGAGTACATTCATAAAGTCCTTGAACGGTTTAATATACAAGATGGTAAGCCTATTAGCTACCCATTAACTTATCATGTGAAGGTGAGCTAGGCACATATTGTCCCTAGTCAAATGGTGAGAAGTATGAGATGGCCAAGATCATATACACATCTAGTGGGAAGCTTAAGTATTTCAGGATAGCCACTAAACCAGACATGGCATTTGTAGTGGGATTTGTGGCTCATTATATATAGAAACCTCAATGACATTGGGATGCCGTGAAGGATATCATGAGATATCTTAAGGACACTACAAATATATGCATTTGTTATGGTGATTGGGATATTAGAGGTGTAGGATACACAGACTCAGATTGTGCAGAACATACATATAGTAGGAAGTCCACCTTTGGAAATATCCACCTTTGCTAGAGTTGTTTTTTTGTGGATATCCAAAGTGCAAAAACGCATGGACTTGTTTACTACCAAGGTTGAGTACATTGCAATCATTAAAGCTTGCAAGAAGGCCCTATGGTTAGGTTGCAAATCTTGGCACCACCAGTATGACTCCTACATTGATTCAGACTTTATGAGTGCAATCTAGTTGGCACATAATCTCATTTTTCATATAAATACTAAGCACATTGAGGTCCATTATCACTTCATCAAAGAGGTGATTGAGGACAAGTTAATAGAGCTTGTCAAGATCTCAACGATAGGCATAAGATGAGATGATGTCTATTCCTCATCCTATTGTACTTTTATGTACACTTTGTACTTTGTCACATTATTTTTTCTTGTCTTGCTACAATTGGGCACATTTTCCCTTAAGTGAGACGTTATTGGGGGTTAAAGGCCACCTGTGTGCTTAGCCACCTACATTTACTTGTACCTACCATCCACATACTTGTACATTGTATATAGCAGCCGCCCACCTCACTCTTACTTTATTCTTTATTCTTACTATGATAATAAAATAAGAGAAGGTAGGCCTTACATTATGACTATCGAAGTTCCTGCACACTAACTTACTCTCTCTTTCTTGAATCTCCATAGCTCTTGCTTTTTTCTTATTTTCACTTATGTTTCTACTCATGATATATCTTTTAGGAACACAAATATCACTATGTACAAGTTCTATTGGGGTACAAACCAATGTAGCTAGCTAGCTATTTTACTCACTAACCCTAACTATATATATACATACTCACTCATTATTCTTTGAGTGATAAGACAATAAGGTGTTACTCAACAAAGAGCTATTGGAAGCACTACAAACATAATGACCTCTCTCTCTCTCTCTCTCTCTCTCTCTCTCTCTCTCTCTCTCTCTCTCTCTCTCTCTCTCTCTCTCTCTCTCTCTCTGTGAGTCTGTGTGTGTGTGTGTGTGTGCGCGTGCGCGTGCGTGTGCAATCTCCATTCTCCTTGTTACTCCAACAAATGGTATCAAAGCAGGGAGGAGTCTCTAGCGAGTGCTATGAAAATCTTCATAATCTCTATTTTAGACAAGATTCTGCTTGTGTGAATAGATTGATAAAGTCTCAAAGAGAGCCTAATAAGGGTTAGGCTACTCCATTTTTGAATTTGAGATTGTTTTAGGCTTCATTTTTGACTTGTAAGTGTTGTACAGATTGTTTCAAATTTGTCTATAATTTTGTATAAGTTATTCAAAAATTACAAAACATATCAAGGATTATAGTATCCATGGTAAAGATGATGTATACAAGCTAGCAATCATTGGTAACTGTGATAGTCTACTAGAAACAAGAAATTTTAGATTGTAGATAAATAGGTTGGAGATTATAGATTTCACAAATTTGGGGTTCATGTTGTTGAAATGCATGGATTTGAGCATGCCTATGGTGGCTTGAACACATAGACTGAACTCGTGATGACATAGAGATGAAGATAGAATGTCACACAAGTGAATTAGGTTCCAAGATTGAGACTTGGGCTCATAAACACAATCTTGTGTGTGTAGACAATGACACAGACAATTGAGTGGAAGGAAAAAAGTACTATGATATTGCATTTAAAATGAAAGGAAAGTACAATGCTTTATAGCTACAGGATAGGCCCACTTTTTTGCTTTGTGCTTATGGGATTCTGGATAGCCTGCATATCCTTTACCCAAATTGCTCCATACAAAGAGGCTACACTAGGTGTGATCACCTAAATCTCAACACCCCTCCTCAAATCACAACTAGAAAGGCACAAAGTGTGTAGAGGCTTTAGTGAGTCACCACCTGCAAAGTGTGGGCACAATACAAATATGGTAAACACTAGAGGCTATCGTAGAAAGGGCTAAGTGTGGGTATCAAAGACATGGTGGACTTCTAGAGGCTGTAATAGGAGCCTTACAAAGTGTACAAAGGCTGTAATGCTAGGTTACATGAGGCATGTACAAAGCTTATGATAGAAGCATTAGGGCAAGGTTATACATGGCTTCAAAAAAGTCTATCAGAGTAGCAAGAATAGAATGATTGGTGTGGCTTGTCCTTCTGCTCCTCCTGATGGTATTATTATTATTATTCTTCTTCTTTTGCTCCATGGTCTTGTTCTTCTTTTACAGCTACAAGATAGGCCTTTTGAGAACTCTTTTTGGCATGGAAAAACTTCTCAGTGTGTCTGGTTCTTTTGCAAAAATCACAAAATAAATGGTCATTTTTTCCTTTGTTCATGTTACTAACATACAATACTTGTTTATGTTTTGTAATTTCTTCTTTGCCTTTAATAGTCTTTTCTTCTTCTAACAATGAGGCTTTAATGTATACCAATTTAGGGTTTGGCATGTTGATTAAATTGGTTGAAACATTATCATAATATGGAGACAAGATTTTTAGTAAGACACCAATACAAATATCTTCATCCATTTTCAAATTTATTCCTACAAGTTGGGCTAGAAGACTTTCCATGTAGTTTAGATGGGATGCCAGGGATGTATGAGGCTTCATGTCTAGTCTAAAAAATTCAATTAACATACCATACTTTGGGGACTTTGACTATGCACCGAACAGAGTATCCAATCTTTTCCATCTATCATAGGATGTGTCACAGTTATCCACATGATGGATGTAGTTGCCATCCAACTAAAGATTTGTAATGGCTTGAGTCACAGTTATCCACATGATGGATGTAGTTGCCATCCAACTAAAGATTTGTAATGGCTCGAGTCTTTTTGCCAAGAAATTGCAAGAGTTGCATCCTAGGGATCCTTTTCTTATCCATTTGTGATGGCCCATAGGCCCTTCTTCATCAGGATGAGCTTGTTGCAGGTTTGCCACATGTGAAACCCGACTCCTTTGAAGCGACATGTCGGTGAGTCTTTGCCCATATTGGATGGCTAGAGTAGTAGAAAATCAGCACCAAATTATTAGATTTGAGTAGAAAAGAGTAGATCTTGATTGTGCTATAACAAGCACAAGTGCGAAAAGGCACTAGGTTAGTATTAAGAGATACTAGCTATGAAGAACTAGATGTCAAGCTTCATGATGATTCTTTGATGCTTGTCTTGTAACTTGAGTCCCCTCCTTGCTAGTAAATCAATTGAATGCTTGCTGGAAACTGAGCTAGGATTTAGCTTAAAGAGAGTGGTAGACCCTTAGAGGAGCTTGATGATCCTTGGGGTCTTCAAATCTTCCAATAAAACATCCCCTCCTTGATGATTTGAATGGTGAATCTTGCTAGGTATTTAGTGCGATAGTAGATCATAGTGACAGTGAGTTTCTTGGACTAAAAGGAATAAAGAATTAATAACAAATATGAGCTTTGGTGCTGGTGGCTATGGTTGCCACAGTAGGGTTTCTTGGAGGTGGATTAAAAAAAAAAACTTCCAGCAGATCAAAGCATGCACGATTCGACTAGATATTTGATGAGAAGATAGCCTAGACCAAGGGCTTTAAATTCCCTATACATGCAGGAGGAATCACATCAAGTAGAGGTAGCATGGGTTGTACAACCAGAGGCAGGTGCATTTCAAGCAGCAAGCTAGAATTTGTGTAATGTCAGCTTCTCTGATCAACAATGTTTGGCTATGATGTAACCGGTAGAAGCATGTAGAGTCAGGGATCAACTCCTTAGAAGGAAGCTCATGAAGATATGCCTTGTATACAGAGAGATCCAAGAGCTTCAATGTGACAGGGTACATGCTTTTCTATGGCAGACATGAAGAGAAGAGTAGAGATGAAGGTGGAAACTGAGTTAATGAGCTGGCAATGAGCTGACCAAAAGTGAAGAGGAGCTAAGAGAAAAGAGAAGGGAGATGAGCCATTCTCATCATGGCTTTGATACCATGTTGAAATGCATGGATCTGAGCATGGCTATGGTGGGTTGAACACATAGAGGGAACTCATGAAGACATAGAGATGAAGATATAATGTCACACAAGTGAATTAGGTTCCAAGAATGAGACTTGGACTCATAAATGCAATCTCATGTGTGTAGACAATGACACATACACTTAAGTGGAAGGACAAAAGTACTATGGCATTGCATTTAAAATGAAATGAAAGTACAATGCTTTATAGCTTCAGGATAGGTCCACTTTTTTGCTTTGTGCTTATGGGATTCTGGATACCCTGCATATCCCTTTACCCAAACTGCTCCATACAAAGAGGCTACACTAGGTGTGATTGCCTTAGATACATGCAAGAATGACATATGCACTTGTTCTTGTGCCTTGAAGTTGGAATTTTTTGCTAAAATACTGAGCAAGAGCACTATTCCTTGATGTATTAGAACGTCTTCAAGGAGATAAGTATTTCCATATACTTCTAAACATTTGGATGATATTATTCTACTATATCTATGAGGAAGCATAGATGTTGTAATATTGTATTTGAAATATATCCAATGATTTTCACAGTGTTTAGATAGCTATATATGCATCATTACTAAGCAATGGTTCATTTTCTAGCTTCTCTCAATTTTGATTATAGTGAGCACGTATTGCAGAAAGTATGCCAATTTTGTGTGCAATTTATTGATTTTTTGGTTGATCTCACTTAATAGTTATTGTTCTATACAAATGCCTTTATCATCTGCAATGTATAGGAAATTTCTTAACATCAATAAATTTAACTTCATTTGTGAAAGGAGTAGATCCAATATGTCCTTATTCAGAAGTAGTAGCTAAGGTGTATAAGAGACATAGATGGAAAACCAGTCGGCATGTTTGAAGATGATTAGCAAGAGCTTGATGCATTGGGTAAATCCACTATTGAGCTACACTTTGCTAAATCTATGTATTTTACAATTGTGAATGAGATTACTATATATGACTTATAGAAGAAGCTATGTGATGCTTATGAGAAAGAAATTACTTCTAACAAGGTGTATCTCATAAAAAAGTTGTTTAAGTTGCAAATGAAGAAGGGATCTTCTATCGCCTCCCACATTAATGAATTCAACATCATATTTAGTTAGATGAAAACTCAAAGGTAAAAGTTCAAAGATGAGGTTAAGATAATCTTTTTGCTATGCTCCTTACCTACATCGTGGGATACCTTTAGAATAGCCCTTTTAGTAATTTAGCTCTAAATGGTTAGTTGACGTTTAATGATATTGTAGGTAGTTTGTTGGCTAAAGAGAAGTGTAATAAATCCATGGACTAAGATAGAGATGGTTAAACATTGGCAACTCAAGAAGAAAAACATAGAAAATAGTATAAAGCTATGGTAATTCAACAAATCTAGGTTCAAGAAAGATATTGAATGCTTCCATTGTGGTAATATAGGTCATATCAAGGACTATTACAGATGGAAGCAAGTATAAAATTATAAGAAGAATGATGTTAACGATGTTGATAGAAGATAAGATAAAGAAAGTGTTAATGATGAAAGTGAAGTGTTATTTACTTTTACTCTTCCTACATATATACTAGTTATAGCACATAGATAACTAGATTAAGATTGGATTCTTAAGTTTGGTGCATCTCTTCATGTCACTCTTCATAAGAAGTGGTTTTGTCCATACAACACTGGTAGCATCGATCAATCAATCTTGGTAATGACTATATATGTGATACAGTTTGATTTAGGTGATTCACACTTTGCTTTTCAAAACAGGTCTACCTTTACTCTTATGCACCTAAGCTTATTAAGAATTTGATATTTGCTAGTTAGTTGGACAACTTGGGATACTCTACTACTTTTGTAAGTCAGTCATAAAAAGTCCATAAGGGATTGTTGTTGCTAAAGGAGCCAAATGTGGCACTTTGTATCCCTTTTATATATTTTCTATAAAAAATCATATCACTACAATAATCAAGTAGCCAAATGTATCTTTGTGGCATCACCGAATTGGGACATATGTTTAGAAAAAGAATGGAAATGATATCTCATTTCAATTACTTTTTTATGCCTAATTCTTCCGATCTTTCTTTTGAGAGCATTGTATATACAAAAGCATACATGTTTAGCCTATATGAAAAATTCAAACAAGAAAATTAGTGAGTTGCTTGACTATTGCTTAGTGATATATGTGGTCATATTCCTTAAAGCCTAAAATTGAACTACTAGATAGTTTGGGATCCTTATGAATACTCTAGATGTTGAGTAGGAGAAAAAAATATTAGAGATGCTTAGGGGGAAATTCAAATAGAATTACCCTCCCATGCTGGCATAGTCCTCATATAGAAAATTCTTAAATAAATTGGATGCTTTCATGCTAATGATGATCAATGGGTTTCAATAATTCATTGTGAGATATTTAAAACTAAACCTAATGAATTAAGGAATATATAAGCCTAACTTCACAAGGATAGATGGTAACAAGTATTTTGCTAAGGTTAAAAACGTAAGGATTGATCATATAAGAATAAACATCAATGCTTGAATAGATGCATCATTTTTGCCTAAAAACAAGTTAACATGGCAATAAACCTAAAAATCATGATTGAAACTATGCAACTTGTTTTTATAAACTTAAAACCTAAAATGGGTACTTACACATGAAAGTATTTATCATATTACTTGGTTGCGTAAAAAAGAATGTTTGAAATGCTTATGATTTCTAAAAAGAATACTAAAATACATATTGAACTTATGGTTAAGCATACTAGGTCTTCCCCAAGGATAGTTGTTCTAGCTTTAGACCAAGGGAGTTGGTTTACCACTTTGGCTTGCTACGACTAGCACCGAACATAACAGGTCTCTTTGTAGGGACTCATTGTAGGCTAGGAGATGCTAAGGGGCTAAGGGGGGCTCTTGCCACGATTCCTTGGGTGTGCTAGGGGACTGCCAAAACGGGTGATAATATTCTCGTACATGAACAGGGCTACGTTGTTACCATCGTCCCGCTTCAGGGCTTTAGCTTCACACCACTTTGTGACATAATCCGCACACACTAAGACGTATCTGTTCTGCTTCTGTCTGGTAGGTGGATCAATGGGACCCACAAAATCAATCCCCCACTTCTCGAACGGCTTTAGGGGAAGAATAGGTTGCAGTGGCATGGCACTTGTTTTGGTGGGTTTCCCCATTCACTGACAAGCATCACATCTCTTGCAGTAGTCATATGCATTCTTGTCGAGGGTCGGGCACCAGTATCCTGCTAATAGAGCCTTCCTAGCTGTTGCTTCCCTTGCGAAGTGTCCACCACATGGTTTGTCATGGCATGCTTTTAATACTATGCCGATTTCATCCCCTGCAATACATCTTCACAATACTTCATCTTTGCCTCTCTTGTACAATGCACCGCCTAGCAAGGTGTAGGGGGCTGATTCTAACAGAAGCTTCTTCTTCTCACTGCTTGAGATGCCACGAGGATACTGTTGAGTTGCTAGGAGGTTGACTATGTCTGCATACTAGGGAGTAACTGTTTCAACTAGAAACAAAGAAGCATCAGGAAGGTCAGGATCATCCTATTCTTCTTCTTCTTCTATTTGAGGGATCCGTGATAGATGATCAGCTAGGACATGGGAACGGCCAGGCTTAGTGACCACTTCAAAATCAAACTCCTCTAATAGGAGTAACCATCTCATCAGTCGTCCTTTAGCATCTACTTTGTTCATCAGGAAGGACAGGGCTTCATGATCCACGTAGAACTTAAAATGTGTTGATAGTAGATAGTATCGAAACTTCTCCAGTGCAAACACCATTGCTAAGCATTCAAGCTCTGTCACTGTATAGTTCTGTTCCCTATCAGTGAACTTTCGACTTGCATAATAAATGGGTTGATCTAATTTAGAGGGGCCCTTTGACATAGGACAGCACCTAGCCCTTCAATTGATGCATCTGTGTGCACATGGAACTCCTTCATCCAATCAAGAGGTTGTAAAATAGGTGCTTGGATAAGACACTGTTTAAGGGTATTAAAGGCTTCTTCATAGTCTCATCAGTCCAAAGAAAATCCACATCTCCCCTTAGGAGCTTGTGCAGAGGGGCTGGCTTGGTTGCAAAATGTGCAATAAATCTTCTGTAGTAATCCACATGGCCAAGAAATCCTCTCAATTGCTTGAGGTTTGTTGGTGCTATTAAGGCGACAATCTTCGCCGGGTCTATTGCAATCCCTTGTGAAGAGACAATATGGCCCAAAAGAACTCTTGAGGAGACACGAAAGACACATTTTTCGGGGTTGAGAGAAATCCCATACTCTCTGCATTTGTCAAAACATTGCTCCAGGTGTCCCTAGTGCTCATGGATTAAGCTATAGACACAAAAGTCATCAAGATACACCTCAATGAAATCATGAAGATGATTCTGGAAGGCAGCCATCATTACTCGTTGGAAGGTGGCATGAGCATTACAAAGCCCAAATGGCATCACTCTATAGGCATAGGTCCCCCATTCTGTGGTGAAGATTGTTTTGGATTGGTCCTCTTCTGCGATTTGGACTTGGTTATATCCGTTGAATCCATCTAAGAGGGAATACAGCTCATGGCATGCCACTATGTCCAACAGTTGGTTTGTAAAAGGGATAGAGAAATTATCCTTCTTCGTCTTTGAGTTCAGCTTTTGAAAATCTACACATATTCAAAGTTTCCCATTCTTCTTGGGTACTACCACAATGGGCGAAACCCATTCACTGTTAGCCACAGGATAAATGAACTCAGCTTCAAGAAGTTTCAATAATTCAGCCTTCACCAGTGTAGAATAATTAGGATTCATATGTCTTTGTCTTTGCCTTACAGGTTTGGCATCAGGATCTAGGTCAATGTGATGTTGACATACTGTGGGATCAATCCCCTTTAGATCTTTATATGACCATGCAAACACGTCCAAGTTCTCTTTGAGTAGGTCTCGCAGGACCACTAGTTCTCCTTCTGGAAGATTGAGACCTACTTTTAAGTGACGTTCAGTACCGTCAGTATTCAGGAACGTCACTTATTTTTCACCTTCCACTTCGCGGATAAATGTCCCACGGATGGCTTCTGGATAATGGTCTGACTCTTTCAAGAGAGTAGTGTCCTCGTTTGATGTTCCACTAGAACCAATGTCCTCCTTCTGAATAGATGACTCATTTGTCTATTGAGGTTGCTGGAAGGGTATCAGAACTTTGTTTACTTTTGTGTGAGGGGTTATTTCTTCTGGACTTAGGGATTCATCTTCAGAGAGTGTGTCTAGGAATGTCACATAGCACGGACCTTCTAGAAGCCGAGGCTTTTATAGCTCTGGCTTTTGTTGGCAGGGGGCATCATCATCATCTTTTCTCTGGACTGAACAATCAGGGCGATAGGAGCCACTGGTGAACTTAATTTTCTCTGGACCTTCTAGAAGCCGAGGCTTTGATAGCTCTGGCTTTTGTTGGCAGGGGGCATCATCATCATCTTTTCTCTGGACTGAACAGTCAGAGCGATAGGAGCCACTGGTGAACTTAATTTTTATGCTTTTAATCCATTGCTTATACGTAAGCCACTATGTAGGTTGAATTCCTTGCAACCCTAATTCTTTCATTGTCACATCTATCATTATGTTTACTAATGAGCCTTCATCAACAATCAATGTATATGAGACGAAGCATCCTTCTATCCATACACTAATCTTTGGGGTTCCAAGATCTAGGAAGGT
Organism: Lygodium microphyllum; assembly: GCF_053477565.2. Taxonomy (NCBI): domain Eukaryota; kingdom Viridiplantae; phylum Streptophyta; class Polypodiopsida; order Schizaeales; family Lygodiaceae; genus Lygodium; species Lygodium microphyllum. The sequence goes on from NC_141157.1 coordinate 132,614,911, forward strand.
GTTAGCCACATCTGCTTCCTTTACAGGCTCCAGGGCCTTATTGGTCTTGGTCGCTATTGAAGGAGCGATCCTTAGTCCATGTCTTCTTGTCAAGATGCTTTTGAATTTCTTTTGGCAACTGGGAGATAGCATCAATAACTGTTGGAATGTTAAGTTTGGTTTAAAAGTGTCTAGGTCTTTGACCAAGTCATAATCTTTGATAGGATCCACAGGCTTCTCCAGCCTGTTGGGGAATGGGGCTATACCCATTTTCATATTTTCTTTTTCTTCTAGCAATGGCAGCATCGGCACTTCCTCCATTTCTGGAAGTGCTTCTGTATCATCTATCTCCTGGACCTCTGGTCTTGTTTCTGGGACTGTCTCTGTAACTCTCTGTAGCACTGCAGTGCTCTGTACTGTACTGTTCTATCCTGTACTACTCTGTCCCTTTGTTGGTAGGTGGAACTTCACAGTCTTGGCAGGAGAATTATTCTCTTCTTGCACAATTGGTCCCTTCTTCTTGGTGTGCGTAACAATGGCAACTTCCAAATCTACCAAATTGGAGGCAGGCTCTTGTGCCTTCTGTTGGCTATCAGTGGCATTGTACCTTTATAGGGGCTGGACTTAGACAGTTCTTTGCAGTGTGGCCTTCTCCTTTGCATCGGCTACATAAGGGCTTGTAATCCACATATTGTCTAGGGTTTGGATAATTCAGGGAGATATCTTTTCTCCGCACCTGTAACATTTCACCTTTGATCTCTGACCACCACCAGACTGTCGTCCTATGTCATTTTGGATTCCAGCAAGTTGAATCTTGCATTTTCATCCTTCTGTCTTCATTCATGCATCTCTTTCAGAGAGCAGATATCCTCTGTATGATTCTTTCGCAAACAGTAGGAACAAAAGGCTCTAGGAATGGTTGGTTTTTGGGTACATTCAATGGCTAAATGTCCCACTTGATGGCACTTTTTGCACCATGTATTAGAGCGCATCACATCTCTTCCAGCTCCTGTAGGAGTGGACATATTGGCAGTATTCACCTTCAGCGTATGTAGCTACTCTGTAATCACATCCATAAGCTCTTTCTTGATACTTGCAACTGAGTTGGATAAGTAGTCCTTCAGATTTTCACCTCCTGAAGTACTTGTAGTGGGATTTTGGGAAGCTTCTATAATTACTGCATACACTAGTTGGGTCGATCCAGAAGGTCCTTTGTTCTGGTAGGACTCCATTGCTGGTAGGATTGTTGATGCTAGTTGGTAGGATTCCACTATTGTTGAGACTTGGGATTGTTGATGCCACTTGGTAGGATTCCACTGTTGTTGAGTCGCCATTGGAGGAACTGTTTGAGGCCATTGTTGTTGTGGTTGAACCATCATTTGAGGCAATGTCGTCTGTGGTGACCACAGTGGATTAGGTGCATTATACTACGGCACTGTTTGCATCTAGGGATAGGGGTAGGGAACTGTCCCTGGGATTGCATTTGGTGGGTATACAATTATTGGCATGGGAGAAGGTAAGACTCCTCTTCCTGGAGTCATTGACAGCCTTGCTTCAACTTCATCATACAATCTTGCACCTTCCATTGCAGCTTGCAGATTGAATGGTCTTCTCAATTCCACGAACTTGCAAACTTTTGGTTGTAGGCCTCTGAGAAACACTCGTTTCTGAATGCCTTCGTCCAAATGATGGTTAGTCCATTTCTTCAGGATGGATTCCATTCGCGAGACATAAGCTTCTACTCTTTCTCCAGAGGACTGACTTAGGTTCATGAACTCCTCTCACATCCGCTCTTCAAAACTTTCACGTCTGAATTTAGTGAGGAAGGCCAACTTCAGGTCGTCCCATGTGCCAAAAGTTCCTGCTGCTTGTCTCTCATACGACTGAAACACTGCGCCCTTGAAAGTGGCGGGGAATATTGCTAACCAATGCTCAGGGGTTCAGGCATTGTTAGCCACACATGCTTCCATGAATTCTGCTACATGAAGATCAAGGTCTTCATTGTACTCTCCCTTAAAAACTGGCAATGGGACTACATTTGCTGGCCTGTCATCAATATTTCTAGGACGAATTTGACTAGGAAGGGGACCTTGAGTTTCCATGGGGACTTCTGTAAAGAGTGCTTTTAGGGTGTCAAAGGAGGCTTCTGCTCCGAGCTCGTTCTCAGCTTTGATTTTTGCCTTCTCTCTTCTCACGTACCTCTAGACTCGTTCTAACGCTTGCCTCTTGATTGCGTCATTCATCAGGGGGTTGGCTCCAACTATTTGGTCTATACTCAACAGAATAGAATCAGAGAGGGCTTCAGTCTCTAGGGGATTCTCTAGCCAACATCTCCTCTACTTCCTTCTTTTCAACATCTCTGAATTCAGCTTTCAAGCCACTATAGAGGGGAAGATATTCCGTTCTGAAAGTATCAAAACTCATTCTTCTTAGGATCGTTGTTGTGTCATTATAATAATGTCAGCTTCTGAGGGTTTCAACAGTGTATGTTGTGAAAAACACTCTGTCTACCAACTTTCAGTGGGTTGCTAATTGGACAAACAGAAGATTGTTAGTGCACCAAGCATCCCATGTATCTTGCTGTTGAGCATCCACGAACAAATTCCAACTCTTTTCCTTCTTGTTTTCGTGAACCTCCACAGACCACGACTCCTGAAGCTTCTTCACTATCTCCCACTTAATGATGTCTGAAAACTTCTCAATGAATGCCAAATCTTCCATGGATGGTCATTCTCTCTGTTTCTGCTCTTTAGTTTTGTTCCCAAACAATTTGCCTCCAAGATGCAAGTTTCTGCTGCTTCAACAGGAAGAGGAAACAGTTCACCGCATAGAGCTAGCATCAAGAGGGTAATATGTTTCCGCCATTGTGGGATGAACTTCTTGTGGAAAGTGGCTTTGATGATGAGAAGCTCCAACTATTTAGTGGAAGAAGGAACTTTGCAAACATCCATTGAATTCTCCTCTTCTTGGCAATGCCATTTCCTTCATTTTCAGCCTCTTCTGATGCTTGTTGATGGCAAGTTTCCCTGGTTGTGCACCAAAAACATGGAGCCCCAAGAGGAACACCAAGGAAAAGGGGATTCTACTACAAGAAAATCTATCTTGTAACATCAACAATATTTTATTTCATTCTTTTGATAACCACAACAAAGAAAATAACAAATCTTCACACAGCATCATAGTAGATATCTCCCACAGATTTGATAGAATCAACCATAATCTTCAACCTCTTCATAAAATCCTTCAATAGAACAATGAACACAAAGGAATACACCATTTTGAATGGAAATCAATCACATATTATTCATCTTCAATGTCTTCATAGTTTTCTCTCAATCTCTCATATACAGTTACATTGTTTTGATAGAATTTGGCTATCTCTGGCTCTCTCTCTCTCTCTCTCTCTATATATATATATATATATATATATATATATATATATATATATATATATATATATATATATATATATAAATAGTACATCATCTCCTCACTACAATACTCTAATAATGACTCTCAATAATCCTTCTTAGATCGTGGATACCTCCCAAGAGGTATATCTAATGTGAAGAGGCACCAGAGCCACTACAGTGTCTCTTCACAACTCACTACTGTCACTGTCACTCCAGTCTTCAGTAGTTGCTTCTTCCATTTTTTTTAGCTCTTTTGAACTTAGATTCATTCTTTCCAAAAGCTAGAAAACTTTCCCAAAGTCACACATACATTCTACATAACACTTACAGAAAATCTACGGAACAATACAGTATAGGACTAGAGCAGATATAAAACAGATATAGAGCAGAGACAGAGGCTCTACAGAAGGTTTATAGAGGCTTACAGAAGGTCATCAGAGAATAGTAGATCCTCATAATTCATACTAAAACCATTCCAAACTATCAAAAACTATTCAATAAGCTCTCAAAAGATTTCAACCTTCATCAATCATCAATCCATGCTTCATACAGAAGAAAATCAGAATAAAACAGAAGCTATACAGAATCAATCAGAGCCTATCAAAACATCACAGAGATTCATATCTCTACTAAGAATCATCATGAACTTCCAAAACATAATCAATATTATACAAAACACTCTCAAACACTTCCATTAACAACCATACATCACTCTAAATCCATCAAAAATCAATCATGCAGTCCTCAAAAACAACAAAAAAAATCACTCTTTTTCCACTCTCAACAAAATCAATGGCACTACAGGGGGATCTATTAATGATATGCATGACAGTTGTAACTGCATCAGCCCAAAAGTGCTTGGGTAGGCCTGCATGGTTAAGCATACTGCGAACTCTCTCCTAGATGGTCATATTCATCCGCTTAGCCCTACCATTTTGGGGAGGGGTGTAGGGGGTGGTCAACTAATGCTTAATACCCCTCCCATCACATAAGTGCTCAAAAGTACGTGAGACATACTCACCTCCATTATCTGTCCTTAGGCATTTTAGCCTATGCCCAAACTGGTTTTCTACCAAAGCAAGCCATCTCTAAAAAATTGCAAAGACATTGGACTTCTGCTTCATGGGATAAGCCCATACCTTAGGTGAAAAATCATCTATGAAGGTAACAAAATACTTTGCACCACCCAAAGAATGACATGGGCCCACAAACATCAGAATGTACCAAAGCCAAGGGCTCACTCATGTGTGACATACTAGACTTCTTATATGTATAGATCTAGTCTGCCTGCCATAAAGACAATGATCATAAGAATCAAAATGTGAATAGTCAAGGGGCGGTAAGTATTGCAAACTAGAAAGAATTTTCATTCCCTTAATGGACATGTGCCCCAAATGAGCATGCCAAAGAGATACATGAGGTAAGAACCCCACAAACAAAACATGATCAACTATAGATCCAAAAACAACTAAGGGGGGTAGAGGCTGCTAGCCTTGGCACCTCTTGCAAGCACAAGCCTACCACAATTAAACTTCCATGCAAAGTCTCCAAAAGATACATGATATCCTACGTCATCAAGTTGTTCAATGGGCATGAGACTACATGTCAATGCAGGTATATGACATACATCGTGCATAATAAAACAAATGCCAAAAGGAAATTGTAGCCTAACATCACCAATGCTAACAATATCAAGAGACTTATCATCACCCAAGAGTATAGAACTCAAAATAGAAAATGGAACCACTCTCGGCAAGGTGTCACATGAAAGGACGTACTTGAGTCCAACAGCCAACACTGTGCATACATAAAGTGTATCTTTGTCATCCGCGAAGCACTAGATGAAGCTACTGCAAGGATATAATCCCCATCACTATCCTTGAGCTACATGACATTGATCCCTTCAATTCTAACACTTGACTTAGTAGGTACTATGCCACGTTCAGAAGATTTTTCTTGAACTTTCTCTTTCCCCTTGTCTTTGCGCCTTTCATTGCACAATTCATGACATTGTGGCCTTATGTGGCCTTTCTTCCCACAATGATGACAAGTCAGATTTGCATTTCTCCCATGAGACTTATTATGCAACTTGCCACACGACTTGGACCCAAATTTTTGCTAATCCTATCTACATGGCCATTACCACGGTCATTCTTTGCATTTCCATCATGCCAACCTCTAACTATCAAAGCATGAGACGTACGAGAGGCATCCAAATTCTTACAGTTTATCTCTTTTTGCAGAAGAGATTTCTCAACATCAGATAGCTTTAGAGTAGTGGCAGAAGCACATAAGGCAGTGGAGCATACATCCCAAGACTCATTCAGAGTTCCAAGAAAGAACAACAAAGTGACATCCTCTTTGAAATCAATACCCTAAGAAACCAAGTTCTTAAGAATAGCATGAAATTGGCTCAGATGAGATGACATAGTCACATCCTCTTTCATGCAGAGATCCATAAGCTGTTTCAGCCAATATATTTGACTTGCAAGATTTTTCTTGTCATAGAGGTTCTTGATCTTGTCCCAAATTTTCCAAGCACTTTGTGCTTCCTCAAACACATTGTAATGCACATGTTCAGTGAGAGACAAGATGAGGGTGGACTTGCATAACTCATTGAGCTCCATCCATTTGTCATAGCCATAGTTTCAGGCTGCTCTTCACTCAACCTTAGTGACTTTATCTGTGATTTCTACACCAATACCTGCCAAACTTGGTTCTCTAATAGGTATAATTCATACCATCAAGCTTAGTGATGTTGAAGATAACACTATTAGTGGAAGAAGATGCCATATTGCAAGCTAAAATAGTGCAGACAGCTCAAAACTGCTCGCTGTAAATTGGAAAAAATGACAAAAAAACCACCAAAACCAAGGCAAAATGGTGAGAAACTAGTATTTAATGATACTTCCCACCAAGTACCATCAAAAGAGGATAATTCAAGATGAAAAATACATGACAGTTCGAAGATATATGCTTGTTGTAATTTATGACAGTAGTGTATAATGAGAGCTAACAGTAGGCAAAACCCAATATTCAAAGTCAATCACTGATTATAAATGCAAAACCAGCATCAAGCAGGCATAAATAAGCATGTAACAATCAAACTAATATGAGCCAACATCCAAACATGTGAGAAATGTCTATCAAAAAAGTCGGTACATCCCCCAATCAACAAGAAAAAATGTGCATACCACTGCCAAGACCTGGCACAAGTCAGTGTTTGCTCAATGAATACAAAGCCAAATCAGCCCAAGTACATCTATACGGACCTAGATATATCAATCATACATAATTCACAAGGAGATCCCGATCTCAAAGATCCAAAATCTCAATATGCATAACCTGCACTGCTCAATGTCTAATAAGCGTACAAAGACGCTCTCAATGGCACAAAACCGCGCACTGCTCAATGTCTGATAAGCATACAAAGATGCTCTCACTAGCACAAAATTTGTAAGTGTCAATAAAATAACCTCAAAAAAAGCATGTAAGAGCACCAATGATGGAGTATCCAAGATCATACATTAGTAAGACATCCAGACCATATGAACGGTTAAGTATCTAATGATAGCATCCAATGTCATGAAGACAATCCCAGTCAATCTCTGACGAGCCAGAGTAAAATTAAAATAAGCTCCAGAATATCAAAAGTCAGCCCAAATGAATCTCTAGTAGCATTCAAGTCCAAATAATGTAACTAGCATGTGTAGATAACATAAGCATCAAGCATGTACCAACGGGTCATACATAGACCATAGGTATAACCTCTGTCATAAAGCATGCCAGTGTAGACCAATGTCAAGTAAATTCCAACCAATGTGGAGCTCAAACAAGGCTCAAAATACATTCTCGAACCATCCAAAGCATTTTCCAACATTCATTTGCATCCCAATAGTCATATGAAACACCCGAGAAGCACCCGTGTGACCAATAGGCAAAACATAAAGTGACTAAATAAGCTTCAGCCCTGGAGTGTACAACAATAATTTACTGTATAAAACTGATTACTTCAGGCCACTAAATCATCTCCAAATGATGGCCAAATAATAGGCATACATTCCCCTAACATTCGGGGACCATTCGGGACCAATCAAGCATCAAATGTCAATGCTGTCCAAGCATAAACATAAAGTGTTGATGTAACATTGTTTATGGCTGCCTATGGACTATGGAAAATAGTCCTAGACTGAGATAAATAAGTCCACAAATCAATGCCAATGATAAACCACCAATGATGAGCATCAAGGGGGTGTTCCCAAGTGCCAAATGAAGTGTTTTCAAGCTGCCAATCAGTGCTAAGGGAGGGCTGAAGTAAAAAACACATAGACCATGTAGTTTCTGAAACTCTGTATCATGCAACCTTACTGCAATCAACCAAACATGCAGTCTAAAATCTGTAGACTGTCAATGACCAGTAGCTCTTTCAAGGCCAAAATTGAGCTGTATACATGTCATACATGCTCCAAAAACTCTCAGACATCTGCTAGTACATGTAGGAGTCCATACATGATCATGCGGGCATAGTTCAATTCATGTACATCAAGTACAAGTGTTCAAATGTCATGCTTACAAATTGCAGTCAGTCAATACATAGATTAACCAAGGTTTATTCCACCTCAAAGGATCCTCGAATTACTTCATACATGCGCTATCCAATGTAGGGTTCAATACATGACCATACAAACAACCATAGATACTTTGTCTTCAATAGACAATATCATAGAATGCATTCCATGTTTGTAACTAGCCAAAACAATGTCAATGCATTTTTTTCAAGCTTCAAACTTTAGCTTTCATGAGCATTCAATGCTCATCTTAGTCCTCCAGACATTCAACACGCATATGCCATGTCATACATTTGTCAAAAGCTAACCGATGTTATGTAATGCTTCAAGACCAATGAGTACTTGCTATCCACAGTTTTATGATAGTTTTCAGCCTATCATATACTTCCATATCTGAGTATTTTCTTCAGGAAATTGCAACTCAAATGCATAAGCCATAATACATATGTCTTCTAGGATGTATCTACATTGCAATGGAGCCAAGAATGCATGTCAGATAGCTTCAATACTTCAACCAAGATCCAATGTATGCTGTATATTCACTATTTACAACAGGTCATTCTATGTTCCAGGTCTGTGTACCTATGCATAACCTTCAAATTGAGCTTCCATCAATGCATTGCCATGTCAGGACTTCAAGTACCTTCTAGAGTGTGTATCCAAGCTATAGATCACTCGAGTAGTGATTATTTTATTGACTGGTAGCCATGGAGATCTCTTGCAGTAGCAAGCGCAATAACGCGATGTAACTTGGGGTGTATTCCAGCAAGTCTTCAGCACACTGATGATTAGTGCTCTCTCTAATGTGGTCAATGAAGCCTCCAAATGCTCTAGATAGGACCCATGCACACTCCAATAGCAAAGAGAAACACAAATGACCTAATACTTACTCAACATGAGCAATGACAGCCTACTCCTCTTCATAGAGATCCTATCTCTTCAATATTAAGGTCTTCTTCAATTTGTTCAGCTGGCAGAGAGCCATGACTAACTCTAATTAGGTCACACCGACTAACCCGACTTATTAAATATCCACACATGCTGATATAGCTAGACATAGCTAAGACACTGTCGGTTGCACACAAGAGCTTGAAGTCTCAACAAAATCATGATGGAAAACAAGTAAACATATGTGGGAAGTAGTGGAGAAAGATGTGTGAGCTCATGACAAATGTGGCTAGCACACTGTGAGTTGCACTTCTACAAATGGAGTTTTAGAGACACTGTAAAATGTTTCTAAAAGTGAAAGATATTATTCAAGTATCCAAAAGTGTACAAACGTCCAATTACAAATCTTCTTCAAGCAATAAAGGAAGCATGGGAAAAAAGGGATGTTACTTCCTATTTGATAAGATAGAGATAGAATTCAATCTTTGCATTTTTGAAATAAAAGGGCAAATGATATAGATCTAACTCTTGCTTTTTAGGTAACACAACACATTCTTCTTATCCAAGAAGAGTTCTCAAAAGCATTTTTATGTAGTCAAAGTTCTCAAAAATCTTTTTTCAAAAGAATTGCAGTCATCTCGACTTATTCCCTCTTATGCTTCTATAATAACTAAGAGCAATGAATGGTCAAAATTTGAGGATCTTTAGGTGAAATGCAACACTTTTAGTCTCTTTTTATGATGGTGGTATGACCATCAACTTGAGCTTGCTTTCATTGGCAATCGCCTCATGATGACCGCTAAATAGCAATGTAGTTAGTACCTTACATGTAGATCCTACTTATCATGCCTCCACCTCTCTTCGCTTCATTATTCTTGCTCATAATTTGAATTCACCACCAGATTTGTAACATCACCAATTGATTGATAAGATTTTATTGAAGGAAATTACGTATAGCTAGTTGCTTTGCAGAACCTTCCTTCCTTTATAATCTGACTACTTACCTTTGTGGGATGACTAGAAAATTGACTAATTTTAGATACTTTTGCTAGAATAAATTCAACCCTCATTTCAACAATTGTCTGATTCTTAGATATGTAAAACACTAAATCTTGTATATAACTAATCCTAGTGTTCATATTTTATTCTTTTACTCAAAGTGTAACAACCACAAGAGTTGAAACTCCTCCAACTTTTGGAAGAATGCTACATCTTGTGCGAGAGAAAGGTAAGAGATATAAGCTCAATCAAATGTTACATATATAGTGGTAAAAGGTTAACGCTCTCATCAATTATTCAATCCTTTAAATTATAATTTACTTCATGTACTCTCAAAGTTTTACCAAGTGAATGTAAGATAACAAAGGTGACAAAAAATGACAAACAAGAGCAATGCCAAACTCAAGAGTTGAAGGTAATATTGATAATAATTTGTTGTCCGCATGTGAAGATTCATAGCTATGGTAACATCAAGCCATCAAGTTCACCATAGAGCCTCATAAAAGATTCAAAGATAAGAAAAAACCATTCACAATAAGATCCTAGTAATCTAATTCCTTAGATGAACTTGCAAATTGCTTCGTCAACATGCACATAGTTTTTAGCAGCAATATAGTTCTTCTTCTTCAACAACTTCATTAGTACCAATGAGGCATTGTGCTTCAAATGTCTAGGATAAAATATTTGAGTATACCAAGCATTCAATGAGTCCAATTTCTTATTTTCAATCATCCTTTTGATATCTCATTCTTTGAACTTCAACTATGATAGGCTATGAGCCATGTTGCATGGCACTATTATTATTCCAAAAAGAAGAAGAGAAAAAGAGAAAAACTACATATGCACTCACAAGCACTACACCTTGCACCTAGCAGCCCTTAAGTTAGATGCATTTAATGACCTTTGTTAGCCCTCTCTACCTCTAACTGCTAGCCCTTTTCTCAAAAATTTTCACATTTACTTAGGGTATATCAAAGGTAAGATATACCTAGGGAGTCTTGACTTGCCTTGATTACATGTCTCCCTAAGTCATTTGCACTTTTTCCTTTTTTACTTCATTCATCCCAATGCTAGTAAATAAAGTTTGAGACTCAACTGAAAAGGTACTTCAATAAAAAATAGCAATTACCTCAACTACCACATGTCAATGATCTAATGGGGAACTATGCTCTCTTTAACTCGGGATTGGACTCCAACTAATTTCCATCCTATCTTTTACGTTTTTTGCATGCTCTTCTCCTTTACCCCAACAATGATAATTCTGTCCATCTTCAACAATTCAAGCTACTTTGCTTCATTACCCATCATTAAAATAGAAGAACCCATGGAGCACTTCTTTAAACTAAGTATTAGCCTATACAAGCATGTGAACTCACTTAGTATTTGCACAATAACCTATATGTGGTTTTCGGTTCTCAAGTGTGAGACAACAATTCATGCTTGCTTACAGATTGCTCCATCTCCCAAACCAGCAATATCATATTTCTAGTGTACACAATAGAAACTAGTACTCTCTCAAAAAGTGAATGCATGAAAGGTCAAAAAAGTGGATGCTTCAAATACTACCATTGTTAGTGTGCTAATGGAGGAGGATTCCAAAGGATGGTTCCAACCTATTTACTATGCTTGTTTGTGATTGCAAATGATAGAAAAGAATTACTATGTCATAGAATGTGAATTCTTAGGGATGATTTATTCTAGTAAGAAATTCTAGAATTATCTATTGGGCCATCCCTTTGTCTTTCATGAGGATCATTCGGCCCTTGCTTATGTGGTGAAGCAGTAGAATGTTACTAGTCACTTGGTTCACTAGATCCTTTTGCTTTGGGAGTTTAAGTTTCAGGTTGTGCATTGTCCCATGTCTAATATGTGGTGACAAATTTACTTTCTCGACTAGATATGGGTGAGGTCCCAATAGGTGTAGATGATTATTTTCCCAACTCTTAGCTCATTGTGATATCAATGATTGAGACTTTGACAAGTGGGCCTGTAAATCCTCCGTGGACTTGGTATGAGGAAATGCTTACATTTCTAACTATGGCCAAAGTCCAACATCACCTTTCAATGGATCAATGGAAGTAGTTGGCACTCCAAACCTAGTGGTTTGAATACATGTTGGGTCAACTTTATCACCAAACTTTGTCCAATGTTCTATAAAGGGTGGTGTTGCTAATGGAACATAAAGTTCACATGGATGAAACTTAGCAAGTTGTCACTGGTGGTCAATTTTTTGGCAAAGGAGGTAACCATTTAAAAGATCCAACAACCTAGATTGTGGTGGCCTATAATGCATGGTGATGTGCAAAAATGGGTCCATAAATGTTATTCTTGTCAATTAGTTGGAGTAGCCTTTGGACGAAAATAGGGTACCACTCCACTCCATTATTTTGTTGGAGCCATTTCAAAAGTGGGGCCTTGATTTTGTCTGCCCAATCAAGCAAATGGCATCTAGCACTAAGAATAGGTACATTCTGATAGCCACCAATTATTGTATGAAGTGGGTAGAGGCATGGATCTTAAAGGATAATTCTGTGAACTTTGGAGCCTGTTATCTTTTTCAGGATATTCTAACCTAGTATTGCTATCGAATTGAGTCGGTGAGTGATCACGGAGGTCACTTCATTGATAAGGTGATCTAATCATCTTTTTCATGGTGATCCATAAGAAATCCCCCCCTGTAGGACCACCCTCAAGAAAATGGATTGGATAAATCTAATAATAAAATTTTGTGCAAAATCTTGACCAAGTTGGTGAAACATTATCAAAAAGATTGGGATAACAAACTTTGGGTCGCATTGTGGGCCTCTCAGACTTCTTATAAAGTGGTTACTAGTCTTTCCCCATACAAATCGGCCTTCAGGCTAGAAGTTGTCACTCCCCTTGAATTTTTGGTACCTTGCATGCAAACTGTGAACTTGAATTGGATCCTTCTAGAGGAGTCCCTACCTTTCTCACAAGATTTTGTGGCCCAATATGACGAGGACTAGATCAAGATTTCTTAACTTCTATTTGAGGTCAAACTGCAATAGAAGTATCAAGATGATTGTCTTTTTAAGAAAGTGTATATTCAAACATGGCCAAGTAGTTTAGGTATTCAACACCCAATTAGGCAAGCTTCCAAAGAAATTCAAATTCAAATGGAGTGGCCCATTTTGGGTTTCCACGATACTAGATTGAATGCCTTTTATCTCACAAAGCCTCAAGGAAATTTTATTTCAAAAATAATTAATGGATTTTGAGTGCCCATTTCCCTTATTCGAATGATTTTGAAATGTCTTAGGTTTCTTCTACTCTTTAGGCCACAAATGGATCATTTGACATCACAGTCTCAATGGTCATGGGTATCCAAGTCAAGATGGCTCCAATGGGTGGATTGTACGGCCTATGTGGTAGGTATACCTCTTCTTTGTGAGCTCTTCTCTACAACCATGGTGGCCAACCATGTTGTAGCCAAATGTGGTGGGTGCTTTAGACTTGAAACTAGACTAATGAAAATGGTGGGGTTTGAGAACCCCTCATGCTATTGGCAATGATGATGGTGCGATCAATTTAGACTTACAACAAAAAGTATTTGGCTAGTCCAACCAAAAGGACTAGTCTAGTGAATAGTAATGGTGCTCCTCTAAGAGAAAATAGGAGGTTTAGACACAGGGTGCAGACTCAAAATCAACTCTAAACATTAGGAAGTGTTCTTAACTAGTCTAGTTGTAGGAGCAACTCACAACACTGGAGGCATTGGTGTCTAAGCACCTAATGCAAATTTATACTCTCAAGGATAATCACACCCACTAGATGTAGCATATGGATCATCTAGGGTATCACTTAGGACTGGCTTGTGTTAAGTGGGATTGCTTGTAGCAAGAGCTATGACAAGTGGCCTAGTACATTGAGGTACTAGCTTCAAAGCTCCTCTTCTACAATGTTTTGCAACCTTTGTCCTAGAATTGAATGGACTAGTGGATCGGCAATATCATTTAAATTATCATCCATTTCTGCCATTACCTCATTTGTGATTAGTTGGTCAACATGGTCTACCACTTCCTTTAGTTCTAATGCCTCTCCTTGGACAATGTTGCTTGGTTCCTATTCCTATTCCACCTCTAGTTCAAATGCAAGGTCTATTTTGTGCTACAAGTCTAGTTCCAAATGCTCCTCCTAAGTCTCCCTTCATCACTGCCCAAGATGAGCTAGCTCTAGACAAGCACGGTGACATCAAAGACTGACTATTGTAGTGGGTTTGAGTCCACCGATGAGTGCCATGTGTTGGGTGCTCGGACAATGGGTGGACCAAATGACAAAGATTCAAGAGTCATGTATTTTGAATCATGCTCATAACAATCTATCAATTGAGAGAATATAACTAAATGATGTAATCAATACAATGTAATATGCATGATGCCAAATGTAATGAAATATCTTGAGCAAACTATTCTTAGATCTTCTTGTGTACTCTATATTATTTCATTTCTTTATGAAATGAAGTGATGAAAGTAAAGTGTGTAATTCTATGTGATAGGGTTGGATATGATGGACTCTAGTATTTCTTAAGTATATTTATTCCCGATTACAGCTAACTCTCTTCAAAGACATGGCTCCTTTCATCAAACACTATGATGAGTACCAACTACTAAACTCCCCATTAGGAAGGAAAAAATGGAACTCTCACCTAGAATCACCCCCCAATCCTTTGAGAAGTGGGAGATACACTTTATGGGACCAATTAGCCTTGTTGCCCAGTATTCTCATGCCTGCTACATTATTATAGCTAAAAAATAGATGACTAAGTAGGCACATGCTAGGGCCACTAGGAAGAATAATGCCAAAACCATGACAAAGGTCTTATGGGATTAGGCCATCTCACACTTTGATTTCTCTATCATGATTGCTAGCAATAAAGGAACTCATTTCTAAAATGAGGTTATTAAACATATCCTATCCACATTTCTCATCCTACATCAAAAGTCTAGCCCTTACTACCCTCGAGTGAATAACCAAGTAGAGGTAACTAACAAAATCCTTGTTAGTGTCTTAACTAAGATAATCTCATCCTCACGATTAGATTTTCACCACATCATATCTCCCCCCACTGACATAATGGTGTCAGTGGACAGTGAGTCAGAGCTCTGTAATCTCCCTGTCCATGGAGATATCGTTGTACCACTAGGGCTTGTCAATGCAATACTTTGATGCGAATCAACTATAAGAACATGTGTAGAAGGCATATCTGATGGCATTGCAGTCGGCGATGCATACCAAGATGCCATCTCATCAAAGATAACATCTCTGCTGTGACTAGTGTCTCTAGAGTAGAGGGATCATAGCATTTATATACCTTCTTCTCCTGCGACTAACCAATAAAGACGCTTATGTGCTTTCGGATCTAGCTTCTTTCTCTTCTCATCAGGGATGTGCACATGAGCAAGACAACCAAATACTTTCATGTGACTGATATCAGGCTTGTAGCCATACAACTTCTCAAATGGTGTTATATCATGAATACTTATAGTGGGAGTCTTGTTCAAGATATACATAATTGTCATAATAGCCTCAGCCCAATAACAGAGTAGCATCTTCTTCTCATTCATCATGGCACGATCATCTTCCATTAATACCTTGTTCTTGCGTTCAACTACCCCATTTGGCTGTGGAGTGTAGCTGCATGTAAGCTGCCTATGTATACCATTTTTAGCCAAAAAACTATCAAATTCATTTGAGACATACTCTCCACTACTGTCAGATCTCAAACAAGAGATATAGCAATCAAATTCCTTTTCAACCTCTTGCTTAAATTGTTGAAAAACAACAAACACCTCATCCTTTGTTTTCAGTATATAAACCCAAGTATAGCGATTGAAGTCATAAATGAATGTCACATAATACCTAGAGCCTCCCATAGATGCATTATGGGTTGGCCCCCACACATCAGAGTGAACCAACTGCAACGTTCACTTACTATTTCTTACATGTTTGACAAACGGCAACCTTGACTGTTTAGCAAACTGACAAGCATCGCAGACATGACCAATATCCGTGTAAGCAAACTTGGGTAGACATGTAACAAGATATTTTTTCTACATCATTTGCAATCGATGAAGATTAACATGCCCCACTCTCTTATGACATATTTCTAAATCTCTAATTGTGCCAGAGCCATGGGCAAACATGGTGATTTCAGTTGTGGCAAAGTGTCATCAAGTGTAAACATCCTTTCATTCCACGAGCAATCAATTTGTAGCCATTAGCAAACTCCTCAATGAAGCAACCATGCTTATTAAACCTAACTCGCAAATTCTGCTCAGTCATCTGGCCCACAGACAATAGATTTTTAGTAATTGACAGGAACATGCAATACATCATGTAAGTTTTTCTTCTTGCCATCATGGATTACCAAAGGCACTTTGTGTTTATGTTCAATCTATGCTACGTGTCATCCCCTGTGCATACATAGCCATTACTCTCAGGAACCATGTCAATAAACCAATCACCATGAGGTGTCATATGATTCGATGCCCTTGAATCAATATACCAAACTACATCCTCAGTAGACTTCTCAGCAGCCCTATCTTTCACATATATCATGGCAAACATTCTATCCCCTAGAAGCATCATTTGTCTGACTGAATGATGCATAATGTCCATGCTACTTGCCCTTTTGATTGCCCTACTTCTTCCAATAGTCCTTGGCAATATGACCAAATTTTCCACAGTAGTGACAATCCTTATCCTTATTAGGATTGTCAGATGGATGCTGCTGTTGCCAGAAGCCTCTCCCTTTAGGGCTAGGTCTCCCCCTATCTCTGAAATTTCCTCCTCCTCTTGCATTTGAACCTTGGTGGTCTTCTCTGCTAGAACCATAACCTCTACCATGGCTTCCACATTTGCGTTGATGCGAATAAAAGACAGCATCCTTGCCCTTGGAGCTACTGAAGCTTGTAGCCAAGCGAAGTTTAATTGCCTCATGAATAAGCAATGCAACCAACTCATTGAAATCTAGCATTTTAGCCCACACATAGATGGAAGTATCAAATGACTTATATTCAGATCCCAAACCATTTAATGTAACTGCATGTCTTCATCCTCAACCTGTGTACTAACGGATGCCAGATGATCCACAATAGTCTTAATCTCTATGACATAATCTTGTATAGATCTGCCTTTTCTTTCCATATTGTTGAATTTCTGCTTTAACTGTATCTTCCTAGCACTGGTAGTTGTGCCAACATACCTGATCAATATGTTCCATGCATCTATTGGCGACTTGCAGTTCATGATCTGCATTTCCATAGCATCTGAGATACATAAAGATAACCAGTGTAGCACCCTACGAGCTCTTTCCAACCAAGCTCGGTGCACTCATCTTTTTTCAACTATAGGATACGCTTGCCGCATAGAGTATGCAAGCACGGGTACTGTTAGTGTAGTAATACGCGGGCGGCTAGGCGGAGGCGCCTTTACCCCCAACAACCTCCCACTTAAAGGAGAATTTTCCCCAGTGAGGAGTGAAAAAGAAAAAGAAAAGATAGTACAACATGTACACATGGACAATAGAATGAGGAAAGACACCATCTCATCCCACGCCCATCAATCTCCTAAGGAAGGCAAAACGTTAGGCTAACTGTAGTTGGGTTAGGGGTTAGGCTAACTATGGTTGGGTTAGGGGTTAGGCTAACTATGGTTGGGTGAAGGGTAAATCTGGAGGGGGGGTAAAAGTAGTGGGGGGGCTATAATTGGAGGGGGGACTAAAATTGGAAGGGGAGCTAAAATTGGAGGGGGCTAAAATTGGAAGGGGGGCTAAAATTGGAGGGGGGGACAATTTTGGGCAACCGGGCGAGCAGGTGGGCAGGAGGGGGGGAAGGAGGAGCTGGCGGAGGAGAGGGGGAAGAGGTGGTGGCAGAGGAGCTGGAGGCGGCAGAAATGGTAGCGGGGCGGCGAAGGAGGGCGAGGAGGAGAGGAAGGGGAGGGGCATCCGAGGCGGAGGGAGATGGAGGTCGATGAAGGAGGGCGAGGAGGAGGGCAGCCACAGAGCGAAGAAGATGGAGACGAAGGGAGCGCAGGCGAAGAAGATGGATCAACCGCGGGCGTGCAGGTAAGGCCGTTCGTTTTTTTTTTGCCGTTAGTTTTTTCATTTTTCATTTTATTTTATTTTCTTTAATTTTGTTTGTTTGTGAATTTGTGTTTGTTTTTTTGTTGTTTTGTGTGTGTGTGTGTGTTTTTTTTGGGTGTTTAAGTATTTATTAGTGGTTCGTATGTGTGTGTTGTGTTTTTTTGTTTTTGTTTTATTTATATTGTGATGTGTATGGGGTTTTGTTTTGTGTTTTTTTTGTTTTTTGTTTTTTTAATTTGTTAATTATTATGATTTTTTTCTTCTCTTTTTGGGTTTTTTTTGGTTTTGTGGGTATTTGTTGGATTGATGGTTATTATGGTTAGACAAGTTGAGCGCACCCCCATCCCGCGTACATGCGCGGGGTGGGGGTAAAAAAATTTGTAGCGGCGGGATCAGACAGGGCGGGGATGGCGACAGGTGAGGCACCGAGGTCACGGGGCGTCTTGAGGCACGTAAAACCAAAAACAAGAGTGTTCATGCGCGACACAAGAAACGCGACCACACGACGAAAAGGAAGAAAACTTAATAAAACCCAAACCGCACGTCGGATTGAAAAACTGTAAAAAGAAAAAATATGTCGGGAGACAAGGGAAAGATGATAGAAAAATGTGACACTAGTTCCAGAGCAAAATCAGGGTGTTCTCATGGGAAAAACACAAAAAGCAGACCTAAAAAAAATACGTGTATTAATATCAGAAAATCCGTGCATCGGAATGAAGTGCAAAAAGAAGGAACAAATGTATCATGTCAACACACAGTTTTGACCAAGATATGACGCGTTCACATGGGAAAAACCCAAAAATCGTACCCGAAAAGGGACTCGAAAATTAATACGAGAAGAACCAATTTCCGGAACGAAGTGCGATAAACATGAAAAATTTTCAAAAGAAAGGGATACACAGGGCTGGTGCATCAAAATCAGTTTGGGGGGAATTGGGAGGGGTTCATATGGGAAAAACACGAAAAACATACCAAAAAACTCTCAGAAAAATTAATAACTAAAAATCTAGCAGTTGAAAGAGGGGGGAGAAAAAAGGAAAAAGTGGAGGGAAGGCTGGTAGGATATAACTGTCAAGTTAAACTGGAAGTCCGATGAAAATAGGGCAGGTTCACATGGAAAAATATGAAAAATAGGTACGGAAAAGACCCGAAAACTTGTAAAAATTAATAACGGACCAACCGTGCATCGGAATGACAGAGAGGAAAAATGTCAGGGGAAATGTGTTGGACAGGGTTGGCACATCAGATCAGGGTTCCGAAGCAATAAAGACACATTCACATAGAAAACCGTTCAATTTACGGGAATTGCTTCAAAAATTAATAACTCAAGAACTGTCTATCGGAATAGGAGTTGGAAAAAATGAAAAATGGGTAGTTCGAAGGGACAAACAGGGATGTAAGGTTGGATGTGAGTCTCAGTGAACATAGGGTGCGTTTGCATGGAAAAATCACAAAAAAAGGATAAAGAAAAGCGGTCAAAGAACACATCCGAGGACAGGGTGAAATAGAACGGAAGAGTGGGGAAGGGACCCCATCAAGGTAAATGAAGTCATGGCATAGATGCATGATCATAGCAGGGTATATGCATGGGGATATGCAACATAGACGCACAAGGACGCGTCCCCACACTTAAAACCTTAACAGGAAGGATAAACAGAACATCAAGGATCTAAGACCACACATCAAACCAACCACGAACGTCCCCACACTTAAGACATGATCGTCACTGAGAAACAGAAGGTGTAGGGTTAGAAAAACTTGGCCCATATTGCTGAGGAGTAATGTCGACTATTGAGGTTGTGTCTTGTGTCGTTGTCGGCTACAGGAGGTACCAAGGTGTCTTCACAGCACATGTCCAACGTCCTTCGTGGCAGGGACCACGCGGCAGCGCCCAGGGAGGTAGCTGGTGGAAGGAATTGCAGGAAATTCGTCGATGACGAGGGATATTGCACTCAACTCACAATCACTCAAATGGAATGAAAGAACAGTCACTCGCCCCATTACTAACATCACTCGAGGAAATAATGATGAAACCCAGAGCTCACACCCCGTTTAGGAATCGACAAGGGGGTGGTGTAGAGGGAGTATGCCAGAGTGTACAATTAATGGTGCATTAGTTCGTCCAACCCGTCTGGCATAGGTGCAAGGAGAAAGGCCAGGGAGCCTTGTAGTGCAATATACAGAACAAAGTGACATGTCCTGTGTTGATGGTAGAGACCCATACCGTGGGTACATGGGGAAATGAGAATGTACCTAACTCCAAGGGTCATAACGTCCCTCAATCCTCACCTCTCGATAATTGATTGAAGAAACACCAGTCACACTCAGCCCACCCTCTGTCTCACACTCTGTTGAAAGATACAGAGGGCAGCCCATTCCTGAAACCCATTGATGTAATCCTCACCATCACTTGTGCAGAGGTTGTATGCCTTGATGGTGCAATTGTGCATTCCACCTTGTGCCGGCATACAATGCAAGAAGGAAGGCCAAGGAGCCTTATGGTAAAGTGCACATGAACAAATCGTGTGTTGTGCATTGAGAGGCCCATCCTGTGCATGCAACACTCCGTTCACACATCTCACCTCTCATTTGATTTAAAGGGAAAAACTGGTCACTCACCCCACCCTCTGTCTCATGCTCTGATAGATACAGAGGGCAATCCATACTCACATCCCCATCCTGTTAGGATGAAAGCTCATATCACTCAAGGGGTTGGTGAAGAAGATCATGTCAGCTGTTGTTGTCATCAGGATATTGAAGATGAGGCGTACCCGGGGAGGCAGCCAACAAGTCTCGTACTTCAATGATTTGTAAAAAAAGGTCATTTGTTAAGAAGGACAGACGGACCGATATTGCAGAGACAGCACACCCAGGGAGATGGCTTCAAATGACCTACTTTGAAGGTTCTATTGGTGAATCAGCTATCCTGAATTGTGGGGCGTTACCACCTTTTCCACAGTCAGCTTCCCGCCCAAGGGTGTTTCCACCTTTTCTTGGAATGAGGCCTGTTATGACAGGGATTTTCTTCCTTTTCTCCCATAATAGTTTTTTTTCTATTTTTTCTGTTTTTTTTTTCGTTAAGAATGAGAATGGTAGAAATACCATGTCTTAGGACCAACCTCGCCACCGTTGTTGGATCAGACGAGAAGAGAACAAGGTCGGGTTAAGATGTATCTGTGAGGGGCTAGCAGAACGAGACCGCCTCATGAGGAGAATCATAAGGGCTATCAGAAGCACAATGAGAAGGATAGTGCGATGCCCAGAAGGGGGAGGGTGAGTCGACTGTGATTGTCAAGATCCTCAGGGAGGGAAGTACTTCTTCAGCGATAGCCATTTATCAGGAAGGGATCATCAGAGGCATCAACGGTCTGCACCTGCACATAGCCGTTAGGATTGACAGCAAGTACCTTGTATGGCCTATCCACTGCTGTTGAAGCTTGCCAGGAAACTTGCCAAACCTTGAATCATAGGCCAGGACAAGATCACCTTCTTTGAACTCCTTGTGCTTGATGAAATTGTCATGATAGACTTTACGTCGCGCTTGACTGGTTTCCATGCACTGTAGGGCCATCCGCTATATCTCATCCAAGCATTCCAAGTGCAGGAGATAGCGTTGCAGTGACTCAGCATCTCCCAAGCATTCTTTAACTAACACTAGCAAAGAGGGAAATTCCAGTTCAACAGGGAAGACGGCTTCTGTACCATACACTAGCTGGAAAGGGGTTTGTCCTGTAGCTGCCTTATGGGAGGTTCTATATGCCCAGAGGGCCTCTGTAAGTCGATCATCCCAGTTGCAACGATGTGCGACAATCGTTCTTGTCAGGATCGAGTAGAGGATGCGATTGGTAACTTCAACTTGGCCATTGGCTCTGGGGTAGTAGGGAGTGGACTTGCGATGTCGAATCTTATATGGTTCCATCAGCTTCTCCATGATTTTGTTAAGGAAATGAGTACCTCTATCACTTACATGTCAATATGGATAATATAGGTCAAAACATCAGTGAGAAGATTCCCTAAACCTATACAACTAGCAATATGAAGCATTGCTTTGCTAAGGACTCAATCCTTATATGAATGCAACATCACATTATCTTCTAATGGAAATTTACAATTTAAAGCAAGTACATGAAATGAAGTGGGGGCAATGCAAGAAGGATCATCCTCTAGCATCATAATGGCATGTCATTGCTCTACATTGGTCATGATTTGCCATCCCATTCTTTCACATTGTGCTCATAAAGTAAACCAATGCTACAAGAACAAGGTTTCAGTTTATGTAAGATGATCGATATTGACAAGTTCATCAAGTGTTGTCTCACAACACTACTACATTTGAATGAGATGATTAATCTTCCCCCCTTCAATGCCTACTCTTGTGAAACCTGAGTTGCAATGAGCTCCCTAGTGATTGAGGAAACCTTAATGAATATGAATTCATATTCCTCCCTTGAGCATGGTAGATACTCCACATCATTTGCAGTATTTTCATCGAAGAGACCTAGGTCAAATCATTCATATCTATGCATGAGTAGATTTAAGGTGTTATCTAGAGATTGAATACATGTGATTATGTCATCATTAGTATCCACAACCATGCTGGCCACTAGTTCTAAGAGAGACTACCTCTCATAAGAAGGTTAGAGGCCCATAGGGGAATTTGGGGCTGATTTGATCAAGCAATGTGATTGTTTGACCCTAGCTTATTGTAGGCATTGAATTGAGAATGCTCTTAGGGTCATATGGGGGTCTTACACCCATTGGTGACTTGGGCTTAAGAGTGAGAATGGGACGTGATTTTGGAAACCCTTAGCATTTCCTCGCAATTAGGGATGGATAGCCTATATGGGTTTGTCAGCTCAATGAACTACAATTCTTTGTGGATCATTTGACATCATTCAGAAGCCTAGACTTTTTGTAGGATTGACTAGTGGTGCTTGTGGCTCTTTTGTTTTGTAGGCTTATTGAGGTACATCACACTAGGTGGTGATGGTGGTTATCGTGCTTGTCTCCTTGGTTGTGGAAGCTTGGCATCCTAGGATTTTGGTTGGGGGGATTTTGGGATAGCCTTGTGTGTGAGCTTAAGCAAATCAGATCTGTTTATTGCAAGCATAGTAGCCTTGTGCTCTAACTAGAAAATCAGGAACTCATCGAGTTGGATTTGGGACATAATGGTTGCACCACCACCACCATACTTGGTTAAGGGTTTGTTTTTGTTGGAGATGCGCATATGAGTGAGCATGTTTTCTTTTTTCATTTAGTGTGGGCACCCACTCTT
Source organism: Lygodium microphyllum (assembly GCF_053477565.2). Classification (NCBI taxonomy): domain Eukaryota; kingdom Viridiplantae; phylum Streptophyta; class Polypodiopsida; order Schizaeales; family Lygodiaceae; genus Lygodium; species Lygodium microphyllum. The sequence continues at coordinate 132,638,137 of NC_141157.1, forward strand.
GATGGTTCATATTGGACTGATATATATGACTAATTGGTTTACTATGGTCTATGTAAGCTTTGAGAAATTCTTTGAGGAGAGTATCATTGATATTTTTTAGGGGTAAATTGAGACGTGTGGGGAGTGTTAGTGGTACTGCCTTCTCCACGAGATGTTAGTAATCTTGCTAAAAGTTGTGATGATCTTGATGTTGGGTAACTCTAGATGAATACGTTGTAGTTCAAGGTTGACTATACACTTGGTTAGTCATTTAAATGGGCATCCCAACAACACCTCATTACTCGTAATAATGAGTGTTAGGAAACATGTATAAGATAGTGTGTAGACTTTTAGTCTCAATAATCAAGATGACTTGACATTTTCCTAATAATGCATAAGCATATCCTTTCTATGGATTTAATTTTGGAGTCGTTGGCATAAGTGATAGTTGCCTAATTCCTGTCCTTTCATTTTATGTTAGAACATTGCAATCAATGCCTACATTGATCAAGGTAGTGACTTTGTGAGATTTCCTTACAATTAGTGTGATATGTGGGTAAGCTGCAAGTATGGAGCTTTCACCTTTAGGGTTGAGTTAGGTGATTCTAACCACCCATATGGCAATAGTTGGTAATTCCATTATGGATTCATACATTGGATGATAATATTGTTTTGTTTAACTTTCATAAAAAAAGTCTATGTCTTCATCACTGTTCAATGTTTCAAGCTTGACATTACTAGTTCTACTAATCACACACACTCAAAAAGGGCCTAGACCTTGGAATTTGATTTTCTACCTATGCCCTCTGATGGAGTAGAGCAACACAAGGTCGCCTTTCTCAAAATCCTATTGCTTGATGTGTTTGTTAAATGAGGCCTTCCATCATGCTTTTTCGTAGATAAGATGTATATCACCAATAATCAGGTTTCTAACAATTGTTCTAATTCTATTAAGCAATTGGTCCAAGCTTTCCTACCTTCCCATCGCTCTTACATAGCCACTCTCAAGCTAAGGATAAAGAATTTGACTAGTATAACTACATTGACATCATAAGTCAATTTAAAGGGTATTTAGCCAGTTGTGGTCTTGTGGGTTTTGTGATAAGCCTAAAGCACTACCATCAACTTGTCCCAATTACTTTGAGATGGGGAGATGGTTTTGGTTAATGGATTCAATGCTTTGATTGCTCACAATCTCAATGGGATAGCCAAATCACGCGATCACCTACTCCCGTAAGAACTTTGATATTGTTCTCACATCATTTTTTCACATGGCCCTAGCCTTAGTCCACTTGGTCATGTAAGCAGTAGCAATGATAATGTATCATTTTTCCTCATGGCCCTAGCCACATCCCACTTGGTCATGTGATCAATATCAAGATAATATATCTAGCCTAAGAAAACTGAGCTATGGGACTTATAGGCCTTACAAAGCCTATCCTCCACTTTTCAAATGGTTGTCATGTGATAACTAGTGTTAGCTCCATCTTGTCCTTTCTAATTGGAACTTTCATGCATTGGCATTTGCCATAGTGCTTCAAAAACCTTGCATTATCATGGGAATAGAGTCAGCCACCACAATTGAGACTGTATCATTTTTTGAGTTGTGGAGTCTCCATCAAAATGATACCCTATAATTCCTACATGCACTTCAGCCACCAAAACTTAATGCATCTCATGCTCACATATACAATGCCTCAAGAAGCCATCTTGTCCTAATGGATATGACTATCTGGCAATGATGAGATGATAGAGTTGCATTTTGATTATGAGTCTAAAAAGTCAATCTTTTTCAATTGGCTAGTCAACTATTCCATTTTCCAATACTCAACAATGTCATTAGTCCAATGTGGCATGAGGTTGGCTTCAAAGAGATCTTCTACTTCAAACATTTTGAACAAATGTACATCTAGCAAGTCACTTGTGCAATGTATTTTTCTACTGGCTCTCCATTGGGTATTCGGTATAAATGGTCAGCCATGTAATGTTTCTTCCCCTTTCCTACTATGACTAAGAAGTTGAGTTCAAGAAGAAGTAGCAATTGTTGGGCTATGCGATCGATAACACAAGGCTTATTAACAAGATATAGTAGAGCTTAGTGGTCCACAAAGAAAGGGAAGGGTTTCACTAGTAAATAACATTGAATTTTTTTATGGAAAACACCATTTCCAATTCTTCTATTTCAATTGTGCAATAGTTCATTTTAGTGTCCCATGAGCTAGCGACTGGCAAAGCTTACAAGGTAGTCAAGCTTATGTTCTCTAGGTTAGTACAACACTGCTCCCATGGCAAACATTACCTTCCAAATGCAGTTAGAGCCTTTTTACTATTTCATTGGTGTGTTAACATTCTTCAGTCCATTCAAAAATAATCAATCACGTATATAGAGGTCGAACAATGAATGCGTACTTTAGCACAAACCATTGGTGTGTGGTGCCAAGGAATCATTAAAGTCCCTTGTAATTTGTCAATCGTGGCAATTGGACAATGACTCTAGCTTTCAAGAAGTTTGTTGCAATGCTATTCTTTGATACTACGTGCCCTAGAATGCATTCGTGTTTCACCCAAAATTGGCATTGCAAGGGGTTCAAAGAAAGACCGTATTGTTTAGACTATTCAAAGATTGCTTATACATTCTCAAGATAGTATGTCCAGTTGGTGTATATGAAAAGGTCATTTATAAACACTTCCAACCATTTACAAGTCACGTCTGTAATATTTCCACACAATAAAAGTTAGTTTGTTAGTTTGAAAGTTAGTTAGTCAATTAATAAGTTAGTAAGATTCCTAACTAAAGACTAACTAAAAAGTTTTAAAAAACTAACTAACGTTAATAATTAAGGATTTTTATTTAATTAAAAATATATTTTTAAAAAATCGAGAGTCGTAAATCCAATATTTATCTCGAATTGACAAGGACCGTAGCCACCCTTCACGTAAGTTACAATGTGAACGAGACTTATGAGCTATATTAATCACTAGTATTAATGTGTATAGTTTGGATGATCCAAAAATATTAGATTTTGGGAAAATTTAGTATCTTTTAAATATTTTAGATATTATACTAAAAAAAGATACAAAGATTTTTAGAACTGGATGTCATTTAAAAGAAAAGATAAGTGATGTTTTAGTTAGTTTTGGAGATTTTATCAAAAGAAAAAATAAAGAGAGGGATTTGCAAAATCATGCACGCCACGATCGCAGTCTACAGACAGAAAACAACACTTCGAACAGAGAAAAGAAGGAGTGAACTAAGAGCTTTCTAACCAAGTGTCTTGGGGTTTTACCCCCCCCCCCCCCCCTTAGGATCCAATAGAACCATCAGATTCATGATCTGAGCATCAGATCACTGATCTTTCCAAGTTCCCCCTCCGCAAAGAGCTTCACTTCTCAGCCACAAGCCCTCTTCTCTAATCCACTATAAATATGATGCATGGGGACGCACAAGAAGCAAAAGGAGACCCTGAGAGGCTGCAAAAGAGAGGTAGAGAGAAGGATACCCCTCCAAGAGATTGTGAAAGAGAGCTTGAGTGAGAGAGAGAGAGAGAGAGAGAGAGAGAGAGAGAGAGAGAGAGAGAGATAGAAGAGTTACCCTGAGAGGTTGCACAATTCCCTCTATCTCGATCCTCAATTTAATCATCTTCTCTTACACTCTCCCATCTTGAATCTATTCCACCTTCTTAATCTCAAGTCTACTTGCGGACGATGGCCCCCAAGCGAAGAATGTTACGTGTGGATGATGGCAATCCCATAGCCAACAATGAAGCTTCAAATGAAGGCATCACTGTCAATCCAATTGCAGTACCAGTCGTAAGTAATGTATTTCCAAATTGATAGATGCTTGTTTTGATCCTCGTATGAGATACATTAGGCTCCATACTATGATGCACAAGTATAGATCATTCCATCTCACGTATTCAAATGATCAAGCTTGCAAAGTGCATGCATTAAGGAAAGTTAATTGCACCTAGTTGCATATGGCTTGTTCGTTGATAGAGCAATTACAAGGAGGAATTGGTCAAGGGTTATGAATGGCATAATCATGACATTAAAAATTATGCATACAAGTGTTAAGTAAATTTTACATAGAATCACTCTTTGATCCCAAGGGGAAGAACATATATGTGATGGTAATGTTATCGTGACTATTCTTGCATTGTTTGGCAAGAATACAATTGGTTTTTTGTTGGTTGATCCAACAACATCCTAAATGCTTTTACATTCAACTTGTTGTTAGTTTGTTGTTTGGATGATTGTTCCAAGTGCTTGTGATTTATGCTAAATGCATGGCAAGGGTCTGTGATGACAAGTTGCCATGGGGATAAAGGAATGTTTTCCTAGAAAATGATACTAAGGCTGAATGCCTTGTTGTGCTGGATTCCTAAAGGATTTAATTAAGGAAGGATATATTGCACTGGTGGATCATCTCCATGATCGCACTACAAATTAATCCAAAGAGGGCATTGCTCAATTCATGGTCTGAAGGTGGAGTGGTGAAAAGGCCAACCACAAGAATGATGTTTCGCTCTTAGATAGCTTACGAGTCAGGTGGAGCTCTCGACACCCCTTGCTAGCTCTAGAATGGAGTTGAAGGCCTCCGTGGCTCCCAACATCGAGGCATGTTGGGAGATCCTATTCTAGATAAAGGATTGAATTTGTGGTGCCATGTGATTTGGACTAGTTACTTCTGCAATGCAAAAGAGATACTTCTGCTAGACAAAAGGAATACATAATTTCTCATGTATGGGCGGGAGACAAAGCTTAACTTGAAGATAAGTTAAGGAACTTGTTTGAACTTGTTTGTCAATAGAGTGCTTGCTCTATTTTCGTGTCTGTGCTATAAGTTATGCGAACAAACCATGTTCCCTAAAAGGCTTAATTAATGAAGCTGACTTTAAGTGTCACACATAAATGTGGTAGGACCTAATTAGAAAACTAAAGCTATTGAGGAAAGCGGGTCGGTAAAACCCCCGACAGGTCTGTCCTGCGGGGCATGATGGTCCCAAAGAACTGGGAGGCTTCTCACAAGATTTTTACCATCATTCGACCTTCAGGTATTGTTAGGTTAGAACCCAATTCATGCCATTTTAGGGGACCAGAATGGGACTATGCCCTATGGGCAGAGAGGTTGAGCGGCGCATCCCTCTCATTTCCCATTCTCTTTGAACTAAGTGCGGCATGGGTTTTCTTCGGCTTGGGTATCTCTGTGTAAAGTAGGATGTCTAGGATCCAATGTTAGAATGCTGTTAAGATACGAGTAGGATATCTTGGCCACTAGGAGTCCAAATTTTAGGTTGATCCTAGTGGGTTCGGCCATGAACATTCTGTTGCGAGGCGGATTCGGGAAACTCTAGGCAACAAAACTCGAAACATTCCATAGGAGTGCCAGGAAAAGACACTTAGATTCATTTCTCGATAGACCGCTAAAAGCGTGCATGGACAGTCAATGAGCGTGCACCTTACAATTGGTATCAGAGCCAAACTTCGTAATGGCACGTGATTGATTAATGTATGGTTCATAGGCATATCCTAAACAAAATAATCTAAGTGGTATGGCTTGATTGTTAGACACCTCCTGCACCCATAAATGCTGACATGCAAGAGAAGAAATTTTTCTCAAGCAAATTAAGGCACCAGAGTTTGATGGAGAAGAAATAGACATCGCAACAAAGGGAGAGATATGGACTGACTCAATGGATGATTATTTCTCTGCTTCAGGAACTGCTTCTACCAATCAAGCAATAATAGCCAAACTTAAGCTAGTTGGCCAAGCCCAGTCATAGTGGAAGCAATGGTACAAGGATCAAGGTGTTTTCGAAGCCGTTGTCACTTTGAAAGATGTTGTACGTGGACGATACCTTCTGCCAACCTACTAAACTTTGAGGATGAATGAATTTTTCAAGCTCAAGCAGCTAAAATTAACCTTAGAAGCTTACTACTTAAATTTTGTAACCCTACTAAAATATGTGCCACTTATAGATATTGCGTAGCAAGTATCCAAGATTTTCCATGGCCTAAATACTCCTCTGAACCACCCCATCTTGAAGCAATGCATCCAACGGACTTGCAAGATGCATTACTCCGAGGGAATCCAATCGTCCAAGTACTTGGATTGGGAAATTGTGACAAATATATTTCCCGAGATCTAGGTAAGAGATGCCATACGTGTGGGGAGATAGGGCACATCCGTAGTCTCTACCGTCGATGTTTCCACTATAATGAGCTAGGACACATCCAAGCAGACTGCCCTGATCTAAGTCTAGAAGACATTGAGGCTCCAAGAAAACAAAGCTACATAGGTGCAGTCTATGGATATATAGGGGAATCAGATGAAGATGAAGACCTAGAATCGACAACATCTCTTCAAGATGACTAGAAATCCTAGAAATTGTATCAACATGAAATACAACTTGTATTGGAATAAACTTTACTCTTGTAACTACAGTTAACCTGAGTAATATGAGTTGCATCTATTTTGAGCCTAGAACTTGCAAATGATTAGAGATACTCTGGCAAGGAATGACAATTATAATGTGCAATGAATTTCTCTTAAGTTGTTTCTTCTCAACTAATATGGATTGGGTCTCACCAAAATGTCAAAGCTTGGAAGCATTCTTTAGTATTACAAGCAAAGTAGATTGTCCATGGAGCTCAGTCCCAAACTAAGAAGAGGACAATCTGGGAACATAGTATTCGAGGTAGAAGACCACTTCAATCTGCTAAAAGGATCCTAGGACAATTTGATCTAAAGAAGAAACTACTACCAAGGACAACCAAGAACCTTGTGACTGCAAGTGATAAAGCTTTGCAATGTTTCTATTGTAGGGAGTTAGGTCATTTCAAAAGGGAATGTCCAAAGCACCCTAAACACCGATGCTCCAAGTGCCACAACATTAGACATAACTATATCAATTGTCCTAACAAAACTTGAAGAGAACTTGAGCTTAACAGAAATGAAGTTGTACAAGCTCCAGTGATCCAGAATATACCAGGTGCTTAGGGAAAATCTAGAAGATATCCATGAGATGTAACTACAATAAATTTTATCTTGTAATCAAGACTCGGATATATAAAAAACAAAAGGTTGTTGTTTCAAAAGACCGCATGCCTGTGAGTGATCAGAGTAGCACAACGAAAGCATGGTGGGCCCATCACCCACAGGTTTCATAATGATACCCCCGGTTTTTCTCGAGATGAGGACATCTTGATTTCTCTAAGCGGAGGAGGATGTAATATTTCCACACAATAAAAGTTAGTTGGTTAGTTTGAAAGTTAGTTAGTCAATTAATAAGTTAGTAAGATTACTAACTAAAGACTAACTTTTTTTAAAAAAACTAACTAATGTTAATAATTAAATATTTTTATTTAATTAAAAATATGTATTTTAAAAATCGAGAGTCGTAAATTCGATATTTTTCTCGGATTCAGGACCGTAGCCACCCTTCATGTAAGTTACAACGTGAACGAGACTTATGAGCTATATTAATCACTAGTATTAATGTGTATAGTTTGGATGGTCCAAAAATATTAGATTTTGGGAAAAAATAGTATATTTTAAATATTTTAGATATTATCCTAAAAAATGATATGGAGATTTCTAGAACTGGATGTCATTTAAAAGAAAAGACGAGTGATGTTTTAGTTAGTTTTTGAGAGTTTATCAAAAGAAAAAAATAAAGAGAGGGATTTGCAAAATCGTGCACGCAGGATCGTAGTCTACAGATAAAAAACAACACTTCGAATAGAGAAAAGAAGAATGAGTGAACTAAGAGCTTTCTAATCAAGCGTCTTGGGATTTTACCCCCCCTTTCAGAGCCAATGGAACCATCAGATTTAATCTGAGCATTAGATCACTGATCTTTCCAAGATCCCCCTCCACAAAGAGCTCCACTTCTCAGCCACAAGCCCTATTTTCTAATCCACTATAAATATGATGCATGGGGAGGCACAAGAAGCATAAGGAAACCCCGAGAGACTGCAAGAGAGAGGTAGAGAGAAGGATACCCCTCCAAGAGATTGTGAAAGAGAGCTTGAGAGAGAGAGAGGGAGAGAGAGAAGAGTTACCCCAAGAGGTGGCACAATTCCCTCTATCTTGATCCTTGACTTAATCATCTTCTCTTACGCTCTCCCATCTTGAATCTATTCCACCTTCTTAGTCTCTTGAGTCTACTAGCGGACGATGGCCCCCAAGCGAAGAATGTTACGTGCAGATGATGGCAATCCCATAACCAACAACGAATCTTTAGACAAAGGCATCACCATCAATCCAATTGTGGTACCAGTCGTAAGTAATATATTTCCAAATTGATAGATTCTTGTTTTGATCCTCGTATGAGATACGTTAGGCCCCATACTATGATGCACAAGTATAGGTCATTCCATCTCACATATTCAAATGATCAAGCTTGCAAAGTACATGCATTAAGGAAAGTTAATTGCACCTAGTTGCATATGGCTTGTTCGTTGATAGAGCAATTACAAGGAGGAATCAGTCAAGGGTTATGAATGGCATAATCATGACATTAAAAATTATGCATACAAGTGTTAAGTAAATTTTACATAGAATCACTCTTTGATCCCAAGGGGAAGAACATATGTGCGATGGTGAATGCGTTTACATTCAACTGGTTGTTAGTTTGTTGTTTGGATGATTGTTCCAAGTGCTTGTGATTTATGCTAAATGCATGGCAAGGGTCTATGATGACAAGTTGCCATGGGGATAAAGGAAGGTTTTCCTAGAAAATGATATTAGGGATGAATGCCTTGTTGTGTTGGATTCCTAAAGGATTTAATTAAGGAAGGATGTATTGCATGGGTGAACCACCTCCATGATCGCATCGCCGATTAACCCAAAGAGGGCACTGCTCAATTCATGGGCTGAAGGTTGAGTGGTGAAAAGGTCAACCACGGAAATGATGTTTTGCTCCTAGATAGCTTGCGGGTCAGGTGGAGCTCTAGACACCCCTTGCTAGGTCTAGAATGGAGTTGAAGACCTCAGTGACCCCCAACATCTGGGCATGTTGGGAGATCCTATTCTAGATAAAGATTTGAATTTGTGGTGCCATGTGATTTGGACTATAGTTACTTCTATAGGGCAAAAGAGATACTTCTGTTGGATAGAAGGGATACATAATTTCTCATGTATGGGCGGGAGACAAAGATTAACTTGAAGATAAGTTAAGGAACTTGTTTGAACTTGTTTGTCAATAGATTGCTTGCTCTGTTTTTATGTCTGTGCTATAAGTTATGCGAACGAACCATGTTCCCTAAAAGGCTTAATTAATGAAGCTGACTTTAAGTGTCACACATAAATGTGGTAGGAACTAATTAGAAACTAAAGCTATTGAGGGAAGCGGGTGGGCAGAACCCCCGACGAGTCTATTCTACGGCAGGGTGGTCCTAGAGAACTGGGAGGCTTCTCACAAGATTTTTACCGTCGTTCAACCTTTAGGTATTGTTATATTAGAATCTGATTCATGCGATTTTAGGGGACCGGAATGGGACTATGCCCTATGGGTAGAGAGGTTGAGCAGCGTATCCCTCTCGCTTCCTATTCTCTCTGAACCAAGTTCGGCATGGGTCTGCTTCGGCTTGGGTATCTCTACGTAAAGTAGGATGTCCAGGATCCGACATTAGAATGCTGTTAGGAGACCTTGGCCACTAGGAGTCCAAATTTTAGATCGATCCTAGTGGGTTCGCGGCCGTGAATATTCCGTTGCGAGGCGGATCCGGGAAACCCTAGGCGGCAAAACCAGAAACATTCCATGGGAGTGCCAGGCAACGATGCTTAGATTCATTTCTTGATAGACTGCTGAAAGCGTGCCTGGACAGCCAATGGGCGGGCACCTTACAACGTCTTTGAAAATAATATACATTAATAGTTGGAAAGTGGCAAGTGCATTGGTTAGGCCAAAGGGCATTACATTATATGTGTATACATCCCATTCGATGGCAAAAGCTATTTTGTGTCTATCATTCATATGAACTTGCACTTGATTGTATCTTGAGAATACATCAAGGTTGCAGGCTTCCTAATTTCCTGTAACTCTTTCCAACATGTGCTCAATATAAGGCAATGAATAGTTGTCTCTTTTTGCATACTCTAAATTTTTCATGTTTCTTTAACAAAATGGGTGAAACCAAAATTGTGTGCCCAATTCCATAGATAAATCTAGCATTTAGGAGTTGGTTGATCTCCTCCTTAACTACATTGGCATGTTTTGGATTCATTGTGTAAGAATATTATTTAATTGGCACCGCATCAGGTACCATGAAAATATTATGGATGACAATATTGGGTCTATTCCCTTAAGTTTCTTGAGTGAATTAGTCTCCTTCATCCTTTGTATGATCATTGACAATGAAAAGAGGTCTAGGCTTGTCATCTCCTCCTCAATTGCTAACTTGATCTCTTTGATTTTGGCTAGATCCTCAATAGACTCATTGATTTATCCCTCTCATTTATTCCCCAATAGCACCACTATTTGATTGTCTTTTTCGAATTTGGTAAAGTGTTTTGGGAGATCTTGAGGTTTCTTCTGTTTTTCAGCATCAGTACTTTTTGTAGTCTTTCTTTGTTCCTCCTTCAACTATTTGTGCTATAGGTGGATCGATAAATTCCCCTTTAGTGCCTCGCCTTTGACACTGAAGGGATTTTTGGATTACTATCTTAACTTACTTCAAATCTAGAGTTAAATTCATAGTCTTCACTAGACGAGGATGTTTCACCTAACAATCGTAGCTTAGAAGCAATACCAATTTCATATACAGTCACTTGATTTGATTAATTGAGTCTTGCTTGTTGATAATATAGTACTTCCAAGTACTCTAGACAAGTTCTATTGCAATCCATTTTGACTAATCTGTCAACAAGCAGCACACGCGTTTCTTTAGGTTTTGAGTCGACAATGATTTTCTCAATCACGTGCCCATTAGTGTCATAATTGATCATCTAGAATCCCATGGGTGAGGCTTTATCCCTTGATTCACAAATCAATGTAAGTACTTTTCATCTCCTTTGTCAAAAGACTCAC